>NC_090442.1:554274083-554603191 GCF_031143425.1 Pleurodeles waltl
GAGTGCTTGTGTTTGTGTACTTAGGGAGGAGGGGGCACAGACACAGTGGAGAGGAAACAGGGGACGTGTGCATGGGTGTGGGTGTGGTGACTGCCAGTGACGTGTGTGCTCTGAGAGGTGTGCTGGTGATGATGGTAGTGGATGAGGATGTAGTGCATGCATGTGTAAGTGAAGATGCTACTAAGAGGGAGGTGGACGACGGGTAGGAGGGGGCCACAGTGTAGGCAGTGAATGTTGGTATGACTGCATCTGGATGGTGTTTGTGTGAGTGCCTGTGGGATGATGTGTGGTGCTTGTGTTTGCCATGTCCACTCTTGTGTGTTGTTCTGGGTGCCTGCTCGTCTGCCTGTGTCTTTGGGATAGGTTGGGGTTGAGGGGAATGGGATTGGGTAGAGGAAGTTGGAGGGGGGCGGTGGAAACAGGGACAATGTCTGCCATCAGAGAGGAGGCCAGAGCCTGGATTGATCTCTGTTGGGCCAGAATGCCCTCCAGGAATGCATTTGTCTGTTGCATTTGGGCTACCAGCCCCTGGATGGCATTCACAATGGTTGACTGCCCAACAGAGATGGATCGCAGGAGGTCAATAGCCTCCTCACTCAGGACAGCAGGGTTAACTGGGGCAGGGCCTGATGTGCCTGGGGGCAGGAGATGCCCCACTCCTGGGTGAGCGGGCATTGAAAACTCTGGCACAAAGGTGTCCGCCACCACCAGGGAGCTTCCATCGGAGGAGGTCTCCGTGTCGAAACTGTCCCCACCAGTCTCTGCGGTGGTGCTCCTCTCGCCATCCATCCCATTGGTGCCCTCACTGTCAGGGGACTCAGCCTCCTGGGTCTTGTGGGATGCAGCTCCCTCTGTTGCCAGTGCCTCTGCTCCTCTGCCAGATGATGCTAATGCACATAAGGACAGGGCGACAAAACAAAAAGGGGGGATAGACAAAGGGTTCACTTGGTCAATGGCTGCACCAACACCAGGGTTGGCGTACACAACAAACTCAAACACAAGGCACAGCCCAACGCATTCGCCAATGCACTACCAGTCACAATGCTAGTAACCAGCCCATGGATAGGGGCACCTAACTCCAATTGCAGCATATCTGAGACCCACAGAGCCCTGTCCATTAGTGGATGCCTACTAGCTTGGTTGTAGGACTTTCACATAGGAACCCTGCCCAACATAACCTACTCTGCAATGTCAGGCCTGGCCTAGGGGCACCCACAGGCCCACATCCCCCACCCGGATACCACCCCACCAGGTGTAAGTAGTGATGAAGGGCACTGAACTCACCCACTTGTTGCTGCTGTGATGCCCCCAAGGGCCCATCCAGCTCCGGATAGGTCCCCACCAGTATGCGGGCCATCAGGTGGTCAGGGTTCGACGGGCACTCCTTCCTGGCTGGGAGGCCATCCCCAGCTGTCTCTCTGCCGTCCTCTGCCGTCTTTCGTGCCCAGCGTCTCAGGTCCTCCCACCGTTTGAGACAGTGGGTGCTCCGCCTGCCGTAGACCCCCAGGGTCCACACGTCCTTGGCGATGGCACCCCATATACCCTTCTTTTGGTGGGCGCTGACCTGCAGAGGAAATATTCAGTTGGATAGGTATTAGTCCAATACTCCAGCCTGTTTCACTCATGGCCCACCATGCCCCATCCCATCTCCATTATCACAGACAAGGCCCAGCATACATGCAGCATGCTGCCCAGGGCCCATCCACCCACCCCCCACATGAGGCCTGCACACACAGCACTCCATGTATCCACACCCCATGCATCGTACTCACTGTGTACTCACCTGTTGGTCTGGAGGCCCATACAGCAGTCAGTACTGGTGTAGGACCCCATCCACTAGACTCTCCAACTCCAAGGAAGGGGCCCTGGTCGGTTCCAGACACAGGTCACAGCAGCACATGCAGTGTAGGTCCACTCCTGTTGAAGGTCAGGTAGCAAGTGAGTGAACAGTTAGAAAATGACGGTCAGGGCCGCAGCGGTGTGTACCGTCACCACTGGCTTACATCACCATTGGCCACTGTAACCCATAGGGCCCAATGTTAATCAATGAGTGTTGCACAGGGGTTCTCGACCACCTACCGCAATGGTGCACAACGTCAGCGAAATTACCTCACTTCCACCTGTCCCTCCATACAGGACAGGCAGATACCATTTCAGGGGGAGGGCGCAGGCCATGTATCCTAACTGTGTCACAGCATACAAATACACATTATGGACATATCCCACCACAATATTGTAACAATCACAAAATGCATTGGTCTGTAGTGGTTCGATTGTACAGATAATGACCAACTACTCACTCCTTTGCCCCATAGATTATAACCGCTGAGGCTCGATAGGAGATGGAGTCATCCCCCCGTGTACAGACCCCTGGTGGACTTGGCAACAATGGAGGACAGGCACATTATCCTCACCTATAGACTTGACAGGGCCACTATCACTGAGCTGTGTGCCTAACTGGATCCTGACCCAATATCTGCTATTCGTCACCCCACTGGGATCCCCCCTCTTGTGTAAGTGCTATCAGTTCTCCATTTCCTGGCAACTGGTTCCTATCCAAGTGACAGTGGGCTTGGTAGCAGGAATGTCACAGCCAATGTTCTCAAAAGTGCTGACCAGAGTGTTGTCTGCCCTGATTAAACACATATGCAGCTACATCGTTTTACCCCAGATGGAGGATTTGGCCACAGTGAAAGCTGACTTCTATGCAAATGGACATAGCCCCAACATCATTGGGGCAATAGATGGGACACATATAGCATTTGTTCCCCCCTCCGGCGAAACGAACAGGTGTTCAGAAATCGAAAGAGCTTTCACTCCATGAATCTCCAGATGGTGTGCCTGGTGGACCAATACATCTCCCACATCAATGCTAAATATCCTGGATCTGTGCATGATGCTTTTATCCTGAGGAATAGCAGCATGCCCAATGTGATGGCCCAACTCCAGATAGGTGAGCCCTGGATCCCACCCAGTGAATGTTGGTGTATGGGTATGGTGTGGGCCCTAAGGGTGAGTGTGTGGTTAACAATCGTCCCTCGATATTTGCTGGTGACTCTGGTTACCCCAACCTCTCATGGCTACCAAACCCTGTGAGGAATCCCAGGACAAGGGCAGCAGAACATTACAATGAGGCACATGGGCGAACAAGACGGATTATAGAACAGACATTCGGCCTCCTGAAGGCCAGGTTTCAATGCCTCCATCTAACAGGTGGGTCCTTGTGCAACTCATCCAAGAAGGTCTGCCAGATAATCGTGGCATGCTGTATGTTGCACAACCTTGCCTTGCGCCGCCAGGTGCCTTTTCTGCAGGAGGCGGAGGCTAGAGATGGCTGTGTGGCAGTGGTGGACCCTGTGGACAGTGAAGATTAGGAGGCAGAGGATGAGGACAACAGAAGTGCAGTCATTTGTCAATACTTACAATGACACACAGGTGAGGCAGTCTAACTTCACTTTCCATTAACAGTTTATGGTTCCTCATTGTCAGTGGCAGTCTGTGAATTCCCACTTCCATGCCCACTCACTGTACCTTTGGGAATCTCTTTTTGCAGACGTTGGTGCCCCACTATAGCTCCTGGTATGTTCAGTGCAGTCAACTACAGGTCGCTCCTATGTAAACATTACTGTACAGTTGAATAGAAATTTTTGAAACTTGAAAAATGTAATACATTCTGAAATGATTTGACAGTCAGCATGGTGGTAAGTGGGATTTACTGCCAATATCATAATGAGGGCCTATGGCTGTGTCCACTGCGGCTGCAACCACCTACGGCCATGATAACTCCTGCCGCCGGTTACAGGCGGTTCCCAGTGTCCTATGGGTTAGTCAGGCATCCACCATTTTAGAGGCATGAAATGTGTTATATGTGTCAGAGTCACCAGATCCTCGGGGTCTGCGCACGTTCCCAACACGTCCACCACTGAACAGCTCCAAGACTCTGATAAATAAATCACAGAGGCTAAGAGAGTTCAAGAGAGGAAGAGGGGATTAGGAAGGGAAACAGCTGGGAAGGAGACCTGTAGTAAGAAAAAGGTTAGAACACACAATACTTGACTTTGATTCTAAGCATAGTCATTCTGAAAACATGAACAATCTAAGAATTGAGTTTAAAATGACTAAGTTTCAAGATGGCCGGATACCTGTAAGGGAATAAAGATGGATTAAATGAAAACTTTCTTATTCAAGTACTTTCCTTTACATGAGAATCAAAAAGACGTTCTGACAAAATTTTAAACCAGTCATATAAATCCTTTTTTTGAGAATGCATACTAGGACCATACAATATTGCATCTAGACACTCTGATCTTATGTGTACTCTTAAAATGTTTCAACACAAATTGTGCATATTGTAGATTTATATATATATATACATATATATATATATATATATATATAGTAAACACCATAAAAGGATTGTGCACCATGAATAACACAATATGGATTCAGGAAAAAACAAATGACATAACTTGTCAACCCGAATATTACATGATAAATATCTTAGAATAGTGGCATACAATAAACAACATGAATTAAACTTGAGGAGAGAATCGTGCGTCTTGCCGATTCGTAAACCACGATGTAAATGCCAAGAAATAACAGCTCACAATGAATAACAAGATCAAAGTACAATGAAACGAATCGCACGTCTTTTGCTGATTCTTAAGCCACCATGTAATTGCCAAGAAATGGTAGCGCGCAATCAATCAATCAATCAACCCTGTCAGGGTCTCAAGGCGCTAGGGGGGGGTCAATGCTGCCCGAAGAGCCAGATCTTGAGATGCCACCGGAAGGCGAGGTGGTCCTGGGTGGTCCTGAGGTGGGCGGGGAGGGAATTCCATATCTTGGCTGCCAGGTAGGAGAAGGATTTCCCCCCTGCGTTCGTTCGTCAGATGCGAGGGACGGCAGCGAGGGCGAGGCTGGTGGAGCGAAGTTGACAGGTGGGCGTGTAGAAGGTGAGGCAATGGTTGAGGTATTCGGGGCCCTTGTTGTAGAGGGCTTTGTGTGTGTGGGTGAGAAGCCTAAAGGTGATCCTTTTGTTGACGGGTAGCCAGTGCAGGTGTCTCAGGTGGGCGGAGATGTGGCTGTGGCGGGGTACGTCGAGGATGAGGCATGCAGAGGCATTTTGTATGCGCTGAAGATGTTTCTGAAGTTTTGCGGTGGTTCCTGCGTATAGGGTGTTTCCGTAGTCCAGGCGGCTTGTGACGAGGGTGTGGGTCACAGTTTTTCTGGTGTCGGCGGGGATCCAGCAGAAGATCTTTCGGAGCATGCGAAGTGTGAGGAAGCAAGAAGACGAGACGGCGTTGACTTGCTTGGTCATGGTGAAAAGGGGGTCCAGGATGAATCCGAGGTTGCGTGCGTGGTCTGAGGGGGTCGGTGCAGTGCCCAGGGCCGTGGGCCACCAGGAATCGTCCCAGGCGGACGGGGAGTTTCCAAGGATGAGGACTTCCGTCTTGTCTGAGGTCAGCTTCAGACGGCTGAGTTTCATCCATTCTGTAACATCTTTCATTCCATCCTGCAGGCTGGTTTTGGCGGTGGCTGGGTCTTTGGTGAGGGAGAGTATCAGCTGGGTGTCCTCGGCGTAGGAGATGATGTTGATGTTGTGTTTGCGTGCGATGTCGGCGAGGGGGCTCATGTAGACATTGATGAGAGTAGGGCTGAGCGAGGAGCCTTGAGGGACGCCGCAGATGATCTCGGTGGGTTCCGAGCGGAAAGGTGGGAGGTAGACTCTTTGGGAACGGTCCGAGAGAAAAGAGATGATCCAGTCCAGGGCCTGTCCTTGGATACCGGTGGAGCGGAGGCGGGTTATTAGGGTGCGGTGGCAGATGGTGTCGAAGGCAGCCGAGAGGTCGAGGAGGATGAGGGCAGTTGTTTCTCCGTTGTCCAGTAGGGTTCGGATGTCGTCGGTGACTGCGATGAGGGCGGTTTCGGTGCTGTGGTTGGCCCGAAATCCGGACTGGGAGGGGTCGAGCAGGTTGTTGTCTTCGAGGACGTTGGTCAGTTGCTTGTTGTCGGCCTTCTCGATGACTTTGGCCAGGAAGGGGAGGAGCGAGATGGGGCGGAAGTTCTTCAGGTCGTTGGGGTCTGCCGTAGGTTTCTTCAGGAGGGCGTTGACTTCCACATGTTTCCAGCTCTCGGGGAAGGTGGCAGATGCAAACGAGCTGTTGATGATGGTCTGGAGATAGAGGGCGATGCTGGCGTTGGCTTTGTTGAAGATGTAATGTGGGCAAGGGTCCGAGGGGGCACCGGAGTGGATGGTGTTCATGGTAGTTTTGGTCTCTTCGGCGCTGATGGGTGTCCAGGCGTTGAGGGTGACGGCTGGGGCTGTGAGTTTCGTGGTGGTCGGGGGGATCTGTGGACCAAAGCTGTTGTGTAGGTCAGTGATCTTTGGATGGAAGAAGGTAGCGAGGGAGTTGCAGAGTTCTTGTGAGGGCGTGATGGATTTGGAGCTGGCGTTGGGATTGGAGAGCTTTTTGACGATGTTGAAGTGTTCTTTGCTGTCGTGGGTGTTCTTGTCCAGTCTCTCTTTGAAGGATGCTCTTTTGGTGGCGCGGATAAGCTGGTGGTGTTTGCGGGTGGTGATTTTGAGGGCTGACATATT
Source organism: Pleurodeles waltl (assembly GCF_031143425.1). Taxonomy (NCBI): domain Eukaryota; kingdom Metazoa; phylum Chordata; class Amphibia; order Caudata; family Salamandridae; genus Pleurodeles; species Pleurodeles waltl. Next base: position 554,280,685 of record NC_090442.1, read on the forward strand.
TTCTGCGGTGTGTTCTTTGCGCCAGGTTTTTTCGAGGGAACGGCAGGTTTTCTTGGATTTTTTGAGGGCGTGTGTGAACCATTGAGGTTTCCTGATATTGGTCTGTCTTGGGAGGCGACTGAGGGGGGCGAGGTTGTCAGCGCAGTTGGTGATCCACTGTGTGAGGCTGAGGGCTGCGTTGTTGGCGTCGGAGGTGATGGCAGGTTGGTTGTGGTTGAGAGTGGAGAGTAGCTGTTCTGTGGAGATTTTGTTCCAAGGTCTGCGGGTGATAGGTTGTGTGCGAGGGTGGTGAGTCTTGCGTCTGAAGGTGAAGTGGACACATCTGTGGTCGGTCCAGTGTATCTCGGAAGAGTGGCTGAAGGATACGTGGTTGCTGGCGGAGAAGATGGGGTTGAGCGTGTGTCCAGCGATATGGGTGGGGGTGTTCACCAGTTGCTTGAGACCGAGGTTGGCGAGGTTGTCGAGTAGGGTGGTGGTGTTGGTGTTGTTGTTCTGCTCCAGGTGGAAGTTCAAGTCTCTGAGGAGGATGTAGTCTGGCAAGGCTAGGGCGTGCGGGGAGATGAAGTCTGTGATGGATTCGCTGAAAAGGGCACGTGGTCCAGGGGGCCTGTAGACGAGAGTTCCTCTGAGGGTGGTCCTGGGGTCGGTGTGGATCTGGAAGTGCATGTGTTCGGCGGCGAGGAGGGTGTCTTCGGTGGAGGTAGTGACGTTGATGGAGCTCTTGTGTATGATGGTGATTCCTCCTCCGACTTGGTTGGTGCGGTCTTTCCTGGCGATCTTGTAGCCGTCGGGGATGGCTAGGGCGATGTCGGGGGCCGATGAAGCGTTCATCCAGGTCTCAGTGATGAAGGCGACGTCTGGTGCGGTGGAGTCCAGGAGGTCCCATAGTTCAATGGCGTGTTTGTGGACGGAGCGTGTGTTGATGAGGATGCACTTGAGGTGGTTGTTGGTGCGTGGGCTGGTGGACGGATTGCAGTCGCGGTGGAAGGTATGCTTGCAGGTTTGACAGGCGAAGGGTCCATGTGTGAATTTCGGGCTGGCTTGGTAGCAGGTGGTAGTACGTCCAGGGTTGAGTGTGTGGAGGGAGGCGGCATCATAGTGCAATGAACAACAAAGTTAAAACACCATAAAGCGAATCGCGCATCTTGCCGATTCTTAAGCCACCATGTAAATGTCAAGAAATGGTAGCGCACAATGAACAACAAAGTTAAAACACCATAAAACGAATCGCGCGTCTTGCCGATTCTTAAGCCACCATGTAAATGTCAAGAAATGGTAGCGCGCAATAATTAACAAGATTAAATTATCATGAAACGAATCACGCGTCTTGCCGATTCGCAAGTCACCCTTCAAATGTCACAAACACTCAAGCGCATATTTCACACGCGCAAGGTACTCTGTCAAATCATAAAAGAATTAGGCCCAAGAACATCAGAGTTCTCGATAACGGCGTCGGGAGGCCAGCCCAACCACCGTCTTACCGCCCAGAACAAGAATCTCCAACCACCGTCTTACCGCCCAGAACAAGGATCTCCAAATGAAGAATGAAAGTCAGATGTCTGGAAGATCAAATAGGCCACCGGGACAGGAGCTCAGGAAGTAGCTGCTGCTCTGCACTGGGACCTCTGAATAGTGAGCACTTGGAGCTGGGCTGGCTCCTTTTTATAGAGTCTTGGCCAAGCCCACAATCACACCCAGGCATGTTGCAGGGAAAGTCTCTAGAAGGCCCTGGAAAGGGACCACACCCTAACACACTCTGAAAGCCTGCAGCAATACATTGAAAATGAACAGCATTTGCAAGCACATTAAAAATAAGTCTTCACGATTGAACTCTGCAATGCAAAAGGTTAAACAACAACATATCAGCACAATGTATAAATTACGTTGTTTTGAGAGTGCTGGGTTTTTGCATTCTAGTCACCAATAGAGTGCGCACTGCCCTGGTGTTGACAGTACTCCCCTCTCCCAGATGCGCTCTAGGGCCTGGTTTGCCTGGATTAAGACAAAGAAAGCACCTCACAAGTACTGGAGCATGAACATCAGATGCGGAAATCCATGAGTTACTTTCAGGACAATAACGTTTCCATGAGATTAAGTACCATAGATTACACCCTCGTAGTTTAGAATCCAACACTTTCTTAACTTCATATACTTCTTCTCCCTGTAGTAAAACAGGAGCTGGATGAGGGTGGACCTTTTGGACTGCCCTTTTCAATAGGTAAGTGTGGAATACTGGATGAGTGCGTAGGGATCTGGGCAATTGTAGTTTATAGGTTACCGGATTGATTTGCTGAAGGACTGTGTAAGGACCTATAAATTTGGGATTAAACGTGTGCTTCTTCTTGAAGTCTATATGTTTTGTGGAAAGCCATGCTTTGTCACCTGGTTGATATTGCGGTCCCTCACAATGTTTCTTGTCATAATGCCTTTTGTATTTTTGTTTGGCTTTTTCTAAATGCTGTTGAATCAGTTTCTGATGTTTGATGCAAATGCTGAATGGTTTCTGACACAGCTGGAGTAAGAGAACTTTCTTGAGGAATTGTGATGGGCAGAGTGTCAGGATGATAGCCAAATAAACCAAAAAAGGGTGTAACCCCAATAGAAGTGTGGAATGAGTTATTGTAAGCTAACTCAGCTAACCAGAGCATAGATGTCCAAGAATGAAGTGCCTTTTCAGCGTAGGCACGAAGGTATTGTTTCAAAGTCTGAATTAGTCTCTCCGTTTGACCATCTGTTTGAGGATGGTGACTAGTAGATAGCGAAGATGTCACTTGGAGTGTTTTACACCATGTCTTCCAGGAATTGAAGGCAAATTGCGACTCCCGATCAGAGAGGATAATTTTTGGCAGTCCATGATAACGAACCACTGTGTTCAGTAAAATAGTTGCCAGTTCACTAGAAGTGGGCAATTTTTTACAGGCAATGAAATGTCCATATTTCGTGAGACTATCTACTACCACCAGAATTACTGAATGCTGTTGAACCACTGGCAGACCGGTAATAAAGTCTAAAGAAATGTGCTCCTATGGACGACTTGGGGTTGGAAGTGGATGTAACAACCCTTTTGGTTTTGAATAACTTGTTTTAATGCGAGCACAAACTTCGCAGTTGTTTACCATTGCTTTTACATCTTTTGTTAGGGTAGGCCACCAAAATAGCGTTGGATCAGTTCAAGAGTTATAGGAGTACCTGGGTGACCTGCCGTCGGTATAACATGCAACCAATGAAACACTGTCTTGCCAAGTTTGGTAGAGGGTACGAACAAACGAGCGTCATGAAAGGGTAGTCCTTGCTTGATTGACCTTTTGGGATCTGCTTGGGCCCATGTTAGCCATTTTTCAACAGTGAAAGAGTTGCGAATTTCTTCAAATAAATCTTCAGTTTTTATGATACATAGAACCTTGTCAGGAGCAATGATAGCTCTGGAGGCTTGAAATGCAGGCAACGTGGTAGACTCTTGATGGGACAAGGCGTCAGCTTTACGATTATCTTTATCAGGCCAGAAAGTTACTACAAAATCAAATTCAGCAAAAAACAGCATCCAGCGTAATTGCAGAGGGGTCAAAAGTCTGGCGGAACTCATGAATTGAAGATTACGATGATCAGTATATACTGACAGTGTATTTTGCACCCAGCAAATGATGTCTCCATTCTTTGAAGGCGTCACAAATCGCCAGAAGCTCTTTTTCAGCAATGACATAGTTCTGTTCGGCTTCATTCAACTTCCGAGACATATAAGCTACAGGATGAAGTTGACCAGTGTCTTTATTTCGTTGTGATAAGATGGCTCCTATTGCTACATCTGAGGCATCAGCTTCCACTATGAAAGATCGATTCGCATCAGGATGAGTCAAGACTGGGGCAGTGGAGAAAGCTTTCTTCAAAGTCGAGAAGGCTTGATCAGCTTCTGGGGACCATACAAACTTTTCTTTCCTGCCATCACCATACCTTGAGGGGTAAGAATAACCCCTAAAAACTCAACTGTGGTAACATGAAACTCACACTTGGTTAGTTTGCAATATAAATGGTGCTTTCGAAGGGCTGCAAGAATTTTCTTGACATGTTTGACATGTTTGTTTTCATTGTCAGAGTAGATCAAAATGTCATTGATGTAGACTGTGGCAAACATGTTGAGGTACTCTCTAAGAATGTCATTCAAGAAAAATTGAAATGCTGCTGGAGCATTAAATAGACCTAAAGGTATGACGGAGTATTCAAATAGGCCATATCTTGTCTTGAACGCTGTTTTCCATTCGTCACCCTCTTTCATTCTGACCAAATGATAAGCACCTCGATGGTCAAGCTTTGTGTAGATTTTTGCTCTCTTTATTTGTTCCAATAATACCGAAATTAGGGGTAAAGGATATTTATTCTTGATGGTGACTTTGTTCAATTCTCCATTAGCTTTTGAAACAAAAAACAAAGGCGAAGCTGCAGGAGACTTAGAGGGGCGAATAAAGCCATTCACCAAAAATTGATCTAGGTATTTTCGTAAATGTTGATTTTCATGTTCTGACAGGGCATATACATGACAGTTGGGAAGTATCGCACCTGGGGCTAGATCAATTTGACAGTCATAAGATCTATGAGGAGGTAGAGTCTCTGCTCCTTTCTCATCAAATACATCTTTGTAAGATGAATATTGTTTGGGCAGCTGAATTTCTTTCTCCACGGCAGTAGCTATGTAAGAGTTACAAACTTTTGGTACTTGAATCTTTTGGAGACATTGGGCCTCATTCTGACCTTGACGGGCGGCAGAGGCCGCCCGCCAAAGTACCGCCGTCAGCATACCGCTGCGCGGTCAAAAGACCGCCGCGGTAATTCTGAGTTTCCCGCTGGGCTGGCGGGCGACCGCGAGAAGGCCGCCCGCCAGCCCAGCGGGAAACCCCCTTCCACGAGGATGCCGGCTCCGAATGGAGCCGGCGGAGTGGAAAGGGTGCGACGGGTGCAGTTGCACCCGTCGCGATTTTCAGTGTCTGCTATGCAGACACTGAAAATCTTGGTGGGGCCCTGTTAGGGGGCCCCTGCAGTGCCCATGCCATTGGCATGGGCACTGCAGGGGCCCCCAGGGGCCCCACGACACCCGTTACCGCCAACCAGGTTCTGGCGGTCAAAACCGCCAGAACCAGGCTGGCGGTAAGGGGGTCGGAATCCTCATGGCGGCGCTGCATGCAGCGCCGCCATGGAGGATTCCTCAGGCCAGGGGAAAACCGGCGGGAAACCGCCGGTTTCCCTTTTCTGACCTCGGCTTTACCGCCGCAGTCAGAATTGGCCTGGATGCACCGCCAGCCTGTTGGCGGTGCATCCGCGGTCCCCGGCCCTGGCACCCCCATTGTTTGTTACATAGCGCAGATGAGAACACAATTTTTTGTTCTGCCCAAATGATCTCTGGATTGTGATGAGTTAACCATGGCAAGCCGAGGATAATCCCATATTGGGGAGCATGGATCACGTCAAGAATGATTTTCTCTTTATGTTTCTTTCTTTGATTCTTATCTTCACAAATCATCGACAAGGGGATAGTCTGAAGAGTTATTGGACCTCCAGTTAAGAGTTTTCCATCGACTGCCTGGATGATTTCTGTGGTCTTCTTTTCAATACATGGGATCCCCCATGCACAAACCAATTGGACATCAACAAAGTTCCCAGTGGCCCCAGAATCGACTAGAGCCTTTTTGAAATAGATCTTTTTCTTGACCTGAACTCTTATTTCCAGTTTAAGATGTCTAGATTGTGAAGGGTCCACGGTGACACCCAAGAGCAACCCTTCTCTGCATCTTTGGTGTTTTAGTTTTCCAACTCGACTGGTGCATTGGCTGCTACCTTCTGAACTGGACCTTGCTTGTTCTTTGGTTTGATTGGACAATCTTTGGCAAAATGACCCTTCTGCCCACAATAAGGACACTGTCAGTTTTTTCTGCGTAGGTCCTTTCCATCTTTGGTCAAAGGTCTTCTGATGGTTCCAATTTCCATCGGTTCCGGCGTTCTTTCTTTTGGAGTTCTTGAGTCTTTGTTATCATGAACACACCATGAATATTTTTCAATCTTATTGCGCGTTCCTTTACGTTCTGCCAAACAATGATCAAGCCTCAAGACAAGGTTTATTATTTTTTGACAGTCTGTAGGTTGTGGGTCGATTTGAGCTAAGATATCTTTCAGTTCCTCTTTGAGTCCTTTGTAAAACAAGACCGCTTGTTTTTCTTCAGGCCAGGATGTCTCGGCAACTAGCCGGTTAAAGTTGGCTAAATACGACACTAGGGTGGTCATTATGACCCTGGCGGAAGTATAACCGCAGGGCCAAAACGACGGGAGCAGCGCCAACAGGCCGGTGGTGCCTCCCGGCGTATTTTGACCGCCACAATGGCCCCGGCGGATGTAATCCACCAGGGCAGCAGCACTCCTTGCAGCGCTGCCCAGGGGATTACGACTCCCTTACCGCCAGCCTTTTTCTGGCGATCTGAACCGCCAGGAAAAGGCTGGCGGTACGGGGAGTTGTGGGGCCCCTGGGCACCCCTGCACTGCCCATGCCACTGGCATGGGCAGTGCAGGGGCCCCCTGAGAGGGCCCCATGCGTCTTTTCACTGTCTGCTGTGCAGACAGTGATAAGCGCGACATGTGCAACTGCACCCATCGCACGGCCGCAACACCGCCGCCTCCATTTGGAGCAGGCTCCTATGTTGCGGCCGTGATCCCCGCTGGCCCAGCGGGGCTCATGCCGCCCGCCAATGTCGTAATGACCCCCTAGGTCTTGATTCCCTTAGCGTAAATCGAATAATTCACGATCTGCTGACTGAGTTACAGTTCTACGATCAAAAACGCTCTCAAACTCACGAACAAAATTTCTCCAGTTGTACAACTAGGGACTATTCTTACGCACAAGAGGAATTGCCCAAGTAGCTGCATCCCCAGCCAAATATGATAACAAGAAAGCTACTTTGGACTGGGCATCGGGGAAAACATGTGGTCTGCAGGTGAAGTGTAGTCCCACTTGAACCAGGAAAGATTGCGCTTTCAAAGGGTCACCTGAGAAACGTTCTGGGGGAGCTAAAGGAATTGCAGAAGGAACATTTGGGGAATGTTTGTCGGATTACTTCCAGAAGCCTGAGAAGAAGTACCTGGCCAGGACACACCTTTGGGACATTGTTCCTTCTTCTCTACCTTATCTTGCAACTGACTCACTCTCTCAGCTAAGCTAGTTGTCAATTCTTTGGATGATACCACCTCTGCCTGGAGCTGGGTGATAGCCTTGACTAACTCGTCCAGCATGGCCATGCTGAGAACATACACAAACTAGGAGGATAATAATTTGTGGGCTCACTATTCTGTCAGAGTCACCAGATCCACGTGTTATGCGCACGTTCCCAACACGTCCACCAATGAACAGCTCCAAGACCCTGATAGATAAATCATAGAGGCTAAGAGAGTTCAAGAGGGGAAGAGGGGATTAGGAAGGGAAACAGCTGGGAAGGAGACCTGTAGTAAGAAAAAGGTTAGAACACACAATATGAAAATTATATGTCCTGAAATCAATACTAGACTATGATTCTAAGCATAGTCATTCTGAAAACATGAGCAATCTAAGAATTAAGTTTAAAATGACTAAGATGGCTGGTTGCCTGTAAGGGAATCAAGATGGATTAAATGAAAACTTTCTTATTCAAGTACTTTCCTTTACATGAGAATCAGAAAAATGTTCTGACTAAATTTTAAACCAGTCATATCAATCCTTTTTTGAGAATGCATACTAGGACCATACAATATTGCATCTAGACACTCTGATCTTCTGTGTACTTCTGTGTGGGCATACTGTAGATTTTTATATATATATATATATATATATATATATATATATATATATATATATATATATATAGTAAACACCATAAAAGGATTGTGCACCATGAATAACACAATATGGAATCAGGAAAAAACAAATCACATAACTTTTCAACTCGAATAATACATGATAAATATCTTAGAATAGTGGCATACAATAAACAACATGAATTAAACTCGAGGAGAGAATCGTGCGTCTTGCCGATTCGTAAACCACGATGTAAATGCCAAGAAATAACAGCTCACAATGAATAACAAGATCAAAGTAGAATGAAACGAATTGCGCGTCTTTTGCCAATTCTTAAGCCACCATGTAAATGTCAAGAAATGGTAGCGTACAATTAACAACAAAGTTAAAACATCATAAAGCGAATCGCGCGTCTTGCCGATTCTTAAGCCACCATGTAAATGTCAAGAAATGGTAGCGCGCAATGAACAACAAAGTTAAAACACCATAAAACGAATTGCACGTCTTGCCGATTATTAAGCCACCATGTAAATGTAAAGAAATGGTAGCGCACAATAATTAACAAGATTAAATTATCATGAAACGAATCACGCGTCTTGCCGATTCACAAGTCACCCTGCAAATGTCACAAACACTCAAGCGCATATTTCACACGTGCAAAGTACTCTGTCAAATCATAAAAGAATTAGGCCCAAGAACATCAGAGTTCTCGATAACGGCGTCGGGAGGCCAGCCCAACCACTGTCTTACCGCCCAGAACAAGGATCTCCAACCACCGTCTTACCGCCCAGAACAAGGATCTCCAAATGAAGAATGAAAGTCATATGTCTGGAAGATCAAATAGGCCACTGGGACAGGAGCACAGGAAGTAGCTGCTGCTCTGCACCGGGACCTCTGAATAGTGAGCACTTGGAGCTGGGCTGGCTCCTTTTTTTAGAGTCTTGGCCCAGCCCACAACCACACCCAGGCATGTTGCAGGGAAAGTCTCTAGAAGGCCCTGGAAAGGGACCACACCCTAACACACTCTGAAAGCCTGAAGCAATACATTGCAAATGAACAGCATTTGCAAGCACATTAAAAATAAGTCTTCAGGATTGAACTCTGCAATGCAAAAGGTTAAACAACAACATATCAGCACAATGCATAAATTACGTTGTTTTGAGAGTGCTGGGTTTTTGCATTCTAGTCGCCAATAGAGCGCGCACTGCCCTGGTGTTGACAATATGGCTCTGACAAATTTATCACACCGCCAAAATGTTTGGGTTTGGCATCATTAACTGCATGTCTATTCTAATAATGTAGGTCCTACTACTCAGAAACTATTGTTGTACCTTTATAGGCATGTATTGGGATTTGCGTTGAGGCACAACCCCCTCCCCTCCGACAAAGGTCATTTTAATTCCTGGGACATTGAAAGTACGAAAGGCATGCTTTGTTGCACAATTGTTAATGACATTCACATGGTGAATACACATGTATGTCAAAGCAAGGGGTTGACATGTGACTGCTGTGTGATTACCAGTTGTGAAGTGTACTGTGTATTATGTCCAAACCTCAATACATATCTTGTCACATTTTAACATAGACATGCATCCTGTGTGCTGCAAGGGACATATTGAATATGACAATACTCATGTACCCAGGGAGGTGAAGGATCAGGCAACCTCCTATGTATAGTCCACTGCTAGACCTTTAGACCATGGAAGAATGACACATCATCCAGATCTACTGCCCGAATCGGCTACCAATTGTGGAGCTATGTGTAGGAGGCCGGTTTGTAGTGGGTACCAAAGGTACTTATACCAGGACCAGTTATCCCTTATCAGTGAGATATAGTCAGTGTCTAGAAGCCAGACTGTCTAGGGGTAGCTGTAGCTGAGCAGCCAAGGCTGAACTAGGAGACACTGGCCACTCAGATTCTCCCAGAGTGCCCCACCACCTTGGAATCCAAAATGAAAGAACCCAGGGACACTCTGAAGGAGCTCTGGGCACCAACCCTGGGGTGGTGATGGACTGGGAAGTGGTCACTCCCCTTTCCTTTGCCCAGTTGCGTGCTAGAGCAGGGACTGGGCGTCCCTGAACTGGTGTAGACTGGATTATGCAAGGAGGCCACCATCTGTGCCCTTCAAAGCATTTCCAGAGGCTCTGGGAGGCTACCTTCCCATGCTTGTAACACCTATTTCCAAAGGGAGAGGGTGTAACACCCCTCTCCCAAAGGAAATCCTTTGTTCTGCCTTCCTGGGCTCGAGCTGCTCAAGCCACAGGAAGGCAAAAACCTGTTTTTGAGTTGGCAGGAGTTGGGGCTGCCTGGAAAACCTCAGAAGGGTGGTATGGCAGTACTGGGGGTCCACTGTGGAGCCCCCAGAGAACAAGGGATTGTACAACCAATAATGGAATCAGTATTGGGGTATAATTCCCAGTTGTTAGACACCTTATATGGCCATATTCAGAGTTACCATTGTGAGGCTGGACAAAGGTATTGACCTATGTCCAGTGCACGTGTAAAATGGTGTCCCTGCACTCACGAAGTGTGGGACAATGGTCCTGGATGACGTAGGGGCAACCCTGCAAGTGCAGGGGTGCCCTCACACAGAGGTGTTTTGCACCCAGCCTTCAGGGTTGGAAGGCCTGACATATAGGTGAGTTATAGGTGACCTGCTGCAGTGAAAATGGAAATGGTTAGTGAATCCTATTTTGTTTTAATGGGATACAGGAGTTAGCTTAGCCTGTGGCTTGCAGACTTGTGCCCCGTCACCCAGTGACTTTTACCCTACTTAGCTTGCTATGTTTTAGCGCATTTATTTAATTAATATGGCTGCCTTGTTTTGCGTTAGGCCCATGTTTTAGTGTGTGTTATCAGTGTCACCATGCTAAGGTGTCAAGATCAAGCGACAAAGATAAACAAGCTGTAGGTGTTCACTTTAGGTACTTTCCCTCTTCATGCTTTCAAGGAAATTCTTTATATTAATAACCGTCCCAAGCACGCCTTGTTATCTATTGTTTGGGAACAAACCTATGTCAGGGGTCCAAGGAGATCTGTATAAATACTCTTCACTTAAACAGATAGTCAGAGGGATTCCAACCAGATGCCATTGCTGCTATCGATGCTGCATGTCGCCTTGACGCTGACCCAGTCTTCGTGTCCCTATGGAGTCAGAGCTAGAGACCTCATTCGAAGGCAACGAGGGTCGGGGGCTCTTCCCATGGACATAGCATTGGCACATTAGGTTTAACTTACCTAGCTCTCCTTTAGGTTAGAGGTTAGGCCTATCATGCTAGGGTATTAGGACATATTACACACTTCATGTCATTTCATGATATTGCAAGAATGTAAGAGTCTTTGCATTAATGACTTGTCTTTACCATTCTGTTTAGTGCACTGTTCATTATCCTAATCATTGCAGCCCATGCAACTTATCGCAGAATGCAGTTTTGCTAAAAAAAAGATTGAAACTTTACTGCATCTTCTTCATTGCCTGTGTTTGAATGAGACATGTTGTTAATGTTGAAAGGGGTAATCTCCATTTAACCACTACACTCACTGAGATCGCATACTATTGAGTCCATGCGTAAAGGCTGCCACAAATCACCTTTTACTGTTTGGGTTTTTGGTGAGGTGCTGCTTGTGAGCCGGGAGGGTTAGGACGACAGTTGCGACTTGTTGTAAGACTGGCATAGTCACCTACAGACATAAGTACTGTCATCCTTAAATCAGCAGTCTTACCTAGAGCAAGAGTCAAACTAGGAGAGGGTGCATGCACCATTTCACACAGGCTGCAGTGGCAGTCCTGCAGAAACCTTTGCATTGGCTCCCTATGGGTGGCAAAATAAGTACTGCAGCCCATAGGCATCCCATGGCACCCCAATGCCATGAGTACCTAAGTACCGTACACTAGGGACTTATAAGGTGTGACCAGTATGCCAATTTGGGATGAAATACTGGGTTGCCAGTATGTAGTGACAAATTTAAGAGGAGAGAGAGTCTAAGCACTGGGGTCCTGGTTAGCAGGACTCCAGTGACACAGTAAAGCATACTGACAAAAACAGTGAAACATACTGACAAGAAGGCCTAAAACCATAAGCACTGGGGTCCTCACTAGCAGGATCCCAATGAAACAGTTTAAACACACTGAAATCAGGCAGAAATTGGAGGTAACATGCCAGTATTGAAACAACTGGACAGCTGTGCCTGCTTTCCTCAACGTGAGGGTTTGACCCATGTGAAGGCCGACTTCTATGGTTTGGCTCACATCTCACATGTGTTGGGAACCACTGATGGTACACATGTTGCCTTGGTTCTACCCCTTGGCAATGAACAAGTGTACTGAAACAGAAAGAGCTACCATTCCATCAATGTCTAAGTTGTTTGTTTGGGGATCTCTAAACTTCACAAGTCTGCATCCTTTTCCTGGGTTCAGCCCATGATGCCTTCATAATGCAGAGCAATGCAATCCCTCAACTGATGTCACAACTGTACCCAGAGACGACCTGGCTGGTTGGTAAGTCAAATCTGTCCTGTTTGTGTGCGTGCAATGTCTGCTGCAACAAATCCAATGAGAGGGACTCATAGTTGCACATATGTTCCATTCTATAAGAGGGGACTTTGCCTACCCAAACTGTTCAGGTCGGTGAGGAACCCAACTACGCCAGGGGAAGTCTACTTCAATGATGCCCATGGAAGAACATGGCATGTCGTGGAGCGGGCTTTTGGGCTCCTGAAGGCCAGATTTAGGTGTCTGGACAAGACAGGTAAAACTCTCCTCTACTCACCTAAACAAGTGTGTGAGATAATTGTGGCCTGCTACATGCTCCACAACATTGCCTTGCAGAGGGATATTCCAAACATCCCGATGAGTGGGAGCCAACTGTGCCCCTGGGTGAGAATCGTGAAATGCCAAGTGAGGATGACAATGGCAGATCTCATCAATCACTACTTTGCCTGAGTGTAAGTATTTTTATGTTGTCACTGTGACTGTATGAGAAACTGTAACTGGCAGGATGTGTGGACTAGGGTGTTTTTCCTTCAGAGTGTGGATGTAATACTTTGCCGTATACATCAAAGCTTTGTTTGCTAAGTCAGACTTGAACATTTCACTACCTTGATTATCTGCAGGGTTTGTGTCAGTATCATTGCAATGTAAGTTTATCCATCCACTGATGTTTGATTGAGCTTATGGTCATAGGTAGAACTTCCCAATCTAAACTCCTTGAATTATTAATTATCCAGGTACCTTCATCATGCCATTCTCATGTGGGAATCTCAGAGTCATGACATTGGCTGGTATCTGATGCTGTTCTGACATAGGAAGAAGACGGGGATTGATCCAGGTAATGCTGGTCATAGATTTAGGGTATATGAGTCCTGTGGCGAAGTAGGTTGGACAGCGTGTGGATGGAAATCTGAAATGCAGGATACACTGGTTTGATATGGTGTGTTGGTCCAGCTGTCACGTGTGCGCAATCATATGGCCTTGGGATATGTCCTAATCAAGTGCAATTCATGCCTTCTCCCTTCACATTATGTTGACAATTATCCGATATGACCTGTTTGTAGTTGTAGATGTGTTTCCTCATTGCAGGCCAGAGTGCCTGTGCCACGACACTGACATAGGTTGTATGACGCCCACAGATGCTTTGTCATGGTAATGGGATGGAACCATGATTAGGGACTGTTGTACTGCTCTTTGTCTATGCCATGACTTATGTAATGTTGGCAGACATGGTTTTGGTATGTGAGAAAGCTCAAGCGGTGACATCCACTAACCTATTCTACCGGACAAGGTCTGACAAAGCCCTTTCTTTTGTGGTCTGGTGGATGGTACTTTGGCATACCTAGCCTGATTCAATATAGTTCAGATATTCTTGACTATGACAGCCCAGACAGTTGGACAGCCTATGTGCTGTAAAATGCAATAAAATGTTTGGTGTGACCAGACACTTGTACTGTTATGTTGGTATTAATCCTCAACATGACACTACCTGTGACATATCCCTCCTTCCATTACATTCTCCTGTCTTCCTCGTGTGCATCACTAGTGATTACATCTTAACATTTAAAAATGTGGAACAGAAGCAAGCAGGCAATGTTTTCTGCTTGGTGAGTTTATTCGCATAGGTGCAGTATATTAAAAACTCATGCTACAGAAGATGAAAGTGAGGGATCACTCATGGTGGATGTAATCATATTAGTAGATGCCACAACATTTGGAGTCCAAAGTTCATTGTCCTACTACCATGGAAGATGGAACGTGGTTGGAGAACAGTCAACAGATTGAATAACTGGCACACAAAGGAGTGAAATCAGGAAGAGGTCACTTGCTGACACTGGTTGGTGTCTTGCCATCTGCACATCCTGGAGTCTTGGATCGATGCCCCCAGTTGAGTGGGGGGTTCTGCAGCTACAGAGGCAGGCATCTGAAGCAGGTCCTTCCCCCGACAGGGCCTCCTTTTCTGTGGCTGACACTGATGAATAAGGGCCTGGTGTTGCTGGGCCAAAGGAAATGGTGAGGTGTTGCTCATGGTCCCTGATCAGGGTACTGCTAATCTCCCTGAACACCCCAGATAAGGAGGCCAGTATGGTGTTTGTGGCCTCCCATGTTTCCAGTGACTCTCAATAGAAGTCCCTCTACAGCTGCTTGATTTCCCTGAGTTCGATAAGTACCTGGCCAATCACAACTTGGGATTGTTGATAGGCTCCCATGATTTGACTGATGGTGTCTTGGCCAGGACCCTCTCTACTGGCCCCAATTCACTGGCCCACAACATCCCTCCCACACACCCTACCCCCATGTGTCTGAACCTTTGGCACAGTTTGCCAACTACCACTGGTTCCAGGACCATAATTGTCAGAGGTGTGTTTCTGTGACTCAGGATCCTGGAATGGGAGGACCAGATGGTAGTCGTTGTCTTCAGGACACAGTTTTGGGGTGAGATATAGATGCAACCGGGCTGGGAAGAGTCAATGTGGTCATGGTCGGCTCACTGGTGTTGTCTGACCAGGTTGCCCTTATGGGCCAACGTCCAGACATCCAGGAGGGTTGCTGTCACTGAGGGCTTCATCCATGAGGGTAGTGGAAAGTCTCTTCAGCGGTCTCCGTGTTCCCAGTGGAAGCTTGACCTGTTGATGTGAGAGATACAATGTCACAGGTTGTGTTTTGACATCTGCCCCCAACAGTTAAGAGTTTCGTTTCGCCAAAGCTGTGTACATGTTGGATTGGCAGCTTTTTCTTATGTGACTGATGCACGTGCTATCAATTGTATACATCTGACATTGCTGAGATATGGCAATTCCATTTCCGTCAACCAGCTACAGAATGTATGAGTTCATTAGCACTTAGGAGGATGGTCATAGACTTACATCTTGCCAACAGTGTAGGCAAAACAGTGGCTAGGCAGGATGTGGCTTTGATCCTTTTAATTTCTTGATGACTTTGGACATTGTTGGATTTGTGATTCTAGTCATTATGAAGTCATTACATTGTGAATGTGTTGGAAAATGGGTTATTGGTAGGGCAGGTAGGTACCTACACCTAGCAACAAGCCACTAACCTCCACCTAGGTACAGTTAGGTCTCAGTAAATTAATCCCAGCTCAACCCTTGGTAGCTTGGCAACGAGAGTCAAGGCTTAACTTAGGAGACAAAGTGTAAAGCATTCAAATATCACAAAACAGTAATTAAATAAAACACAGGAAACAGTTTAAAAATCCAAAACCAATTTATAAAAATAGTTCATATTTGTATCTTTAAAATGACACAAAAACGATTAAAATCGGTTCAGGGGAACTGGAGAAATGAATTTTTAAAGAATTATTACTTTTCTAGCGCTTAGAAACAAAAAGCGCCAATCGGGTCATCTGGTTGCACCTCGACCGGGGCAAAGTCAAACTTTCAGGCCAACCGCGATGGAGCCCTGCTCGGCTACAGGTCGCGGGAGGCCTCGGTTAAAAAGTTACCTTCTGACTTAGTCTTTATTTTGAAGTTTTTCTTCACCGGGACGAACCTGCCAGTTGAATCCGACCTCCTGGAGCCCTTGTCCGGATACGCGCTGTGGGTTTCCTCGGTGGAGACTTTTACCTTCGGACTTAGTCGTTTTTTCGAGATGAAAATCCTTCGACCGGGGTAAACCTGGATCTTGATCCGACGTCCATGGAGCCCTTCTCGGATACGATGGCTGGGAGGTCCCGGTCAACTTTTTACGTTCGGACTTAGTCTCTTTTTTGGATGTTTTTCTTTACCGGGACGAACCACGAAGTCAGGCCGGGTCGCGGTTGAGGCAAGCCGGCTAGAATTTCCGCGGCGGGTCGGTCCCTCTCTGGAGCTTTTTTCCAAAAATTCTCAAATCTTTTCCAAACTTCTGGGGCTTCACCCAGATGTTCTTTTAAGGTTCTTTTGGGGTCCACAGCTCACCCCAAGGGTCCAGAAGTTCTATATATATATATAGTAAACACCATAAAAGGATTGTGCACCATGAATAACACAATATGGATTCAGGAAAAAACAAATCACATAACTTTTCAACTCGAATAATACATGATAAATATCTTAGAATAGTGGCATACAATAAACAACATGAATTAAACTCGAGGAGAGAATCGTGCGTCTTGCCGATTCGTAAACCACGATGTAAATGCCAAGAAATAACAGCTCACAATGAATAACAAGATCAAAGTACAATGAAACGAATTGCGCGTCTTTTGCCAATTCTTAAGCCACCATGTAAATGTCAAGAAATGGTAGCGTACAATTAACAACAAAGTTAAAACACCATAAAGCAAATCGCGCGTCTTGCCGATTCTTAAGCCACCATGTAAATGTCAAGAAATGGTAGCGCGCAATGAACAACAAAGTTAAAACATCATAAAACGAATTGCACGTCTTGCCGATTATTAAGCCACCATGTAAATGTAAAGAAATGGTAGCGCACAATAATTAACAAGATTAAATTATCATGAAACGAATCACGCGTCTTGCCGATTCGCAAGTCACCCTGCAAATGTCACAAACACTCAAGCGCATATTTCACACGTGCAAAGTACTCTGTCAAATCATAAAAGAATTAGGCCCAAGAACATCAGAGTTCTCGATAACGGCGTCGGGAGGCCAGCCCAACCACTGTCTTACCGCCCAGAACAAGGATCTCCAACCACCGTCTTACCGCCCAGAACAAGGATCTCCAAATGAAGAATGAAAGTCATATGTCTGGAAGATCAAATAGGCCACTGGGACAGGAGCTCAGGAAGTAGCTGCTGCTCTGCACCGGGACCTCTGAATAGTGAGCACTTGGAGCTGGGCTGGCTCCTTTTTATAGAGTCTTGGCCCAGCCCACAACCACACCCAGGCATGTTGCAGGGAAAGTCTCTAGAAGGCCCTGGAAAGGGACAACACCCTAACACACTCTGAAAGCCTGAAGCAATACATTGCAAATGAACAGCATTTGCAAGCACATTAAAAGTAAGTCTTCAGGATTGAACTCTGCAATGCAAAAGGTTAAACAACAACATATCAGCACAATGCATAAATTACGTTGTTTTGAGAGTGCTGGGTTTTTGCATTCTAGTCGCCAATAGAGCGCGCACTGCCCTGGTGTTGACAATATGGCTCTGACAAATTTATCACACCGCCAAAATGTTTGGGTTTGGTATCATTAACTGCATGTCTATTCTAATAATGTAGGTCCTACTACTCAGAAACTATTGTTGTACCTTTATAGGCATGTATTGGGATTTGCGTTGAGGCACAACCCCCTCCCCTCCGACAAAGGTCATTTTAATTCCTGGGACATTGAAAGTACGAAAGGCATGCTTTGTTGCACAATTGTTAATGACATTCATATGGTGAATACACATGTATGTCAAAGCAAGGGGTTGACATGTGACTGCTGTGTGATTACCAGTTGTGAAGTGTACTGTGTATTATGTCCAAACCTCAATACATATCTTGTCACATTTTAACATAGACATGCATCCTGTGTGCTACAAGGGACACATTGAATATGACAATACTCATGTACCCAGGGAGGTGAAGGATCAGGCAACCTCCTATGTATAGTCCACTGCTAGACCTTTAGACCATGGAAGAATGACACATCATCCAGATCTACTGCCCGAATCGGCTACCAATTGTGGAGCTATGTGTAGGAGGCCGGTTTGTAGTGGGTACCAAAGGTACTTATACCAGGACCAGTTATCCCTTATCAGTGAGATATAGTCAGTGTCTAGAAGCCAGACTGTCTAGGGGTAGCTGTAGCTGAGCAGCCAAGGCTGAACTAGGAGACACTGGCCACTCAGATTCTCCCAGAGTGCCCCACCACCTTGGAATCCAAAATGAAAGAACCCAGGGACACTCTGAAGGAGCTCTGGGCACCAACCCTGGGGTGGTGATGGACTGGGAAGTGGTCACTCCCCTTTCCTTTGCCCAGTTGCGTGTTGGAGCAGGGACTGGGCGTCCCTGAACTGGTGTAGACTGGATTATGCAAGGAGGCCACCATCTGTGCCCTTCAAAGCATTTCCAGAGGCTCTGGGAGGCTACCTTCCCATGCTTGTAACACCTATTTCCAAAGGGAGAGGGTGTAACACCCCTCTCCCAAAGGAAATCCTTTGTTCTGCCTTCCTGGGCTCGAGCTGCTCAAGCCACAGGAAGGCAAAAACCTGTTTTTGAGTTGGCAGGAGTTGGGGCTGCCTGGAAAACCTCAGAAGGGTGGTATGGCAGTACTGGGGGTCCACTGTGGAGCCCCCAGAGAACAAGGGATTGTACAACCAATAATGGAATCAGTATTGGGGTATAATTCCCAGTTGTTAGACACCTTATATGGCCATATTCAGAGTTACCATTGTGAGGCTGGACAAAGGTATTGACCTATGTCCAGTGCACGTGTAAAATGGTGTCCCTGCACTCACGAAGTGTGGGACAATGGTCCTGGATGACGTAGGGGCAACCCTGCAAGTGCAGGGGTGCCCTCACACAGAGGTGTTTTGCACCCAGCCTTCAGGGTTGGAAGGCCTGACATATAGGTGAGTTATAGGTGACCTGCTGCAGTGAAAATGGAAATGGTTAGCGAATCCTATTTTGTTTTAATGGGATACAGGAGTTAGCTTAGCCTGTGGCTTGCAGACTTGTGCCCCGTCACCCAGTGACTTTTACCCTACTTAGCTTGCTATGTTTTAGCGCATTTATTTAATTAATATGGCTGCCTTGTTTTGCGTTAGGCCCATGTTTTAGTGTGTGTTATCAGTGTCACCATGCTAAGGTGTCAAGATCAAGCGACAAAGATAAACAAACTGTAAGTGTTCACTTTAGGTACTTTCCCTCTTCATGCTTTCAAGGAAATTCTTTATATTAATAACCGTCCCAAGCACGCCTTGTTATCTATTGTTTGGGAACAAACCTATGTCAGGGGTCCAAGGAGATCTGTATAAATACTCTTCACTTAAACAGATAGTCAGAGGGATTCCAACCAGATGCCATTGCTGCTATCGATGCTGCATGTCGCCTTGACGCTGACCCAGTCTTCGTGTCCCTATGGAGTCAGAGCTAGAGACCTCATTCGAAGGCAACGAGGGTCGGGGGCTCTTCCCATGGACATGGCATTGGCACATTAGGTTTAACTTACCTAGCTCTCCTTTAGGTTAGAGGTTAGGCCTATCATGCTAGGGTATTAGGACATATTACACACTTCATGTCATTTCATGATATTGCAAGAATGTAAGAGTCTTTGCATTAATGACTTGTCTTTACCATTCTGTTTAGTGCACTGTTCATTATCCTAATCATTGCAGCCCATGCAACTTATCGCAGAATGCAGTTTTGCTAAAAAAAAAGATTGAAACTTTACTGCATCTTCTTCATTGCCTGTGTTTGAATGAGACATGTTGTTAATGTTGAAAGGGGTAATCTCCATTTAACCACTACACTCACTGAGATCGCATACTATTGAGTCCATGCGTAAAGGCTGCCACAAATCACCTTTTACTGTTTGGGTTTTTGGTGAGGTGCTGCTTGTGAGCCGGGAGGGTTAGGACGACAGTTGCGACTTGTTGTAAGACTGGCATAGTCACCTACAGACATAAGTACTGTCATCCTTAAATCAGCAGTCTTACCTAGAGCAAGAGTCAAACTAGGAGAGGGTGCATGCACCATTTCACACAGGCTGCAGTGGCAGTCCTGCAGAAACCTTTGCATTGGCTCCCTATGGGTGGCAAAATAAGTACTGCAGCCCATAGGCATCCCATGGCACCCCAATGCCCTGAGTACCTAAGTACCGTACACTAGGGACTTATAAGGTGTGACCAGTATGCCAATTTGGGATGAAATACTGGGTTGCCAGTATGTAGTGACAAATTTAAGAGGAGAGAGAGTCTAAGCACTGGGGTCCTGGTTAGCAGGACTCCAGTGACACAGTAAAGCATACTGACAAAAACAGTGAAACATACTGACAAGAAGGCCTAAAACCATAAGCACTGGGGTCCTCACTAGCAGGATCCCAATGAAACAGTTTAAACACACTGAAATCAGGCAGAAATTGGAGGTAACATGCCAGTATTGAAACAACTGGACAGCTGTGCCTGCTTTCCTCAACGTGAGGGTTTGACCCATGTGAAGGCCGACTTCTATGGTTTGGCTCACATCTCACATGTGTTGGGAACCACTGATGGTACACATGTTGCCTTGGTTCTACCCCTTGGCAATGAACAAGTGTACTGAAACAGAAAGAGCTACCATTCCATCAATGTCTAAGTTGTTTGTTTGGGGATCTCTACACTTCACAAGTCTGCATCCTTTTCCTGGGTTCAGCCCATGATGCCTTCATAATGCAGAGCAATGCAATCCCTCAACTGATGTCACAACTGTACCCAGAGACGACCTGGCTGGTTGGTAAGTCAAATCTGTCCTGTTTGTGTGCGTGCAATGTCTGCTGCAACAAATCCAATGAGAGGGACTCATAGTTGCACATATGTTCCATTCTATAAGAGGGGACTTTGCCTACCCAAACTGTTCAGGTCGGTGAGGAACCCAACTACGCCAGGGGAAGTCTACTTCAATGATGCCCATGGAAGAACATGGCATGTCGTGGAGCGGGCTTTTGGGCTCCTGAAGGCCAGATTTAGGTGTCTGGACAAGACAGGTAAAACTCTCCTTTACTCACCTAAACAAGTGTGTGAGATAATTGTGGCCTGCTACATGCTCCACAACATTGCCTTGCAGAGGGATATTCCAAACATCCCGATGAGTGGGAGCCAACTGTGCCCCTGGGTGAGAATCGTGAAATGCCAAGTGAGGATGACAATGGCAGATCTCATCAATCACTACTTTGCCTGAGTGTAAGTATTTTTATGTTGTCACTGTGACTGTATGAGAAACTGTAACTGGCAGGATGTGTGGACTAGGGTGTTTTTCCTTCAGAGTGTGGATGTAATACTTTGCCGTATACATCAAAGCTTTGTTTGCTAAGTCAGACTTGAACATTTCACTACCTTGATTATCTGCAGGGTTTGTGTCAGTATCATTGCAATGTAAGTTTATCCATCCACTGATGTTTGATTGAGCTTATGGTCATAGGTAGAACTTCCCAATCTAAACTCCTTGAATTATTAATTATCCAGGTACCTTCATCATGCCATTCTCATGTGGGAATCTCAGAGTCATGACATTGGCTGGTATCTGATGCTGTTCTGACATAGGAAGAAGACGGGGATTGATCCAGGTAATGCTGGTCATAGATTTAGGGTATATGAGTCCTGTGGCGAAGTAGGTTGGACAGCGTGTGGATGGAAATCTGAAATGCAGGATACACTGGTTTGATATGGTGTGTTGGTCCAGCTGTCACGTGTGCGCAATCACATGGCCTTGGGATATATCCTAATCAAGTGCAATTCATGCCTTCTCACTTCACATTAAGTTGACAATTATCCGATATGACCTGTTTGTAGTTGTAGATGTGTTTCCTCATTGCAGGCCAGAGTGCCTGTGCCACGACACTGACATAGGTTGTATGACGCCCACAGATGCTTTGTCATGGTAATGGGATGGAACCATGATTAGGGACTGTTGTACTGCTCTTTGTCTATGCCATGACTTATGTAATGTTGGCAGACATGGTTTTGGTATGTGAGAAAGCTCAAGCGGTGACATCCACTAACCTATTCTACCGGACAAGGTCTGACAAAGCCCTTTCTTTTGTGGTCTGGTGGATGGTACTTTGGCATACCTAGCCTGATTCAATATAGTTCAGATATTCTTGACTATGACAGCCCAGACAGTTGGACAGCCTATGTGCTGTAAAATGCAATAAAATGTTTGGTGTGACCAGACACTTGTACTGTTATGTTGGTATTAATCCTCAACATGACACTACCTGTGACATATCCCTCCTTCCATTACATTCTCCTGTCTCCTCGTGTGCATCACTAGTGATTACATCTTAACATTTAAAAATGTGGAACAGAAGCAAGCAGGCAATGTTTTCTGCTTGGTGAGTTTATTCGCATAGGTGCAGTATATTAAAAACTCATGCTACAGAAGATGAAAGTGAGGGATCACTCATGGTGGATGTAATCATATTAGTAGATGCCACAACATTTGGAGTCCAAAGTTCATTGTCCTACTACCATGGAAGATGGAACGTGGTTGGAGAACAGTCAACAGATTGAATAACTGGCACACAAAGGAGTGAAATCAGGAAGAGGTCACTTGCTGACACTGGTTGGTGTCTTGCCATCTGCACATCCTGGAGTCTTGGATCGATGCCCCCAGTTGAGTGGGGGGTTCTGCAGCTACAGAGGCAGGCATCTGAAGCAGGTCCTTCCCCCGACAGGGCCTCCTTTTCTGTGGCTGACACTGATGAATAAGGGCCTGGTGTTGCTGGGCCAAAGGAAATGGTGAGGTGTTGCTCATGGTCCCTGATCAGGGTACTGCTAATCTCCCTGAACACCCCAGATAAGGAGGCCAGTATGGTGTTTGTGGCCTCCCATGTTTCCAGTGACTCTCAATAGAAGTCCCTCTACAGCTGCTTGATTTCCCTGAGTTCGATAAGTACCTGGCCAATCACAACTTGGGATTGTTGATAGGCTCCCATGATTTGACTGATGGTGTCTTGGCCAGGACCCTCTCTACTGGCCCCAATTCACTGGCCCACAACATCCCTCCCACACACCCTACCCCCATGTGTCTGAACCTTTGGCACAGTTTGCCAACTACCACTGGTTCCAGGACCATAATTGTCAGAGGTGTGTTTCTGTGACTCAGGATCCTGGAATGGGAGGACAAGATGGTAGTCGTTGTCTTCAGGACACAGTTTTGGGGTGAGATATAGATGCAACCGGGCTGGGAAGAGTCAATGTGGTCATGGTCGGCTCACTGGTGTCGTCTGACCAGGTTGCCCTTAAGGGCCAACGTCCAGACATCCAGGAGGGTTGCTGTCACTGAGGGCTTCATCCATGAGGGTAGTGGAAAGTCTCTTCAGCGGTCTCCGTGTTCCCAGTGGAAGCTTGACCTGTTGATGTGAGAGATACAATGTCACAGGTTGTGTTTTGACATCTGCCCCTAACAGTTAAGAGTTTCGTTTAGCCAAAGCTGTGTACATGTTGGATTGGCAGCTTTTTCTTATGTGACTGATGCACGTGCTATCAATTGTATACATCTGACATTGCTGAGATATGGCAATTCCATTTCCGTCAACCAGCTACAGAATGTATGAGTTCATTAGCACTTAGGAGGATGGTCATAGACTTACATCTTGCCAACAGTGTAGGCAAAACAGTGGCTAGGCAGGATGTGGCTTTGATCCTTTTAATTTCTTGATGACTTTGGACATTGTTGGATTTGTGATTCTAGTCATTATGTAGTCATTACATTGTGAATGTGTTGGAAAATGGGTTATTGGTAGGGCAGGTAGGTACCTACACCTAGCAACAAGCCACTAACCTCCACCTAGGTACCGTTAGGTCTCAGTAAATTAATCCCAGCTCAACCCTTGGTAGCTTGGCAACGAGCGTCAAGGCTTAACTTAGGAGACAAAGTGTAAAGCATTCAAATATCACAAAACAGTAATTAAATAAAACACAGGAAACAGTTTAAAAATCCAAAACCAATTTATAAAAATAGTTTATATTTGTATCTTTAAAATGACACAAAAACGATTAAAATCGGTTCAGGGGAACCGGAGATATGAATTTTTAAAGAATTATTACTTTTCTAGCGCTTAGAAACAAAAAGCGCCAATCGGGTCATCTGGTTGCACCTCGACCGGGGCAAAGTCAAACTTTCAGGCCGACCGCGATGGAGCCCTGCTCGGCTACAGGTCGCGGGAGGCCTCGGTTAAAAAGTTACCTTCTGACTTAGTCTTTATTTTGAAGTTTTTCTTCACCGGGACGAACCTGCCAGTTGAATCCGACCTCCTGGAGCCCTTGTCCGGATACGCGCTGTGGGTTTCCTCGGTGGAGACTTTTACCTTCGGACTTAGTCGTTTTTTCGAGATGAAAATCCTTCGACCGGGGTAAACCTGGATCTTGATCCGACGTCCATGGAGCCCTTCTCGGATACGATGGCTGGGAGGTCCCGGTCAACTTTTTACGTTCGGACTTAGTCTCTTTTTTGGATGTTTTTCTTTACCGGGACGAACCACGAAGTCAGGCCGGGTCGCGGTTGAGGCAAGCCGGCTAGAATTTCCGCGGCGGGTCGGTCCCTCTCTCGAGCTTTTTTCCAAAAATTCTCAAATCTTTTCCAAACTTCTGGGGCTTCACCCAGATGTTCTTTTAAGATTCTTTTGGGGTCCACAGCTCACCCCAAGGGTCCAGAAGTTCTGTGATGGTCCTTGGGGGGTGCGGACTTCAACTCCCAGAATGCACCTGGCGCAAACTCCTTTTTGGCCACTGGACAGTGGTCAGCTGGTCGCTTTCTTCAGGAGTTGGTGCAGGGGACTCTGGTTTAGCAATTTATCCCCTGTAGCAAACAGGGAGTCCCTCCTTGAACCAGTTGAAGCCAGGCAAAGTCCTTCTTGTGGTGAAGCCCAAGTGTGCAGCTGGTGCAGTCCTTCTGAGTGCAGGGTCCAGGTGCAGGCCAGGGGTCCAGCAGGGCAGTCCTTCTTCTTCTTTAGTTCCTTTCTTGTTGAATTCTGGAGGGGATCTGAGGTGTGGGTGCAGGTCTGCCAGTTTTATCCTTGCTCCTGGGTGAAAAGCAGGGGGGCCCTGGTTCTCCAATCAGGGACAGGGTCGTCCCCCTGTGATGACCACTTCCTGGGAAGTGTGGCAAAAATCCATCCCAGAAGGCAACAGTCTCTAAAAATCCAACATGGATGAATCTGATTTTTGGAGGTTACATCTGGCTGAGCCCACCCACTGGTGTGGCTAAAAATCATAAACACACCCCTCTCCTGCCCTCTCGTAATCTAATCAAGGGGGCACCTAATTGTCTGGGGTTGCAGGATGTGGGGGTGTTGCTGGGTGCTGCAAATGTCCTTCTCTGCCTTTGAAGACCAGTTTGGCAGCCCTCCCCCTTCCTGCCTCACCATCTGCTGAGGGGAGATCCTCTCCCCCAAGCACATTCCTTTGTGTGAAGCCTGGCCACTTCACACCTCATCAAGGCAGCCTGGCAGAAGCTGCTGCAGGCTGGCCAATCAGAGCACAGCAGCAAAAACAATGCAGAGCTGAAATTGGCAACTTTTTAGGTAAAGTCTAAACTTTTTACCTGAACTAGTTATATTAAATCCAACAACTGGAAGTTGTAGGATTTATTACAACAATAAATTTGATACCAAATTCTTGGTATGCAACATTTAAGGAGACTTTAAAATTTAAAATAAAGTCTGCCCATTCTAGCCTATGAAGGCCATTTACTTCAATGAGGGAAAAACGAATTTGGCTGTTTTTACCTCACCAGGGCTTATAAATCTATTTTTATAAAGTCCCTGCTTATAGTTACATGGTACCCAGCCCTAGGGGCACATAGGGCACACCTTAGGGGTGACTTATATGTAAAAATAAGGTAGTTTAAGACTTTGGAAGTACCTTTAATTCCAAAGTCGAATTTGCATATAACTTTAATTTAAAAGCAGCCAGCAAGGCAGGCTTGCTTTTAAAATGACACTGGGCACCTCAGCAATGCGCCTAGGTGTGCACCACCTATGCTGTGGTCCCTAAACCTACATGCCCTACCATATACTAGGGACTTATAGGTAGGTTAACTTAGCCACTTATAATTAGCCTAATTTGCATATCCATTTTACACAGAGCACAGGCCCTGGGACTGGTTAGCAGTACCCAGGGCATCTTTAAAGTCAGGAAAACACCAGCAAAAAGTGGAAAATGGGGGCAAAAAGTTATGGGGCCTCTGCAATCAGCCCTGTTTTCTCACACAACCCCCCCCCCCCCAGCCCACACGCCCAGGAGACTCAGCCCAACCCTGGGAGAGTCTTCCTGGCTTGTTAGGCGAGGAAGACAGTGAAGAAAACTGGCTGTCCCTTTGCAGGGCCTACTCTGCCTTATATCCTCCTGTCAGGGTCACTCCCTATGGGTAGTGAAGCCATCCCAACAGTAAAAGGACCCAACACAAACTGAAACTTTCCTCTAGGGGGGTCTTCCTCCTTTCTCTCTGCCAACTCGGGTAGTGAGGTGCCCACCTCCCCTACTCCAAACTTTGCTAGGGCAACACCTAGCTTACCCAAAGAGGTCACCCAACACTTGAGCAACCCCACCATGACCAATAGGGTCAGGGGGCCTACTTTGCTATTGGCCCTGGGGTCTGCCTCCCAGGCCAAGTACAGTGCTGCCAGGAAGGCTAGCACCCAGCAGAGGCTACTGACAGCTGTCAGTACCCAGAACCACACCCTAAGCTCTCCACTGACAGGTGGCTGAGCTGCTTTAGGGGCATCTTTGGGGTCCTGGCACCCCTCTTGCTGTCTAGAGTGGGGGGCTACCACCTCCTGTGGCATACACCCTCCTTCCACTCTCCCTTCTGTCAGTGCAGGGGCAACACCTTGCATCTGGACAGCTGCCTGACTACTCAGGACTTCCTTGGGGTGAGGTGAGGCCTCACCAGTGCCAACTCTGGGCTCCCCCCCTACTGGGGCAGAAGGCCCTTGGCTCCCTGGAACTCTCTTTAAGAGTGGCCTACCCTTCCTTTTCTTCTTTCCTTTTCTTGGGGACCCCTGTCTCCTAACTGTAGGGACTGACTCCCCAGGACTTTGGGTTGGGGGGGCGCCCTGGGCGACCACCCCATCTGTGACCAGACTCACCTCTGGGAGGTCATTGCCCAGGATACAATCTAGGGGGAGGTCAGCACTGACTACCACCCTAATCCAGTCAAGGATACCCTCCCTCTCTAGGGGAACTATGGCTACAGGTTTGGAGGTGACCTCCCCTGTGGCTATCCTGACTTTCCTTGTCTCTCCTGGGACATACATGTTTGGGGTCACTAACCGGTCACTCACTATAGTGTGACTGGCACAGGTGTCTCTCAGGCCAGTGGTAGGGATCCCATTCACTTGAATGTGGTGGAAGTGCCTACTCCCACCCTCAGGGATCACCAGCTTACCATCTGGTCCTGTCTCCCAGCACAATGCTAGGAGGACTTCATCATCTGAGGAATCCTCCTCTATGGCTACACTGGACAGCCCAGTGCTAACCACCTTCTTTGGACAGGCTGCATCTCCTCTGAAGTGACCTGTCTGCTGACAGTCAAAGCAAGCCCTACTGTCCAAGAGCTTTTTTAACCCTGGGTCTAACTGTCTCTGCTGGTCAGAGTGGGAGTGGGATTTACTCTCCTCCTTCTTAGGGTTCTGGGGTACAGAGGGAGTCTCTGTGGTGGGCTTACCACCTCCCTCCTTAGGTTTTTGGTGACCTGTCCCCCCCTTCTTGGAGTCTCCCCCCTGGGACTTGACAACCACCCTGGTTCTCAACCACTCATCAGCTGCCTCCCCTAGCTCTCTAGGGTTGGTCTGCTTAGAGTCCACTAGATGCTGGCGTAACCTTTCTTGGATACAATTGGTCAAGATGTGCTCTCTCATGATCAGATTGTATAACCCCTCATAAGTATCTACTTTGTTACCAATAATCCAGCCCTCTAGTGCCTTTAGTGAAATGTCCACAAAGTCAACCCAAGACTGGGTACTGACCTTCTGGGTGTCCCTGAACTTCATTCTATATTGCTCTGGGGTCAGACCAAACTTCTTGGCTAAGCACCTCTTCATACTAGGGTATGAATCTGCCTCCTCCCCCCTTAAGGTCAGAAGCCTATCCCTCCCTGAGTTGGGGACCAACTCCCACAAAAGAGAACCCCAGTATTGAGGCCTAACCCTTCTCATTTGGAGTGCCCTCTCAAAGGCCCCCAGCCACTTATCTATGTCATCCCCCTCTACATAAGCAGGAACCACCCCCTTGGGTAATCTGGGGCAAACTCCCCCACCCATGGACACCTCAGCTTCTTTATCGCTTCCTCCATCTCTTTTCTCTTTGTATGCCCACTTTTTCTTTTCTAGGGCCAGCTTCTCTGCTTCCAAAGCTATGTATGCTAGCTGGGCCTCCAGCTCTCTTTCTCTGATGGATGGGTTCTCTCCTCCTGAAAGGACCCCCTTCCCACCACTAGCTTTGGGTCTGCCCCTAGTGACTGTATTTACTGAGGACCGTTCCTCCTCATCCTCACTTGGGCTCAGATGCCTTCCCTCCCCTGAGTGGTTAGAGCTTGCATCCTCCCTTCTTTCTCCCTCCTCTGGAGCTTCTTCTGACTCTACCTCTTGGGCCTCAGCCCATGCTGTCAGGGATGTGATCAGGATTTGCTTCCTGAGATCAGTGGTTGCAGGCAACCCTCTTTCAATACACAACCCCCTAAGATGGACTACTGTCAGTGTGGGTAGGCTAGCCAGATCAAGCTCCATGATTCCCTAGTTTTGTGTCAACAAAAACTTTTTGCAAAAATTGGAAACAAGAATTTAGAAAAATTACAAAAATTCAATATTTGAAATTAATCCAAATTAAAAATTAAAAACATTTTTTGCACTAGGACAATTTAAAGGATTTTTAATTTGTTTTACCTAAAACTGTAAAGTGATATTGAACACAAGTACAGGATCCCGTCGCTGCTTCCAATTATGTTGGAAAATGGGTTATTGGTAGGGCAGGTAGGTACCTACACCTAGCAACAAGCCACTAACCTCCACCTAGGTACAGTTAGGTCTCAGTAAATTAATCCCAGCTCAACCCTTGGTAGCTTGGCAACGAGCGTCAAGGCTTAACTTAGGAGACAAAGTGTAAAGCATTCAAATATCACAAAACAGTAATTAAATAAAACACAGGAAACAGTTTAAAAATCCAAAACCAATTTATAAAAATAGTTTATATTTTTATCTTTAAAATGACACAAAAACGATTAAAATCGGTTCAGGGGAACCGGAGATATGAATTTTTAAAGAATTATTACTTTTCTAGCGCTTAGAAACAAAAAGCGCCAATCGGGTCATCTGGTTGCACCTCGACCGGGGCAAAGTCAAACTTTCAGGCCGACCGCGATGGAGCCCTGCTCCGCTACAGGTCGCGGGAGGCCTCGGTTAAAAAGTTACCTTCTGACTTAGTCTTTATTTTGAAGTTTTTCTTCACCGGGACGAACCTGCCAGTTGAATCCGACCTCCTGGAGCCCTTGTCCGGATACGCGATGTGGGTTTCCTCGGTGGAGACTTTTACCTTCGGACTTAGTCGTTTTTTCGAGATGAAAATCCTTCGACCGGGGTAAACCTGGATCTTGATCCGACGTCCATGGAGCCCTTCTCGGATACGATGGCTGGGAGGTCCCGGTCAACTTTTTACATTCGGACTTAGTCTCTTTTTTGGATGTTTTTCTTTACCGGGACGAACCACGAAGTCAGGCCGGGTCGCGGTTGAGGCAAGCCGGCTAGAATTTCCGCGGCGGGTCGGTCCCTCTCTGGAGCTTTTTTCCAAAAATTCTCAAATCTTTTCCAAACTTCTGGGGCTTCACCCAGATGTTCTTTTAAGGTTCTTTTGGGGTCCACAGCTCACCCCAAGGGTCCAGAAGTTCTGTGATGGTCCTTGGGGGGTGCGGACTTCAACTCCCAGAATGCACCTGGCGCAAACTCCTTTTTGGCCACTGGACAGTGGTCAGCTGGTCGCTTTCTTCAGGAGTTGGTGCAGGGGACTCTGGTTTAGCAATTTTTCACTTGTAGCCCTGGTTCTCCAATCAGGGATAGGGTCGTCCCCCTGTGATGACCACTTCCTGGGAAGTGTTGCAAAAATCCATCCCAGAAGGCAACAGTCTCTAAAAATCCAACATGGATGAATCAGATTTTTGGAGGTTACATCTGGCTGAGCCCACCCACTGGTGTGGCTAAAAATCATAAACACACCCCTCTCCTGCCCTCTCGTAATCTAATCAAGGGGGCACCTAATTGTCTGGGGTTGCAGGATGTGGGGGTGTTGCTGGGTGCTGCAAATGTCCTTCTCTGCCTTTGAAGACCAGTTTGGCAGCCCTCCCCCTTCCTGCCTCACCATCTGCTGAGGGGAGATCCTCTCCCCCAAGCACATTCCTTTGTGTGAAGCCTGGCCACTTCACACCTCATCAAGGCAGCCTGGCAGAAGCTGCTGCAGGCTGGCCAATCAGAGCACAGCAGCAAAAACAATGCAGAGCTGAAATTGGCAACTTTTTAGGTAAAGTCTAAACTTTTTACCTGAACTAGTTATATTAAATCCAACAACTGGAAGTTGTAGGATTTATTACAACAATTAATTTGATACCAAATTCTTGGTATGCAACATTTAAGGAGACTTTAAAATTTAAAATAAAGTCTGCCCATTCTAGCCTATGAAGGCCATTTACTTCAATGAGGGAAAAACGAATTTGGCTGTTTTTACCTCACCAGGGCTTATAAATCTATTTTTATAAAGTCCCTGCTTATAGTTACATGGTACCCAGCCCTAGGGGCACATAGGGCACACCTTAGGGGTGACTTATATGTAAAAATAAGGTAGTTTAAGACTTTGGAAGTACCTTTAATTCCAAAGTCGAATTTGCATATAACTTTAATTTAAAAGCAGCCAGCAAGGCAGGCTTGCTTTTAAAATGACACTGGGCACCTCAGCAATGCGCCTAGGTGTGCACCACCTATGCTGTGGTCCCTAAACCTACATGCCCTACCATATACTAGGGACTTATAGGTAGGTTAACTTAGCCACTTATAATTAGCCTAATTTGCATATCCATTTTACACAGAGCACAGGCCCTGGGACTGGTTAGCAGTACCCAGGGCATCTTTAAAGTCAGGAAAACACCAGCAAAAAGTGGAAAATGGGGGCAAAAAGTTATGGGGCCTCTGCAATCAGCCCTGTTTTCTCACACAACCCCCCCCCCCACAGCCCACACGCCCAGGAGACTCAGCCCAACCCTGGGAGAGTCTTCCTGGCTTGTTAGGCGAGGAAGACAGTGAAGAAAACTGGCTGTCCCTTTGCAGGGCCTACTCTGCCTTATATCCTCCTGTCAGGGTCACTCCCTATGGGTAGTGAAGCCATCCCAACAGTAAAAGGACCCAACACAAACTGAAACTTTCCTCTAGGGGGGTCTTCCTCCTTTCTCTCTGCCAACTCGGGTAGTGAGGTGCCCACCTCCCCTACTCCAAACTTTGCTAGGGCAACACCTAGCTTACCCAAAGAGGTCACCCAACACTTGAGCAACCCCACCATGACCAATAGGGTCAGGGGGCCTACTTTGCTATTGGCCCTGGGGTCTGCCTCCCAGGCCAAGTACAGTGCTGCCAGGAAGGCTAGCACCCAGCAGAGGCTACTGACAGCTGTCAGTACCCAGAACCACACCCTAAGCTCTCCACTGACAGGTGGCTGAGCTGCTTTAGGGGCATCTTTGGGGTCCTGGCACCCCTCTTGCTGTCTAGAGTGGGGGGCTACCACCTCCTGTGGCATACACCCTCCTTCCACTCTCCCTTCTGTCAGTGCAGGGGCAACACCTTGCATCTGGACAGCTGCCTGACTACTCAGGACTTCCTTGGGGTGAGGTGAGGCCTCACCAGTGCCAACTCTGGGCTCCCCCCCTACTGGGGCAGAAGGCCCTTGGCTCCCTGGAACTCTCTTTAAGAGTGGCCTACCCTTCCTTTTCTTCTTTCCTTTTCTTGGGGACCCCTGTCTCCTAACTGTAGGGACTGACTCCCCAGGACTTTGGGTTGGGGGGGCGCCCTGGGCGACCACCCCATCTGTGACCAGACTCACCTCTGGGAGGTCATTGCCCAGGATACAATCTAGGGGGAGGTCAGCACTGACTACCACCCTAATCCAGTCAAGGATACCCTCCCTCTCTAGGGGAACTATGGCTACAGGTTTGGAGGTGACCTCCCCTGTGGCTATCCTGACTTTCCTTGTCTCTCCTGGGACATACATGTTTGGGGTCACTAACCGGTCACTCACTATAGTGTGACTGGCACAGGTGTCTCTCAGGCCAGTGGTAGGGATCCCATTCACTTGAATGTGGTGGAAGTGCCTACTCCCACCCTCAGGGATCACCAGCTTACCATCTGGTCCTGTCTCCCAGCACAATGCTAGGAGGACTTCATCATCTGAGGAATCCTCCTCTATGGCTACACTGGACAGCCCAGTGCTAACCACCTTCTTTGGACAGGCTGCATCTCCTCTGAAGTGACCTGTCTGCTGACAGTCAAAGCAAGCCCTACTGTCCAAGAGCTTTTTTTACCCTGGGTCTAACTGTCTCTGCTGGTCAGAGTGGGAGTGGGATTTACTCTCCTCCTTCTTAGGGTTCTGGGGTACAGAGGGAGTCTCTGTGGTGGGCTTACCACCTCCCTCCTTAGGTTTTTGGTGACCTGTCCCCCCCTTCTTGGAGTCTCCCCCCTGGGACTTGACAACCACCCTGGTTCTCAACCACTCATCAGCTGCCTCCCCTAGCTCTCTAGGGTTGGTCTGCTTAGAGTCCACTAGATGCTGGCGTAACCTTTCTTGGATACAATTGGTCAAGATGTGCTCTCTCATGATCAGATTGTATAACCCCTCATAAGTATCTACTTTGTTACCAATAATCCAGCCCTCTAGTGCCTTTAGTGAAATGTCCACAAAGTCAACCCAAGACTGGGTACTGACCTTCTGGGTGTCCCTGAACTTCATTCTATATTGCTCTGGGGTCAGACCAAACTTCTTGGCTAAGCACCTCTTCATACTAGGGTATGAATCTGCCTCCTCCCCCCTTAAGGTCAGAAGCCTATCCCTCCCTGAGTTGGGGACCAACTCCCACAAAAGAGAACCCCAGTATTGAGGCCTAACCCTTCTCATTTGGAGTGCCCTCTCAAAGGCCCCCAGCCACTTATCTATGTCATCCCCCTCTACATAAGCAGGAACCACCCCCTTGGGTAATCTGGGGCAAACTCCCCCACCCATGGACACCTCAGCTTCTTTATCGCTTCCTCCATCTCTTTTCTCTTTGTATGCCCACTTTTTCTTTTCTAGGGCCAGCTTCTCTGCTTCCAAAGCTATGTATGCTAGCTGGGCCTCCAGCTCTCTTTCTCTGATGGATGGGTTCTCTCCTCCTGAAAGGACCCCCTTCCCACCACTAGCTTTGGGTCTGCCCCTAGTGACTGTATTTACTGAGGACCGTTCCTCCTCATCCTCACTTGGGCTCAGATGCCTTCCCTCCCCTGAGTGGTTAGAGCTTGCATCCTCCCTTCTTTCTCCCTCCTCTGGAGCTTCTTCTGACTCTACCTCTTGGGCCTCAGCCCATGCTGTCAGGGATGTGATCAGGATTTGCTTCCTGAGATCAGTGGTTGCAGGCAACCCTCTTTCAATACACAACCCCCTAAGATGGACTACTGTCAGTGTGGGTAGGCTAGCCAGATCAAGCTCCATGATTCCCTAGTTTTGTGTCAACAAAAACTTTTTGCAAAAATTGGAAACAAGAATTTAGAAAAATTACAAAAATTCAATATTTGAAATTAATCCAAATTAAAAATTAAAAACAATTTTTGCACTAGGACAATTTAAAGGATTTTTAATTTGTTTTACCTAAAACTGTAAAGTGATATTGAACACAAGTACAGGATCCCGTCGCTGCTTCCAATTATGTTGGAAAATGGGTTATTGGTAGGGCAGGTAGGTACCTACACCTAGCAACAAGCCACTAACCTCCACCTAGGTACAGTTAGGTCTCAGTAAATTAATCCCAGCTCAACCCTTGGTAGCTTGGCAACGAGCGTCAAGGCTTAACTTAGGAGACAAAGTGTAAAGCATTCAAATATCACAAAACAGTAATTAAATAAAACACAGGAAACAGTTTAAAAATCCAAAACCAATTTATAAAAATAGTTTATATTTTTATCTTTAAAATGACACAAAAACGATTAAAATCGGTTCAGGGGAACCGGAGATATGAATTTTTAAAGAATTATTACTTTTCTAGCGCTTAGAAACAAAAAGCGCCAATCGGGTCATCTGGTTGCACCTCGACCGGGGCAAAGTCAAACTTTCAGGCCGACCGCGATGGTGCCCTGCTCGGCTACAGGTCGCGGGAGGCCTCGGTTAAAAAGTTACCTTCTGACTTAGTCTTTATTTTGAAGTTTTTCTTCACTGGGACGAACCTGCCAGTTGAATCCGACCTCCTGGAGCCCTTGTCCGGATACGCGATGTGGGTTTCCTCGGTGGAGACTTTTACCTTCGGACTTAGTCGTTTTTTCGAGATGAAAATCCTTCGACCGGGGTAAACCTGGATCTTGATCCGACGTCCATGGAGCCCTTCTCGGATACGATGGCTGGGAGGTCCCGGTCAACTTTTTACGTTCGGACTTAGTCTCTTTTTTGGATGTTTTTCTTTACCGGGACGAACCACGAAGTCAGGCCGGGTCGCGGTTGAGGCAAGCCGGCTAGAATTTCCGCGGCGGGTCGGTCCCTCTCTCGAGCTTTTTTCCAAAAATTCTCAAATCTTTTCCAAACTTCTGGGGCTTCACCCAGATGTTCTTTTAAGATTCTTTTGGGGTCCACAGCTCACCCCAAGGGTCCAGAAGTTCTGTGATGGTCCTTGGGGGGTGCGGACTTCAACTCCCAGAATGCACCTGGCGCAAACTCCTTTTTGGCCACTGGACAGTGGTCAGCTGGTCGCTTTCTTCAGGAGTTGGTGCAGGGGACTCTGGTTTAGCAATTTATCCCCTGTAGCAAACAGGGAGTCCCTCCTTGAACCAGTTGAAGCCAGGCAAAGTCCTTCTTGTGGTGAAGCCCAAGTGTGCAGCTGGTGCAGTCCTTCTGAGTGCAGGGTCCAGGTGCAGGCCAGGGGTCCAGCAGGGCAGTCCTTCTTCTTCTTTAGTTCCTTTCTTGTTGAATTCTGGAGGGGATCTGAGGTGTGGGTGCAGGTCTGCCAGTTTTATCCTTGCTCCTGGGTGAAAAGCAGGGGGGCCCTGGTTCTCCAATCAGGGACAGGGTCGTCCCCCTGTGATGACCACTTCCTGGGAAGTGTGGCAAAAATCCATCCCAGAAGGCAACAGTCTCTAAAAATCCAACATGGATGAATCTGATTTTTGGAGGTTACATCTGGCTGAGCCCACCCACTGGTGTGGCTAAAAATCATAAACACACCCCTCTCCTGCCCTCTCGTAATCTAATCAAGGGGGCACCTAATTGTCTGGGGTTGCAGGATGTGGGGGTGTTGCTGGGTGCTGCAAATGTCCTTCTCTGCCTTTGAAGACCAGTTTGGCAGCCCTCCCCCTTCCTGCCTCACCATCTGCTGAGGGGAGATCCTCTCCCCCAAGCACATTCCTTTAATTTAAAAGCAGCCAGCAAGGCAGGCTTGCTTTTAAAATGACACTGGGCACCTCAGCAATGCACCTAGGTGTGCACCACCTATGCTGTGGTCCCTAAACCTACATGCCCTACCATATACTAGGGACTTATAGGTAGGTTAACTTAGCCACTTATAATTAGCCTAATTTGCATATCCATTTTACACAGAGCACAGGCCCTGGGACTGGTTAGCAGTACCCAGGGCACCTTTAAAGTCAGGAAAACACCAGCAAAAAGTGGAAAATGGGGGCAAAAAGTTATGGGGCCTCTGCAATCAGCCCTGTTTTCTCACAGAATGTATCTACTGCCAATATCTTTCAGTTGATGCATCTTGAGGCCTTTGGTCCATATTTGTTTGGGTGTACCCAGGTTTAGCTGTGTTTCCTCTTTACCATAATCTCATCTTGGCTTAGCTGCTCAAGATGGATCTAGGTTTAGCCATATCACAGAGTGTTCCATTATCCGTCTCTTGGTCCCTCCCAGGTGAGTACAGTTCATTTGTGAGCTTACAGATTCTTTGTGACATGTGTACAATGTCCTGGTCATGGGAGTTTCAGGGATTGGCCTTCCTGGAATTTGCAGTAATGTTACTCCAGGTACTACACAGTATACAGAAATTATCCTCCAAGGTGTGTACACTTCTATTGCAAGTTTACAAACAAGGATATTGGGACAGATGCACACTGGGCTGGTGTTTGGATTTTGTGAGACAGAGCCTCCCGGTCTTAGCAGTCATATCTCCCTGCACTTAATGCAGTTGTTATATGTCATCCCCCAAGATGAGTGCATTTCATGTGTGAATTCCCAAAGAAGGGTATATTGGCAAGTGTCACTGGACTGGTGTTTGGAGTGACAGTAAGGGAGTATCCTGGGAGTTGCAGGCATTTAACTCCCTATATTACACACACTGTACTGATGGTTTCCTTCCAGGTGAGTACACTTCAGTGATGATTTGGTACACAGTTGTATTTTGGGGGAGGACACAGTTTTGTAGTCTTGAATTCAGGGAGAAGTGCCTGCTGTGAGTTGCAGTCCTCTCACTCTCACTGCTTCACAATACCTGACAGTGGCCAACTACCCCAGTAAGTACACAAAATATGTTTTTTATGTACTTCTGTCTTCTGGGAAGAGGACACTGTTCTGGTGTTTGTAGTGACAATGACAGTGCCTCCTGACCTTATCAGCCCTGTCGGTGCTTGTACTATCCACAAACTATACAGGCATCAACCTCTCAGGTGCATACCCTTCAATGGTGAGTTCAGGGACAAGGGTCATTGGAGCAGAGGACACTGTATTAGCCGAGTGGAGTGACAGTACCAGTGCCTCCAGGCCTTAACAGTCCTATCAGTGTTTGTACTACCCACAAACTGTACAAATGTCATTATATGAGGTGGGAAAACTTTGCTTGGGATATGCCAAACACGTTAAATTTGAGTATGATACACTGTTATGTTTTTTGAAATTGTAGAACAGTGCCTGCTGGGAATTGCAGTGCTGTCAATCCCTGTACTACACACAATGTAAACATCTATTCTTCTTCCAGGTGATTTTAGGTCACATGTGAGATGCCAGACAGTGGCCTATGGACAGGTGAACACAGGGCTGGTGAGTGGGGTGACACTAAAGATAACTCAAAGGAGAGCAGTGAGCATGCTTGAATATACATTTTGGTGACACCGATTTTTCAGGGGTGTCATGGTGGTGCTAAGGGAGTAGATGAAAATTACCAGGTGACAGTGAGTTTGTGTAGTTGCAAAGTGCCAATGGATTTGCCTGCAAATATAATGTGTGAAGGGTGTGGTATATGATGTGGGAAAATTGCTGGGGTGTCTATTCTAAATATATATTTTTTTTCTATTGTGCGCTTTGGCTACTGTGTGTTGCATTGTAGATGCAAAGGATTGTGGTGAGTGAAGGGGTGCGTTTTTTAGTGTGTTTTGCAGGTGTGTCGAGAGTGTGGCAATGTGTGTCAGCTGTGTTGTTCTCAAATCCATTCAATGTGGTATTATGTATTACTGTGGTGACTGCAAACTACTGTGGTTCGGACCACCATTGGTTGACTGTCATGGCTGAACAAGCACAGTGACATTTGACTTCTAATATGGTCACTGGTTGGTCGTTGTGCTGTCGATGCTGGTGGTCGGCCCACCTATTTCCTGCCCTCCACGGGACTGGCAGTCTTGAGTTATTGGCTAGCTTTTGTCGGTCCTGCCTGTGCAACTCGTAATACGAAGGTCTGTATGACACGTCAATATGGCGATCTTTTGGAGGCTGCCACTGTGGCTGTCTGGTGGTCTGACTGCCAAACTCATAATGAGGCCCTTAGAAAAAATCTTTCCAATAATTAATTAATGTCACCGGGGACATTAAAACATACCCCCTCACTTACAGATCAAATAATTTCCATAATAGCAAGCACAATACGCTTAACCTGTCCACATAGCATAAGTAAATATCATATCTAGAAAGCAATAACTTAAAAACTCACTACACAAAATATAAGCCCTGTTGTATTTTCTAAATTAACTATAAAAATGTCCTAAAAGCAACTAATCAAACAACTTTATCTAATTTACATAACAAGCACTAACCTTAACTTTCACGGACCCAACATTCTGCAATAATTTAAAAATCTTAAAAGAAATGCACTTTTCAAAAAACACAGACACACACCCGAGAATTGCCATCCACACTGACTGCTGCTGCATGCTGAAGATTTGAAAAGACCATAAAATACAGTTAGCGGTTAAAAAATAAAAAATTAATAAAAAAATAACAAAAAGGCTACCTTTGCATTGCAGTGAATGCAACAAAAAATAGACAATTTCATATTTTCACAATTTCATAACAAAGACGTTTTAGAATTTAGAAATACTATTTATTAAATTGCTGCACGTTAAAATTTCATAAATTAATACTAAAAAATACTGCTGAAATATTAACCAAATAATTTATCAGCAGTGTTTATAAATATATAAATATGTAATTAATGCTATATTTTATTTTAACTAGTATATAGAATAAATTATACTACATTGTTCTAAATAATACATATACCTTTTTTGTTCTGTTTTGTCGATTACCTGAGGATTATTTTATAATAGTTTTTATTCATGCTAAATGTGGAATGAAAATTATTTAGCCATTCTATAATATTTAACTCAATTTAATAAAAAAATAATGGAACTAATGTGTATCAAATGTATTGTACCTATACGAGGAGGACCGGGAGATTTATCTGGTCCAGTGTACTTATTCCCTATACGTAAACTTATAATGAAAAATGTGTACACTGTTCCAAAGAAAAGATGTTGTCAATGAGGACGAAAAAAGAAGACTAAGGGCCAGATGTAGCAAAGGTTTGCGAGTCGCAAATGGGCCGATTCGCTATTTGCGACAGTGCAAAACCGGAAATGGGTTGCAAAAAGCCCATTTCCGACTTGCAAAAAGCGATGGGACCCGTTTGCGAGTCGCATCAGTTGCGACCCCATTTTGCGACCCGCAAATAGCAAGTCGCAATTTGCGAGTAGCAAACCTTATGCAATTGCAACTCGCAAATTGCGACTAGTCGCAAAAAGCCCAGTTTGCATTTCCCATTTACCACTAACTCAGAGCAGGTGGTAACCATTACCAAAGTATAAAAGGAGCCCCAGAAGGCATCTGGGTTCACCAAGATGGCGGAGGTATACCTGATAGCAGTGAGAAGGAGAGTCCACGCAGCCCAGCAGAGGAGGAGGAGGGGCCACAGACAGGAGAAGATATATAGAACAAGGCAGACTCTTTTTCAGCAAACTGAGGATGAGATATACGATAAATACCACCTTAGCAGCGCAGCCATCCTAGAATTAATTGATTTACTCAAACCACAGCTAGAACACCAGACCCTGTGTGGCTGCGCCATCCCTACACATGTGCAAGTGCTATGCTCACTGCACCTCTTGGCCTCAGGGAGCTATCAGGGGGTCATTGCTGTGGCAGGTGGGGTATCCCAAAGTGCAGTGTCAAGGTTCCTCAGGGCCTTCCTAGATGCCTTGCTCACACACGTCTCACTTCATATACCTACCAAGGAATGAGGCAGAAATGAACAGCACCAAGCTGGACTTTTACCGCATTGCCCACTTTCCCCATGTCATAGGGTGTGTAGATGGGACACACATTCAAATATGCCCCCCTGCAAATCTGGAACACCTTTTCCGCAACAGAAAGTGTACCCACTCACTCAATATTCAGGTTGTTTGTGACGCCCATTATGTCATCACGGACATTGTAGCTAAGTTTCCAGGCAGTACCCATGACTCATACATGTTTAGGCATAGTGGGATACATCAACACCTGGAACGTGGGGAATTCGGAGACGGTTACCTCCTAGGTAGAGCTACAGACACTTGCAGACATACACACAGGTCACTGTGCATGACAATCAGGACTTCCTAACAGTGTTCTTTTTGTGCCCAACAGGTGACAGTGCATATGCTCTTAGGCCTTGGATCATGACTCAGTTTTTATCACCCAGCAATGATTCAGAGAGGCAATACAACAATGCACATAAGAGGACAAGGAACCTCATAGAGCGCACCTTCGGACTCCTGAAAGCAAGATTCAGATGCCTCCACAGCAGTGGAGGTGCCCTCCAATATACCCCCATTACCGCATTCAAAATTGTGGTTGCATGCGCCATCCTCCACAACATAGCCACCCGACGTGGGCTACCTCTCACCCCCGCAGACCCAGATCCTGTTGATGAAGAGCAAAAACAACCACATCGCCATCATGGGGATAGGAGTATAGCTAATCAAGGCAGACTGAGACGGGAACACATCGCAACACAATATTTTGGAAGGTACGTGCCAACTCCAACCATACTCACCTATTGACCAAAAACTCCATTTGTTAAGTGGAACAAAAATAACTGTTTTATTAGTGCATTAATGAAACTATTTACAAGTACTGAATGTCCATGGGCATGAAAATGCAAACCAGGCATGTGGCACATTGACGTCATGTGCCACTTCTTATGGTCCAGGGTGATCTCTAAGACCTTCTGCCCCTCCTGCCAGCCTGGATGCTCCCTGGTGCTTCCGTGGTGCTCTGCCTGCTACTCCTGAGCACCCTGCTGTCAGTGATAGAGACACTGCTCACTGTTGAGCCCTCCTCACTGTCCTGGGGTGTTTCCCCTGTGCCCCTCGACATATTCCGTGTCTCCATCATGTCTATGATGTGGGTCAGACGTCCCAGGCCCCTTGCCACATCCCCAGCAAAATGGCTCATTTCCACCTGCAGCCCAACTGTCCTCCTCGACAGGCATGTGGTGTTCATGGCGAGCCTGCCGATGGATGTGGCCATCCTGTCCAGTCTGTGCAGGAGCTGAAGGTCCCTGCGCCGCCCACCCTCGGCCTGGGCCAGTAGTCCTACCGCCAGACCCCTCATGGCAAGGACAAGGTCCCCAGTGTTATTGCAGATCATGACCATCCTTGAGTTCAGGTGCTGCATGCTGGCATGGTTATTGCGCACGAAGCGGTGCAGCACACCACTAATCCTCCCTAAAATTCGATTTTGTAGGCACTGACCATGCAGCAGATGTGCCTCACTGGTGCTGGGAGGAAGTAGCCCGGATGCAGACTGCAGCCCTGATGTAATGGACCTGCGACGCCTGCGCAGCGGTGGCTGCCCTGTGCTTTCACCTGTCTCATCCTTGCCTGTTGCTGGGGCAGCCTCTTGTGATATTGTTGCAGCAGGTGTGGCTACTGCAGGGATGCTGTTGACCGTGCAGGTGGGGGTGCTGGCGGGTCCTGAGGTGTCCTCATGGGGCTGGCTGCTTGGAGTAGTGGTGGTGTCTTTTTGGAGACCTGTGGGACATGGGGAACAGACTGTCAGTGTCTACTATCTATTGCACACTTCATAATAAACATTTGCCTATGAACTGCCTACTTGACTACATATCCCATAATGCATCATTCTGGCATTTGCTACCCTGAAATGGAGCTATCTTGGTTGTGCATGCCCCTGTGTACATGGTGGGTGGGGGTATGGCATTGATAGGAGTACAGGCATATCACATGGTACTCACCGGTTGATGTGCTGGGCTCTGAGGTGTCCAGGTCCCCAAATCCAGACACTGCCTCCTGCTCCAAGGTTTCCTCCACCCTTTCTTCCAGGGGTGTGGGTGGTGGCACAGACGATGGTCCCCCTCCTGTGCCTCTCATCTCCCGGAGCCTTTCAGCCACCCTCTCCTTGGTCCGGGAGCGGAGGTCATACCACCTTTTCTTTATGTCGTCTATGGTCCTATGGCTCACCCCCAGGGAATTTATCTTGTCCTGTATGTCCTGCCACAGCTGTTTCTTGGTGGCTTCAGGAACATTGAGGGCTGATTTACCAAACAAGTCATCATAGTGCTGACAGCATTCGTCTGTCAGCACCTCCAGCTCCCTCTCAGAGAATTTCATCTTCCTCTTCCTTGGTGTTCCCTCCATGGCAGCTGCTGTTTGACCTGTGTGTAGTTCGGCAGTTATAAAAGGGTGTGGTCCTCCCTCCTCCCAGGTGTATTAGTAAACTTCCTGGCTGTGATGTCATCATCATGTGCCAGGAAGTGTTTCCAGAGTGTTCTGGAGTGGTTTCTGGAGTGTTCTGCTGCACCTGTAATCAATTTACAAGTTAATCGCAATTTGCGACATCTACTCGCTAATTGCGAGTTCGTTTTTTGCACACTCGCAAAAAGCGACCTCGCACACTGCGTTGCGAGTCCGGGTGCGAGTCGCTATTTCGGCACAGTTTTTTTGCCTGCATTCCAATTTGCGACTCGCAAAATGCGAGTCGCAAATTTTTTGTTTGCTACATCTGGCCCTAAAAGAAGGTATTGTAGGAGTGCCCTCAAGTATCACAATAGGATGCTAGGCATCATCATCGGGCCTCAAAGTAGTTACAGTAGTTACTGTGAGGCACGCGACCTCGCGTAGGCTAAAAGCAGAACACCAACGAAGTATAATGAACTCACCTTGGTTATGAGGTTTTACGCGTCCCTATGATGCCCTGTCTTTACATTGGATGGGCGACCTACTGTTAGACTGACTGTGACGACTGGTCCATAGACTGTAAGTGATCTCCCAACATTTACGGTCCCTGTTTTTGTTTTTTACTTTTTGCATATTAAGGAGAAGTTACAACTAAACGGTCCTGATGAAGCGCCAGTGGATCAATCCCTGACTGAGTAGGCGCGAAACATGTCGACCCAGTGTTAGGAGTGAAGACTTTTCCCTCCTTCCCCTTTTTTAGGAGTATAGGAGACATTATTCCCTTGAGACTCCTACTTGTTTTTAATCTTGGCCTGACCCTTGCTATAAGCATTAAATCTTGTTACCAGGTGTTCAGAGCCAATTTTATATACCCTCCACTCTCCTTTTCTCCTCTGTCAGCACGTCCTGCGGACCTAATTTGATCTGCAGAGTCATCTTCCGGTTGAAGAGCCACCACCTCTTGTGTGGTGGCCCGTCAGACGTTGCAGTGCCGGTCTGGCGAGGAGTTAGCCCGATGATGATGCCTAGCATCCTATTGTGATGCTTGAGGGCACTCCTACAATACCTTCTTTCAGTCTTCTTTTTTCGTCCTCATTGACAACATCTTTTCTTTGGAACAGTGTACACATTTTTCATTATATCAAATGTATTGCACACATTTAATATGCAATTAAACATTGATTTTCTTACAAAATGCACCTTAGTAGTCCGCCACAAATAATAGGGTTACTATCTTGTTTTGCCCAGTTTAACCCCTTCTGTGCCGAGGACGTAGTGGTTACGTCCTTCGGCACAGTGCTGATGTGCCGAGGACGTAACCACTACGTCCTCGGCACACAGCCCAGAGGGAGCGCTCTCGCTACCTCTGTGTGCTTCCCCCCACCCCCCAAAGTCAGGGATGGAAGGGGAAGCCCTTCCCCTTCCACCCCCGACCCCCCCACCCCCCAATAATGACGTCAGCGCGCGATCGCGCACTGACTTCATTATGGGGATATCGCCGCACAGGAAGCCATTTGCTTCCTGTGCGGCGTTGAGAGAAGAGGTGAGTTCCTCTTCCCGGTGGGTGGGGGGTTTGGGCTAAAGAGGAACCGGGGGAAAGGAAAGGCTTTTCCTTTCCCCCGGTGTCTCTTTGAGCATTCCTGCTGCCCGATCGCATTGCGATCGGGCAGCAGGAATGCCCACTAGACACCAGGGATTTTATTTTTCTGTATTTTAAGTACTGTTTCTGGCATGCGGGGAGCGGCCCCTTGAGCAAGGGTCGCTCCCCTTTAGGGGGCAATCATTTACGGTCATTTCTGCCCCCCCTTGGGGGCAGATTGGCTACTTTTTAGCCAGATCTGCCCCCAAGGGGGGCAGAAAACACTAGATCACCAGGGTTTTGTATTTTTATGTGTATTTATGTGGGGGGGTGCCCCCTTGGGCAAGGGGAGCCCCCCCCCAAGGGGGCAGAGAACTGTTGGCCTTTTCTGCCCCCTATTTTTTTTAGGTCCATCTGCCCCCAAGGGGGGCAGAAGCCACTTAGGCAACAGGGATTGTGTGTGTAGTGGATGGGGGGGCGCCCCCTTGCGCAAGGGTCGCTCCCCTTTGGGGGGCATGTCTTTTAGGGCCATTTCTGCCCCCCTTGAGGGCAGATCAGCCTATTATTTTTAGGCTGATCTACCCCAAGGGGGGCAGAAACCACTTAGACACTAGGGATAGTGTGTGTGTGTGTGTGTTAGTGGATGGGGGGAGGGCCTTGGGCAAGGGTCGCCCCCCACTTTGGGGGCACATGTACCCAGGCCATTTCTGCACCCCTTGGAGACAGATCAGCCTACTATTTTTAGGCTGATCTGCCAACAAGGGGGGCAGAAACCACTAGAACGCCAGGGATTTTTTTTTTTGTTTATTTTTGTGGGGGGGGCGTCCCCTTGGTCACGGGGCGCCCCCCCAAGAGGGGCATTGACCTGTTGGCCATTTCTGCCCCCCCTGGGGGCAGATGGGCCTATTTATTTAGGCCCACCTGCCCCCAAGGGGTGCAGAAGCCACTTAGACACCAGGGATAGTGTGTGTGTGTGTGTGTGTGTGTGTTTGTT
Source organism: Pleurodeles waltl (assembly GCF_031143425.1). Classification (NCBI taxonomy): domain Eukaryota; kingdom Metazoa; phylum Chordata; class Amphibia; order Caudata; family Salamandridae; genus Pleurodeles; species Pleurodeles waltl. The sequence goes on from NC_090442.1 coordinate 554,325,339, forward strand.
AGTGGTTGGGGGAGGCCTTGGGCAAGTGTCGCCCCCCACTTTGGGGGCACATGTACCCAGGCCATTTCTGCACCCCTTGGAGACAGATCAGCCTATTATTTTTAGGCTGATCTGCCCCCAAGGGGGGCAGAAACCACTAGAACGCCAGGGATTTTTTTTATTTGTTTATTTTTGTGGGGGGGGCATCCCCTTGCTCACGGGGCACCCCGCAAGGGGGGCATTGACCTGTTGGCCATTTCTACACCCCCTGGGGGCAGATGGGCCTATTTCTTTAGGCCCACCTGCCCCCAAGGGGGGCAGAAGCCACTTAGACACCAGGGATAGTGTGTTCGTGTGTGTTAGTGGATGGGGGGGCCTTGGGCAAGGGTCGCCCCCCACTTTGGGGGCACATGTACCCAGGCCATTTCTGCACCCCTTGGAGACAGATCAGCCTATTATTTTTAGGCTGATCTGCCCCCAAGGGGGGCAGAAACCACTAGAACGCCAGGGATTTTTTTTATTTGTTTATTTTTGTGGGGGGGGCGTCCCCTTGGTCACGGGGCGCCCCCCAAGGGGAGCATTGACCTGTTGGCCATTTCTGCGCTCCCTGGGGGCAGATGGGCCTATTTTCTTAGGCCCACCTGCCCTCAAGGGGGGCAGAAGCCACTTAGGCACCAGGGATAGTGTTGTGTGTGTTTTTTTTTGTTTGAGGGCTGTCCCCTTTGGCAAGGGTCGCTCTCCATGGGGACACACTACTAAAGGTATTTTCTGGCTTCCTTGGGGCAGACAGGCCTATTTTTTTTGTAGGCCCATCTGCCCCTATGGCAGAATCCACTTAGGCACCAATTTCTAAATGTTTGATGGTGGGGTGTTTGTCAACTGAAGAAGTCTTTGCATTTGTGATAAAAAAAATGTTCCTCCTTTTTGTTCTAGTTCAAAGCTTTTGCTTTATTTGCTGTGGCTCCTTGCGGTTTTGGTGGTGGTTGACCTGCAGTTTGCACAGTTGCATGTTTTAGGTAAGTAAAAACAATTTACTCCAAAGGAGTATTGTTGCCATGCATGAATGACATGTTTGTAGGGGGTGTACTAAATGCAGGATTGTGTGTGAAATTGTCCTTAGGTTTGTGCACAATGATATTTGTTTTGTCTTATTTCTAATTTGCCTTTCTTTCTTTATTTTTAGTGGGATATCATTGGTGATTGCTGTGTAGTTGCTTGTGAATCAAGCTTTTTCAGGCAAGTGAGCGGTATAGTTTTTGAGTTTATAACTCTTACTAACAAGGCTACACTTTGTAACTTGTCTTACACAGTGCTGGTTGTTGATGGTGAATTTGTCCAGTTAATTTTAGCAGGAGAGATCATGGCTAGCTGCAGGATGACCGCTCAGCAGGTGGTTGGTATGCTTTTTGAGTCACAGTCTGATCATGATTATGAGACGGACTCTGCATCTGAGGCAGAGGAGGAAGTCAGAGATTCTGGCAGTGATGTTTCTGTTGGAGGGGAATCTTCTGATGATGAAGCCACACTCAGTGCAGATGAAGGGCCTGTTTTAGAGAAGGACATTGATGTGCCAATAGTGCAGCAACCTGGGGCTGAAAGGATTCCCGTTATAAGACCTGATGTCTGGGTTGCCCCAAACATGGAGCAGCCAGAGTTGCCTGCCTTTACTGGTCTCCCGGGGTGTAACGCCAATGCAGAGAACTTTATGCCTATCAATTTCTTTGAGTTATTCATGGATGATATGTTTTTGGAAGAGATTGTTGAGCAGACTAATTTGTATGCGGAGCAGCATTTGAGGGACAACGCTGCTAGACTTAGGCCACACTCTAGAGCTGCCCAGTGGATTCCCACAAATTTGGAGGAGATAAAAAAGTTTTTGGGTTTGACTTTTTTGATGGGGTTGATAAGGAAGCCGTCACTGGCTTCTTATTGGTCTACTAGTCCCTTGATGGCAACAGCTATATTTCCAGCGACCATGAGTCGTAATCGGTATTTGCTTCTTCTAAGGATGCTGCATTTTGTTGACAATGCATTAGCCTTGCCACGAGATCACCCAGATTCTGACCGTCTTTTTAAGATTAGGCCTTTCCTTGATCATTTTGTAGATCGGTTTTCAGAGGTCTATGTTCCAGGCAAAGAGTTAAGTGTGGACGAGTCTTTGGTCCTCTTCAAGGGTCGTTTGGTTTTTAGGCAGTACATTCCTAGCAAAAGGGCACGATATGGAATTAAATTGTATATGCTGTCTGAAAGTAGGACAGGATATGTGTATAGTTTCCGTGTGTACACTGGTAGGGATTCCAATATTGACCCCCCTGGTTGTCCTCCCACTTTTGGAGTTACTGAGAAAATTGTGTGGGATCTTGGTAGACGACTGTTCAACAAAGGTCACCATTTGTATGTAGATAACTTCTACACTGGTGTGCAGTTGTTCAAGGAATTGTTTAGAGTGGACACAGTTGCCTGTGGCACAATCCGTTCTAACCGGAAAGGCTATCCAAGGGAGCTTGTCTGTAAAAAACTTGAGAGGGGACAGTGCTGTGCCTTGCGGAACGAGGAGCTGCTAGCTTTGAAATTTTCAGACAAGAGGGATGTCTACATGCTAAGTACCATCCATGATGAGAGTACTTCCCCTGTGACTGTTTGGGGCCAGGTTGCTGAAGTGCGCAAACCTGTGTGCATTTTAGATTATAATAAGCACATGGGAGGTGTAGATAGAGTTGACCAGAGGTTGGAACCTTATACTGCTATTCGTAAGTCTTACGTTTGGTATAAGAAGTTAGCACTTCACCTCTTCCACTTAGCAACCTTCAATGCTTTCATTGTGTTTAGGGATAGGTCTCCAGAGTCAAAGATGACATTTGTTAAAATTTCAGGAGTCAATGATAGAGAGCCTTATTGTGGTGGAACAGGCCAGAGTTCCTAGAGAAGCAGTGGTGGAGGATGTGGCTAGATTGAAAGATCGCCACTTTGCTGAGCACATTCCTTCCACACCCAAAAAAGACTTTCCAGCTAAGAAATGTAGAGTGTGTTTTCGAAGAGGTATCCGGAGGGAGACTCGAATGTACTGCCCATATTGTCCTTCAAAGCCTGGGCTGTGTGTCGGTGGTTGTTTTAAGAATTACCACACCCAGAAGAATTTCTGGGAACAACCATGAGTGTAAACTCATGTCTGTTTTGTATTTTCATGTGTTTAGTTTCATGGTTAGCATTTCTGTCATGTTCTTAGTTAGAGCTTTTGTGTTCGTAGTTTTGTAATTCTTTCTACTTAGTTAGGGGTTGCTCTGTTTAAAAAAATAAAATAAAAAATGATGCCATTGTGTGTGGAGTGGGGCTTGGCTGAGAGTGTACATACTGACTTGCTGTTGGCTACTGCAACACACTGCCAGCCAAACACCAGTCCACACACTCCCATCAGCTGGTGTGATTGTTGTATCAGGCATGTGGGCGTATGTCAGTGATGGGCCCTTGAGTGGCGGTTTCTGTCGATGTGAGTGTTGTAATGTGCTGGGCCCGTGGCCGGCGGTGTGAATGGCCTTATGTGTGTCATGTATGAAAGTTGTGTGAATGGACTGTAAAGCTGTTGGTGCCTTGTCGCGGCTTTACAGCTCATGAGCTGTGAGTCATTGGTTCAGTTTTTTGCCTTTCAGTTACTAACAGTGCATTTCATTTTTGTGAAAGCTCTTGTTAGTAAAATTTGATCCACTGAACCATCACTCACCCTCGTGCCAAATCCAACCAGTATGTGTGGTAAAAATGACAAAACCTGCTCCGCTGTAATCAGGCGTCGCAGCACACCTATGACACGCTAGGTGCCTCAGGTGGGACACCGATGATAAAGCATGCCACCAACTTGGTTGGTGGGTGAGGGGTCTTTTTCACATAACCTAAGTGTGTTTCTTTTCAAAATTTTAGTGTTTGGCACATCACAGACGTATGTGGGCACATCAAAACGATATATTACAAAACTACCTGTGTTTGGGGGTGAGAGGGCACCTATGTTTTTGGTCCTGTGTGTGGCCTTCATCTAGGGAAACCTACCAAACTAGACACCCCAAGGAGTCCAGGGAGGTGTGGCTTGCGTGGATCCCCCAACATTTTTTACCCAGACTCCTCTGTAAACCTCAAAATTTGCTTAAAAAAGCATATTTTCCTGACTTTTCCTCGTAGGATCACCACTCAAGCACAAAATTCCTACTCCCCAGTGTTCCCCTCAGTCTCCCAAGTAAAATGACACCTCACTTATGTGGGTCCCCACAGCAGAGTCAGTCTAAAGATGTATAAAAGAATATGTCCTTATAAACTCGCTGTGCTATCCCCTCTATCTCTACAAGTTTTGGGCTTTATTCTGTTGCAGGCACCTGGCCCACCCACACAAGTGAGGTATCATTTTTATCGGGAGACTTGGGGGAACGCTGGGAGGAAGGAAATTTGAGGCTCCACTCATATTCCAGAACTTTCTGTCACCAAAATGTGTGGAAAATGCTTTTTTTTAGCCAAAATTTGAGGTTTGGAAAGGATTCTGGGTAACAGAACCTGGTCAGAGCCCCGCAAGTCACCCCATCTTGGATTCCCCTAGGTCTCTAGTTTTCAAAAATGCACAGGTTTGGTAGGTTTCCCTAGGTGCCGGCTGAGCTAGAGGCCAAAATCTACAGGTAGGCACTGTTTTCAATGAAAAAATGTGATATGTCCACGTTGTGTTTTGGGGCATCTCCTGTCGCGGGCGCTAGGCCTACCCACACAAGTGAGGTATCATTTTTATCGGGAGACGTGGGGGAACGCTGGGTGGAAGGAAATTTGTGGCTCCTCTCAGATTCCAGAACTTTCTGCCACAGAAATGTGAGAAACATGTGTTTTTTTAGCCAAATTTTGAGGTTTGCAAAGGATTCTGGGTAACAGAACCTGGTCCGAGCCACACAAGTCACCCCATCTTGGATACCCCTAGGTCTCTAGTTTTGAGAAATGCACAGGTTTGGTAGGTTTCCCTAGGCGGCGGCTGAGCTACAGGCCAAAACGTACAGGTAGGCACTTTGTAAAAAACACCTCTGTTTTCCTTCAAAAATTTGGCTGTGTCCACGTTGCGCTTTGGGGCATTTCCTGTTGCGGGCGCTAGGCCTACCCACATAAGTGAGGTATCATTTTTATCGGGAGACGTGGGGGAACGCTGGGTGGAAGGAAATTTGTGGCTCCTCTCAGATTCCAGAACTTTCTGCCACAGAAATGTGAGGAACATGTGTTTTTTTAGCCAAATTTTGAGGTTTGCAAAGGATTCTGGGTAACAGAACCTGGTCCGAGCCACACAATTCACCCCATCTTGGATTCCCCTAGGTCTCTAGTTTTCAGAAATGCACAGGTTTGGTAGGTTTCCCTAGGTGGCGGCTGAGCTACAGGCCAAAATCTACAGGTAGGCACTTTGCAAAAAACACCTGTTTTCCTTCAAAAATTTGGATGTGTCCACGTTGCGCTTTGGGGCGTTTCCTGTCGCGGGCGCTAGGCCTACCCACACAAGTGAGGTATCATTTTTATCGAGAGACGTGGGGGAACGCTGGGTGGAAGGAAATTTGTGGCTCCTCTCAGATTCCAGAACTTTCTGCCACAGAAATATGAGGAACATGTGTTTTGTTAGCCAAATTTTGAGGTTTGCAAAGGATTCTGGGTAACAGAACCTGGTCCGAGCCACACAAGTCACCCCATCTTGGATTCCCCTAGGTCTCTAGTTTTCAGAAATGCACAGGTTTGGTAGGTTTCCCTAGGTGGCGGCTGAGCTACAGGCCAAAATCTACTGTTAGGCACTTTGCAAAAAACACCTCTGTTTTCCTTCAAAAATGTGGATGTGTCCACTTTGCGCTTTGGGGCGTTTCCTGTCGCGGGCGCTAGGCCTACCCACACAAGTGAGGTATCATTTTTATCGGGAAACGTCGGGGAACGCTGGGTGGAAGGAAATTTGTGGCTCCTCTCAGATTCCAGAACTTTCTGCCACAGAAATGTGAGGAACATGTGTTTTTTCAGCCAAATTTTGAGGTTTGCAAAGGATTCTGGGTAACAGAACCTGGTCCGAGCCACACAAGTCACCCCATCTTGGATTCCCCTAGGTCTCTAGTTTTCAGAAATGCACAGGTTTGGTAGGTTTCCTGTAGGAGGGCGCCGCAAGAATCCCAATCCTGGCGCTCCTCGAACGCCTCGCCAGATCTACAACCCCGTCGTCATGGAGACGCGTGGGGGAGGAGACGGAAGTCGGCCCCGGAGTTCCGGGTTGCCGAGATTGAAGAAGGACGCAGCGGGACGGGACAGGACTCCTCCTCGGGACGCGATACGGAGCCAGAGGGAGAGGCCATAGGACAGCGCGAGAAGGAGAGAGACGCCAAGCCAGACCACGCAGAGGAAACGGGGAGAAGCGCCAAACCGGACCGAGAAGGAGAGACGGAGAGAAGCGCCAACCCGGGATACCAAGGAAGGGAGAAGGAAGAAAAGACGGAAGAGCCACCCCGAGAGGAGACGGAGGACGCGACAGCCTGCCACGGCCCAGGAGGGTCGTGGCTGGACAAGGTACGTGCTCTAGTAAAGGGCCGTAGCAGAACCCAGGGAAGGGGAAGGGTAGGAAGCGAGGGGAGGATTAGAAAGGGGTGGAAAGGGGAGGAAGGGAGACAGGGTGACTATCTCTAAAAGGGGAGCGTCTGAGGTGGGATAAGTTCCCTGGGCACCATAATAATCACGTATACTGTGTTGACCCTAGGAAAAGAAACCCACTCACCTCCCCACTAAAAGAATAGAGTAACCCCTCCATCACACCCCCCCTCCCCTGTATTTCACCTCCTCTCACGTACCCCTATACAGAAACAAAACAGTGCTTACCCTCCCCACTTACCGGCTGCCACCTTGTTTGTGTTCTTCCGAGGAAACCTGCTGCCAGGATACCGGAACACGCCATCTGGAAGGAAAAAGAAAGGGAGGAAATAAACAACCCACCTGAGACGGATAGAGACCGGAGCAGGAAGAGAAGGAAAGGAAAAGGAAACTCAGAACCATGAGTTACTAACAGACTATTCTAGATTATTTTCCCTTTACTGCCGCCAAGAACAATAAAAAGCACGTAAACCCCTGAAAAGGGTAGTTAACCTCAGTGTTTGTGTCCTCTATCACCCCTACACCACACCCATCGCCTACAGTGGTGTCAGAAGTGGGATTTGACGGGTACGGGATAATGGAGGACAAGTCCAGTCTTGAAGAAATGATTAAACAGTTGGCCGAAGGACAGCGCCATCTCCAGCTAGTCTGGGAAGCCCAGCAACGAGAGGCCAAGGAGGATAGGGAGGCCCTACAGTCGGCATTGAAAAGCCAAGCCACCATTATGGCCAGTAATCAATTAGTTCATGAGACTGCCATACAAAAGCTGACCGACACTATAGCTGCAAGTAAGGTACATCCCAATGTGCCAAGTTCCGTTCTACAAAAATACCAGGAAGGAGAAGACCCCGACTCGTTTTTTACAAACTTTGAGAGAGTCGCTTCAAGTGCTCAATGGCCGGAAGAGAGGTGGGGTCAGTATATAGCTCCCCTCCTGACAGGAACCCTCCAATCCGCTTATCAGGCCGCAAATCCAGGAGGTGTCACCCCGTATGCCGAGATAAAGAAGAGTATTTTGGAACGAGTCGGACATGACGTCGAATATTATAGAACTAGATTCCGGAAAGTAAAGTGGGGACCCCATGAAGACCCTCGGACATACTATTACAGGGTGAAGGATCTAGGGTTGAAGTGGCTGGGGCCACTAGGAACGGAACGTGAGGACATAATTAAGGCTATTATTTTGGAGCAATATCTAGATTCCCTACAGCCCCATACCCGACACTGGATCCGACAACACCCCAATATAGATACTGAGACAGCGGTTGATCTAGCTTGTGCCTATCACAGATCAGGAGAGGGTAAACCACAACCCGTCCGCCCCATGGGGAAACCACCAATACCTCCTACTCAATTCCACACACGACGAACAGCAGAAGAGACCGGCCTATCTCGGAACCCGGAGAGAAGCCCAATGCAGCAACCCCAATGTTTCAACTGTGGGGAGTGGGGCCATATCGCCCGTGGATGTCCCAGGAAGCAGGAGGGTATAGAACCAATGGAGATAGGCGTAACTAGAGGCAGAGTCTTATGCCTAGGAAAGAGTGACGTGTCCTTTAAATACCCCCTGATGATCAACGGAAAACCTGTTATGGCCTTAATCGACTCCGGGTGTAGTCAGTCAGTAGTCCGACGTAGTCTGATGCACCATATACCACCCCCTGAGGACCAATGGGTTACGATATGTTGTGTCCATGGAGATCGGGCCCAGTATCCGCTTCTCAACATAGACATAGGCTGGGACGGACATATAGGCAGTCTGCCTGTGGGGCTCATGGACAACCTAATAGAGGAATGTGTAATAGGAACGGACTATCAAAGATTCAACGACCTTTTAGACAGGACCAGACAGAAAATCCCAGTGGACAACTGGTGGGGTGATGCGCCATTCCGAGATGATGCTATACCTAGTCATCCCACCAGACGGAAGTTAACACGAAAAGAGAGGAGAACGGAGAAACAGAAGTACGCCTGGCAACAGGACCAACAAAACAAAGAAGGAGTCGTGGCCCTCCTAGACACAGCCCCCATATCGTTTAGGATGAGTCAGCACGAGGATCCCACCTTAAAACATGCTTGGAAGAATGCTAAAACCACCTCAACTGGAGAGGTAGGTCCTTACTTCTTGACCTCAAAAGACCTGTTATATAGGGTCACCACCAAAACAAATGGGGAGAAAAGACAGCTTGTCGTTCCCGAACCTTACCGAACCCAGGTACTCTTCCTAGCCCATAACCAACCGGGGGGAGGACATTGTGGTAGGGAGAAAACGGAAGAATACTTACTCAGGCGGTTTTACTGGCCGGGAGTATATGCCCATATCAGAAGATACTGTGCTCAATGTCCTAAGTGCCAACTTGTGGAGCCAGGAACCCTCCGTAAAGCACGGTTACGACCCCTACCTCTGATTGATATACCATTCAAACGGGTCGGTATGGACATAGTTGGACCTCTTTTACCGTCTAGTAAAGGGCATACCCACATTCTCGTGCTCGTAGACTACGCAAGTAGGTACCCCAAAGCCATTCCCCTTTCCAGCACCACTACGAAAAACGTAGCACAAGCTATGATATCCTTTTTTTCCCGGGTGGGATTCCCAGAAGAACTCCTTACGGACCAGGGAACTCCATTCATCTCAGGGCTAATGAAACAAATCTGTACATCCCTAGGGGTTCAACAGATAAAAACATCTGTCTACCATCCACAAACGGATGGATTGGTGGAACGGTATAATCGCACCATAAAAACCCTTTTAAGGAAAGTGGTGAATGAGACAGGTAAGGACTGGGACCAGAAGCTTCCCTTAGTATTGTACGCGATAAGGACACACGAACAATCCTCTACTGGGCATAGCCCGTTTGAACTTGTATTTGGGAGACAACCAAGAAACCTTCTAGATATGGCAGTGGAACTCTGGGAGGAGGAGGAGAACGAAGAACGTCCTATCCTAGACTATGTCCATAAGTTAAAAACCCAACTCCAATCAGTATGGGAGGACGTAAGGCAGCATCTAACAGAAGCCCAAAATAACCAAAAAACTTACTATGACCAGGGTACCAAACTCAGGATCTTACAACCCAATGACAGGGTGTTAATCCTCAGGCCCACCTCAGAGGATAAATTAATAGCCAAATGGCAGGGACCATACAAAATCTTAAAAAGAGTTACCCCCGTTACCTATTTATTAGAATTAAGAAATAATCCGAGACGAACCCAGATTTACCACATTAACCTATTAAAGAAATGGGAAGAACCCGCAAACGATAACTTAGCATTAGCGAGGGGTTGTCTGATCACGCCGACTCAACCTTTAGGGTTGGAATTGTGCCCCACCTCACTGTATGACCCTCAACAGCTCCCCAAAATCAATGAGTCCCTTTCCGAGATAGAGACCCGGCAAATGACGGAGTTAGTCCACCGTCATGCCTACTTCTTTTCTGAACTACCGGGGAAAACAGCACTGGTCCAGCATCACATTAGAACCCCGGAAGGAAAAGTAGTACGCCAACAACCTTATCGAATTCCCGAGGCAAGGAAAACCCTCATAGAAGAAGAAATAGATAAAATGTTGCGTTTAGGAGTCATTGAAACATCTACCAGCCCGTGGTGTTCTCCGATTGTCATAGTGCCGAAGCCGGATGGCTCTATCCGCTTCTGCATTGACTTCCGGAAGCTCAATGAGATATCCCTTTTTGATACATACCCCATTCCTCGGGTAGATGAAGTCTTGGAGAAGATTGGGCAGGCCCGATATATGACTACTATTGATCTGACTAAGGGGTATTGGCAGATCCCCTTAGGACCCACTGACAAAGAAAAAACGGCGTTCGTATCCCCTTCAGGTCTGTATCAATTCACGGTGCTCCCTTTTGGGCTTCATGGTGCCCCAGCAACGTTCCAACGACTAATGGATCAACTACTAAGACCCTACCATGATTTTACAGCCGCATATCTTGATGACATTGTTATTTTTAGTTCTACCTGGTCTACCCACCTCCTTCACCTGGAAAAGGTGTTCTCCGCACTATCCGCAGCAGGGCTTACCGCCAACCCAAAAAAATGTGTACTAGGTCAGACCCAGATAGCCTACCTAGGTTACGTCATTGGGAATGGGCTGTTGAGTCCCCAAAAGGATAAAGTAGCCACCATTCGACAGATTCCCCTTCCTACCACAAAGAAGGAACTTCGCTCTTTTCTGGGGCTAGTTGGATATTACCGAAGGTTCATCCCTCAATACTCTACTATAACAGCCCCCCTTACGGACCTTTTAAAAAAACAATACCCGACTGTCCTACTTCCTTTTTCCCCCTCCCAACTTCAGGGATTCCAGTGGCTCAAGGAAGCCCTTACAACCGAACCAGTGTTACATTGTCCCGATTTTACCAGGCCTTTCCATCTCTTTACGGACGCATCCAATGTCGGGTTAGGGGCCGTGTTGGCACAACCTGACCGCCAGGGACATGAACATCCGATAGTCTACATCAGTAGGAAGCTATTGCCTAGGGAAACGAACCACCCCACTATAGAGAAGGAGTGTCTAGCCATTAAATGGGCAATCGAGTGTTTGCGGTATTATCTCCTGGGACGCCCGTTCATCCTCTACACCGATCATGCGCCTTTAACGTGGTTGGCTTCCCATAAGGACACCAATTCCAGAGTACTCCGCTGGTTCCTTGAACTGCAACCCTTTACTTTTCAGATCCGCCATATCCCTGGGGCTCGCCAATGTCCCGCAGACTTCCTCTCCCGCTGCCTGGACTCCTCGGGCCTATACCAGTCCCGTTCATGGGAAGGGGTGTGTAGGAGGGTGCCGCAAGAATCCCAATCCTGGCGCTCCTCGAACGCCTCGCCAGATCTACAACCCCGTCGTCATGGAGACGCGTGGGGGAGGAGACGGAAGTCGGCCCCGGAGATTGAAGAAGGACGCAGCGGGACGGGACAGGACTCCTCCTCGGGACGCTATACGGAGCCAGAGGGAGAGGCCATAGGACAGCGCGAGAAGGAGAGAGACGCCGAGCCAGACCACGCAGAGGAAACGGGGAGAAGCGCCAAACCGGACCGAGAAGGAGAGACGGAGAGAAGCGCCAACCCGGGATACCAAGGAAGGGAGAAGGAAGAAAAGACGGAAGAGCCACCCCGAGAGGAGACGGAGGACGCGACAGCCTGCCACGGCCCAGGAGGGTTGTGGCTGGACAAGGTACGTGCTCTAGTAAAGGGCCATAGCAGAACCCAGGGAAGGGGAAGGGTAGGAAGCGAGGGGAGGATTAGAAAGGGGTGGAAAGGGGAGGAAGGGAGACAGGGTGACTATCTCTAAAAGGGGAGCGTCTGAGGTGGGATAAGTTCCCTGGGCACCATAATAATCACGTATACTGTGTTGACCCTAGGAAAAGAAACCCACTCACCTCCCCACTAAAAGAATAGAGTAACCCCTCCATCACACCCCCCCCCCTCCCCTGTATTTCACCTCCTCTCACGTACCCCTATACAGAAACAAAACAGTGCTTACCCTCCCCACTTACCGGCTGCCACCTTGTTTGTGTTCTTCCGAGGAAACCTGCCGCCAGGATACCGGAACACGCCATCTGGAAGGAAAAAGAAAGGGAGGAAATAAACAACCCACCTGAGACGGATAGAGACCGGAGCAGGAAGAGAAGGAAAGGAAAAGGAAACTCAGAACCATGAGTTACTAACAGACTATTCTAGGTTATTTTCCCTTTACTGCCGCCAAGAACAATAAAAAGCACGTAAACCCCTGAAAAGGGTAGTTAACCTCAGTGTTTGTGTCCTCTATCACCCCTACACCACACCCATCGCCTACATTTCCCTAGGTGGCAGCTTAGCTAGAGGCCAAAATCTACAGGTAGGCACTTTGCTAAAAACAGCTCTGTTTTCTGTGATGTGTCCACATTGTGTTTTGGGGCATATCCTGTCGCGGGCGCTAGGCCTACCCACACAAGTGAGGTATCATTTTTATCGGGAGACTTGGGGAAACATGGAATAGCAAAACAAGTGTTATTGCCCCTTGTCTTTCTCTACATTTTTCCCTTCCAAATGTAAGACAGTGTGTAAAAAAGACGTCTATTTGAGAAATGCCTTGTAATTCACATGCTAGTATGGGCACCCCTGAATTCAGAGATGTGCAAATAACCACTGCTTCTCAACACCTTATCTTGTGCCCATTTTGGAAATACAAAGGTTTTCTTGATAGCTATATTTTACTCTTTATATTTCAGCAAATGAATTGCTGTATACCCGCATAGAATGAAAACCCACTGCCGGGTGCAGGTCATTTATTGGCTCTGGGTACCTAGAGTTCTTGATGAACCTACAAGCCCTATATATCCCCGCAACCAAAAGAGTCCAGCAGACGTAACGGTATATTGCTTTAGAAAATCTGACATTGCAGGAAAAAGTTACAGAGTAAAACGTAGAGAAAAATTGATGTTTTTTTCACCTCAATTTCAATATTTTTCTTTTTCAGTTGTTATTTTCTGTAGGAAACCCTTGTAGGATGTACACAAATTACCCCTTGCTAAATTCAGAATTTTTGTCTACTTTTCAGAAATGTTGCGGTTTCTGGGATGCAGTGTTGGTATCATGCCCATTTCTGTCACTGACTGGAAGGAGGCTGAAAGCACAAAAATCGTAAAAATGGGGTATGTCCCAGTAAAATGCCAAAATTGTGTTGCAAAATTGGGTTTTCTGATTCAAGTCTGCCTGTTCCTGAAAGCTGAGAAGCTGGTGATTTTATCACCGCAAACCCTTTGTTGATGCCCTTTTCAGGGAAAAAACCACAAGCCTTCTTCTGCAGCCCATTTTTCCAATTTTTTTGAAAAAAACGAAATTTTCACTGTTTTTTGGCTAATGTCTTGGCCTCCTTCTGGGGAACCCACTAAGTCTGGGTACCTCTAGAATCCCTAGGATGTTGGAAAAAAAGGACCCAAATTTGGCGTGGGTAGCTTATGTGAACAAAAGGTTATGAGGGCCTAAGCGCGAACTGCTCCAAATAGCCAAAAAAAGGCTCGGCACAGGAGGGGGAAAAGGCCTGGCAGCGAAGGGGTTAAGGTTTCAGTAATTCAAACCTGAGCCAGCTTCTGGTAACTCCTGATATCTATTAACTTGAGAAGGTAGGCATAACTTAAGTAAATGTGTGAATCGTTTAAAAGTACCAGAACAGTTAAAAAGTAAAAAACAAAACATAATAAAAATCCCACTCCAATTTATGAATATTGATGATAGTTGAATTAATAAAATGACACCAAATGACAAAAATCCATGAATGAAGGGATGAAAAGGAGAAATGAGTTTTTAAAAATATAAATGAAAATAGGACCACAAAGCAGTAAGCACCAATGCGGGTCAACGGGTCGCAGAAGACTAGGACATAGGGTAATTTTAGGCCAACTGCAATGGAGCACAGGTTGGATACGCCAGCCATGTTTGACCTGGTTAAAGGTTTTTTCTTTGAGACTTTGTCTATTTTCTCAAAGCCAAAGTCCTTCAGTGGGGCAAGGGAGCCTGAGGAGAGCTCCATGACATTGGAAAGGCATTAGACAAGTGAAGCTACTCGATTTGGCAGGAAAAAATTGCATTTTGCAACCAGGAAAGTCCTCTTACCAGATGGATACTTTTGGCACCTTTGTCCTGTCAAGATGTCTATGTACAGGCTTAGTATCCTTTTCAGAGCTCACAATCATCCAGCAGGGCAAGTCTGAGGGATCCATGAGACAAGATACATTCTTGGCAAGGTCCCACTAAATCAGATTTGCCGCTGTGGAGAACCTCCAAGGTGGGGTGGTCTAAAGCCCAGCAGTAATGGACCTTGGGCAGAACAACCTAGCAGGTTTGTCCTGGGCCTCTGGAGGTCTTCAAATCTGAACAATTCCAGTTATTCAGGGATGTTAGGAGAAGTCCAGTAAGACACAGCCAAGGAACTTAGGACCTCAGGAAAACCACTTGGGAGGTCAAGACTCATTGAAGTACAAGCTACTAGCATGGTCAATGAAAAATCTCAATGGAACTGGTCTGCAGGGCCTTTAGTGAAAATGCCTCATGCAGCTTGTCAGTACCTCTGTTCTTCCACAGGTCCAATAGTGTTCTGAAGAATGTTTCTTTGGATGTCACATAAATCCCCAACAATAGCTTATGGATGTGTTGGATTCCTGACCCCTACTTAACCAAGTGAAAACCCTATCCACTTTTGTAGCAGTTTCTGTGTGCCTTGCTGCAGACAGTTCAATAATGATCATAACTCACTAAATTCAATATGTAGTAATCATTCTTCCCTTTTGGAGAGCTTATGTGCCCCCCCAGAAATGTAGTAAGGCTAATGAGCAGGGCCCTTACCCTTGGTTACTCCAAACCAGTTCTGGAGGCAGCTTTTCCCCACCAGCTTAGATGCCTGGTAGGAAAAAAGAGAGGGATTGTTTGGGTGTGCGCTAGATTTGTGTGTGACAGGGGAGGCCTCTTGTTGGAGGATGGGTTGGAGGATGGGTTATTAGTAGGGATAATTTGCACCTACCACTAGCAATAAGGCCACCACCCCAACATTAGGTCCAGTCAAGGTCTCAGTATATTATTCCCTGGCTCAAACCGTGGTAGCTGGCTGAAAGGTGGCAGGCTTAACTTAGGAGACAGTTATGTAAAGCATTTAAATGCACCAATACACTTAATATATAAGACACAACACACAAATCCCACACCAATTCATTAACAAAATACACATTTCTTTAAAATGACACCAAAATGACAAATATCCATTATAGGGAACCAGATATATTAATTTTTAAAGATTAAATCAAAAAATGTGATGTCTAGTGCCCAAAAATAATAGCGCCAACCATGGACATCTGGTCAGATACTTTGAGCAGGAGTCCTCTGTCAAAGTTTTATCTTTTACCATTTTTCTGGAGATTTTTCTTTCACCGTCGGATGAGGCTTCTCGTCAGGCCAGGATCCATTGCAATGTCGTCGGCTTGATTTTCTGCGGGACCTGGGTCAAATCCTGTAAGTGTAATCAATAGGGAAAAGCTCCAAAGCTTCAGCGGGATGAACCTGAAATTCAGGCTGGGTCGCGGTTTGTCAATGGCGTCTTGCCTCTCGTCATTACTTTATGGAGCTTTTTCCAAACGTTGCTCTAATCTTCTCCAAAATTCTAGAACCTCTTCCTAAAGTTCTCCTTGAGAGTTTAAAGTGTTCAAAACACAAATCCAAGGGTCTAGAAGCTCTGAGGTGGACCTTGGAAATTCGGACCACAATTCCCACATTGCACCTAGCCAAATCCTTAAAAGTCCACTGGGCACTCTCCAGGCTGGAGACTTCTTGTTGGAGATTGTGCAGGGAAGCTCTGTTAACCTGTTGTGCAGGGAAATCTACTCCTTAATCATTTTAGAAGCAAGCCAAGGTTCTCAGGGCTGTACTTCCCTGTGTGCAGCAGGAGCAGCCCTACAGAGAGCAGTTCATCTGATGCAGAGCAGGGTTCGAGCTGGGCAGTCCTTCTTTTCCTTGTAGTTTCAGGCAGCAGATCTGAGTTGTTATGCAGCTCTCACATATTTATTCAAGGGTCTGGGGGGGACAAGAAGGGGAAACCTCTATCCAATGAAATGCAGGGTGCTACCCCAAAGCTTAACAGTTTCCTCCAAAGTGTAGCATACTCTTGTCTCACAAAGCACTGCACTTTAAAAATAAAAAATGGTGGATTTCTCTCCAGCAGAGTAAGACCTTGCTTAACAAACCAACTGCTAAGGCTCACTTTCATTAACACTCCCCCTCAACACTATCTGCAAATTTCATTCCTAGGCAAGCCATCTGGCTGTGTGGTACAGGAAGAGGGGGTAGGCTTGGCTGGCATTCCTTTCTGTCTTGTTTTCTTTGAAGCCCAGTTTTATTTACCCAGACCCCTTTCTGGCCTGTGCTCTGCAGCTGCAGAACTCAAATAACCTCTGACTACTTGTCACCTAATTAAAACAGCCTGGCTAATCCTGTTAAGGCTGACCAGTCAGGAGAGGCTGCCAGAAGGCTGAAGTTTCACTCATAGAAAAGACATTCTTACAACTTATTTTTCTGTAATAGCAATGATAAAATCAACAGTGGCAAATTGTTGAATTTATCAGTACCAATCTTTTGAGTTAGTCCTTAAATGAGTCATTTAGCTCCTTCCTAGCAATATTTATACTTATGTGAAATATTCTAATGTTGGCCAATGGAGCTAAGTATTTACAGTGGGGGGGGGAAGAAATGGGCAGTTTTCCCTCACCATGGCATATAAAACTTCTTTTATAATGTCTCTGCTTATAGTTACATGGCACTCCACGGCTTGGGCCCCTAGGAGAGGCAGTCTTTAGGGGTAATATATATATAAAAATAGGGTAGGTTACCACATTGGAAGTACCTTTAATTCCAAAGTCAAATTTGCAAACATTTTACTTTTTAACGATAGTCTACAAGGCAGGACTAAGAATTTTCTTCTTCGGAGCAGGGACCATCCCCAAAAGGCACTGTTTAATATCCCTGGGTACTGACCAACCCGTGGCCACATTCAAATTATCCAGTATTGTCCTTCAATATGTATCATGCTCAGGGAACATCCATAACATATGAAGAAAGTCTGTCCTGCATATGGAACTGCACAAGCAAGCAGACTGTAACCCTGGGGCATAGAGCATGCAATGTATGTGGGTTGAGGTATTGCTGGTGTACTATGTTGTACTGGAGGAGTTTGAATCTTGCGTTGGTGAAGGCCCCCCTCAACCCTTTATGTACACTCTCCCATTCCTTATCTGAGAGAGGAGCACCCAACACCTGATGCCACCTATTATATATCAGCAAGATACCCAATGGGATATCCTCCTGCAGTTCCTTGTACACATGTGATACCAGTCTCCAACCCCCCACCATGTTAAGCATTATCACCAGCATCTGCGATTCCTGAGGAATGCTCAGAAAGGATTGCCATATGCCCTGTGCAATAGCAGCTATTTTGGCAAAGCGCAATAACTGGCCAATACCCAAATTGAATGTTTCCCTTGCATCTGCCAGGATGATAAATTTCTCATTGGGATACAAGTCCTGTAATATGTCAAAACCCCCAGCAGGCCCCCTATCCACTGACCTCATCAAAGCTATTTGCACAAATGGGTGCAGTGCCCAAGCACACATGTCTGGTGAATAAGGAGTGTGTCCCATTACCCGCTTGACAGCTTTTTTCCGGGTTCTGCACACCTGCCTGACAACATACAGAAGTGAGTCTGAAACCCCAGCTCCTAACATCAGAGCATGCCCTAAGCAGATGACTAATAGAAGCCTCTGCTGCCAGTTCTGCCCTCCATCAAACCAATGTACCACATGCTGCAACTGAACAGTTAAGTAGTATAGGTCCAGGCTTAGCAGTTCCATCCCATTGTTTTTCCACTTGAGTGTGGCCAAGCTCACCTTCTTCCTCCCCGAGGACCATAAAAGTTGTGTGATCAATTTGTCTCAATCCTCAAAACCCCTCCAGACGTCACATTCCCGCAATTACATATTAATACCACAGTCAGTTCAATTGTATCGTACCAACCTTATCTTTGATGGTAAATTGCCTGTTACATGTGCTTTATTCCTTTGCTGCCAAGCAGTCTCACTTTGTAGTCCTTTGCCGTTACTCCTTTTTTATGTAGGAGGGTACTCGTTCCCTTAAGGCTTAAATAGCTACCTTGTTTAGTCCTTGTGTCCAGCTCTCCGGCGAACCCGGGCTGCAAGTGCCATGTTTCCGAGTACCTTCCCTGACTGCCTTACCCTGCCGTGAGGCATCCCAAGGTAAGTAGCCCTGCCACCCCCTGGGTGTATCCTTAGTTGTCCCTTAACTCGCCTTTCCGCCACTCCACCTTTGAGATCCCGCTCGAGGGTGGCTCCCCCACTTTCTGTTTGTTTTTTATTCGCAGCCTGCTAGAAGCAGTTCCGCCCATAAGTTATTCCAAAAAACCTCTGTTCCCTGGGGAGACAGGTGTCCCCCATCTTTTCCAAAGTATTCTTGTCTCTGCAGGTTAATCAGCCCGTGTCTGATGCTCTTCCAGGCGTTTTGGATGCAGAACTTTTTTGTTGCGTCGTTCAATTTCTTGCGTGACTTTTCTAATGCCCCCGCTGAGGTGGCCCCTCTCCATTTCTGTCTAGGGATAATTTATGACCATATTTATGTGGTTTTGCCTAGGTGCCTTGAAGCCGCTGAGAGGTTTGCCCTAATGTTTTCCAGCACTCCCCTCCTGCCACGTTGAGCCATTTCATTGCCCCCAGGTGTATTATTAGTACGTCGGGTCCAGGTTGATGGGAGGCTAAAAGGTCTCTTAGCCTGTCTTGGAAGTGGTCCCATTTCATGCCCGGGAAACTGAACCATTTTATAGTCGTCTGCTGCGGACGTTGTCCGCTCGTGGGGCCACCCGACTCCCACCAGATTTGGGTTCTGCCCGATCACCCATGCCACCCTGTGTTCACCTGCATGTGGAAGGGGACAGTCAGGGTCTGTGGAGCTTAGTTTTGCTCTCTATGTTGCCTTCTGATATAACCTTTGTAGGCGTTTCAGTTCCACCTCCCAATCATTTTTATGCCTGCCGCTGACATACCGTGATACACTGCCGTGGTTGCTGCCCCTATCCTGAACTGGTGGGTGCCAAATTCACTCTCTGAGAGCCCCAAGCTGGACAGTGCCCTCCTGAGCACTGCTTTGACTTGGAATATACTCAAACAATCCCCGTTCTCGTGTTTGAGGAGTGACCCTTGTCCCTCCGGGCTCAATTTCAAGACCTTCTGCATGCTGCAAACTGGGCATACCTCGCGGTCATCGAGGCATTTTAGCTCTATTTTTGACCCATTCCCTGGTAGGTCAGTCTTGGATTTCTTTAGTAAAATCTGCATGCTTTCTAGGCCTATCTGGACATCTTGTCTTTGAATGCCTGTGCCTGCCGGCCCGGTTCTGTCAGTGGCCACTAGTTTGCTTATTCTAAATGCTCCAAAAAACGCCATTGTAAATGCTGCCCTAAAAAGCGTGCTTTCAAATTTGTTCTGGCATATGTTATTGAGCACTCCCACCAGCTGCTTCAGGATACTGAACTCCATTGGGCGTCTCTGTTCCTTCTTGGGTCCCTCCAACCTGCGCCACCCCTTCAATGCTGATCTTATGTAGTGGGAGTTTGAGGGGTCCCTGCCTGTTAACAGTTTGCTGAAATGTGCTACTGCTGTCAGGTGTGCTCGTGCCCACGACTTGGTCTTTTTATGTGCAAAGGCACATAGTATAAATCTATCTACTGCTCTCTGCGCTTCGTCTTGGTTCTCGAAGGAGTTAAATCCCATCACCTCTCGCACTGTGTTTACGCATGCTGTGTAGCGCCTTGCCGTTTTTGGCACCAGGGTGTGTTCTATTAATGCAGATAGGTCTCCTCCACCAGCCCCCATAGGCAGGTGGGGAATGACGTCATCTCCTTTTTTGCTCCTGGGACTAGGCTCCTGCATTTCCCCATCTGGAATCGAGAGAGGGCATCTGCCTTAGTGTTGACTGCACCTTGCAGTGTCATGCCCTTATGTCTAGGTTGCTTTTTAGCTGCATTCTCACCATGTGCCTCAACAATTTTAGAACTAATGCACACTTGGATGCCCTTCTATTGATGGCGTATACTACTGCCTGATTATCTGACCACAGTGTGAGTTTCATGTTTTTTAGTTGGTCCTGCCAGATTGTCAGTGCCACTGCAATGGAGAATAGTTCTAATAACGTGATTTTCATTGTGATACCTTGTGCTGCCCATGAAACGGGCCTCCTTTTGGCGCACCATTTGCTCTTCAATAGGGCCTCAAAACCTAGGCTGCCTGCTGCATCGGTGTATAATTTGATTTGTTTTGCAGACACCCAGCCCTCCCTCCATATTAAGGTGCCATTGAAGTTTGCTAAGAAGGATTGCCAGGTTTTTAAGTCTTGTTTAACCCCAGCGGTCAGCCTGACGTGGTGGTGTTTTTTCTCTAGCCCCGTAGTCAGCTGCGCAATTCGCCTGGCAAACACTTTCCCTGCTGGGATGACTCTTGTAGCGAAATTCAATTTCCCTATCAACTCCTGTAGTTTACCTAGCGTGGCCTTCTGTTTGCCCAATAGTGTCTGTATGTCTTTATGTAGGTCTTGCACCTTGTTTTGGGGCATGCTGGATGTGCCTGCTGTGGAGTCTAGTTCAATGCCTAGAAAAACTAATTTTGTGGTTGGGCCTGTAGTTTTGTCTTCTGCCAATGGCACCTCCAATTCTGACGCTAAGGATTGGAAAGACGCCAATAGGTCTTTACACTCTGGCCCACTGGGTCGACCCAGAAATAGGGAGTCATCTAAGTAATGTAGTTTCCCCCTTCTGGGTGTTGTTTGTGTAGAGCCCATTCCAGGAATGTGCTGAACTTCTCGAAATATGCCCAGGAGATGGAGCATCCCATGAGCAGGGCTTTGTCAAAATAAGTTTCCCCCTGGAACTTGAAACCCAGTAAATGGTAGCTATCTGGGTGGACGGGGAGGAGCCTGAAAGCAGATTCTATGTCCGCTTTTGTCATCAGCGCGCCTCACCCTTTCGTGCGTATTAAATCTACAGCATCCTCAACTGATGCGTAGCCCACCTCACAGTGTTCTGTGTCAATGCCATCATTGACTGATTCGCCTTTGGGGTAGGATAGGTGGTGGACGAGCCTAAATTTTCCTTGCTCCTTCTTAGGGACCACTTCTAGGGGTGAAATGATTAGTTCAGGCGGGGTGGGGCCCTGTATGGGGCCTTCCATCCTCCCCAGTTTCTTCTCTTTTCTGATTTTTTCTTTTACTATATCTGGGTATTCTTTGGCGGAGCGCAGGTTCTTGGGTTCTGATGCGTGTGTCTCTAACCTGGAGGGAATTTTGAACCTTTGTTTGAATACTTCACATAATAATCTTGCGTCCCTATTGTTGTCATATTCGTTGGCCAGTTGAATTTACACGCAGACCCCCAGGTGCACTCATCTTTGTCAAACTTGTAGCATATTGCCGTGGTTGCTTTCCCAGTTTGTGGCCCTTTCCACTGCGTGTTTTGCTGCATCTTGTAGAAGGGCTTCGCCTTCTTGTGTCTTCCTTTTTGGAAGCCCCCTCGAAAGGGCTGTTCACCCTTGGTAGCCCAGGTCTTAGCCTCTCTTGCTATCATCATTTTGTGCATGTAACCCGCTACGTCTTCCTCATCCCATTAAATATCCGGGTGGGCTTGCATTTTTAACCTGAAACTCTTGTTGTAGTCTAGCCATGCATCCCCTGTGAATTGCCTCTGCGCCTCATATATTTTTGATCCTAAGGGCCATAAATCTTTTACGCACTGCAGGTATTTTTCGACTTTTATGCACGCCATGATCCTAAAGGCATCTAGCCAGTTGCCAAAATTCCTCTCTTTCCTTACTCTGTTTCTCTCCCTCCTTTCTTCCTCTTATTTTTCTACTGTTGTTAGGTCTAGTCCCTTGGCTTGAATCCCTAGTAGCGTGAATATGTTGATAAATTCCCTGTGCCATATTCGCTCTTTCACCGCTAGTGATATCATGCGTTCCAGCCCTGGTGCTCTTGCTACCATGTGAGGTCTCCCTAGGCTCCCCCTTTTATATGCCTCTGGAGCTAGACCGCCGTCTGATGGACTGTGCCGCCTACGC
Organism: Pleurodeles waltl; assembly: GCF_031143425.1. Taxonomy (NCBI): domain Eukaryota; kingdom Metazoa; phylum Chordata; class Amphibia; order Caudata; family Salamandridae; genus Pleurodeles; species Pleurodeles waltl. Next base: position 554,347,596 of record NC_090442.1, read on the forward strand.
GCATTCTTATCAGCGTCTGTGCTCCATACTTGTGTTGGTGAAGCTGTTATGCTTGTGGATGCTGCATCCTCGTCCCCTGTTTCGGGTGAGGGGCAACGCGTGCGCTGCGCCTCTGCTCTGTTAACCAGGGACCCCTCCCCCTGGGCGTCGCTGCTGTCTGTGACCCCATTGAAATCTGCCCCTCCGATCCCCTTTGGTTTGCGCGCTCCCCCAGGATTAGCAAATAATAATGGCGGCATTGTTTTTAGACATTCTTGGACAATCATACTGATTTGCTCACCGTTATTCGCCTTTGCTCTCTTGCTTGGTCTTGGCAACCCTGCTTCCGGTAGCTCGCTTGCGTCTCTCTTGTCCCCTTTCATCGTTCCTCTGCTTGTGTTCCGCTGCCACTTTTTAGCCTCACTGGGTGGCTCTTCATCGTCTTTGGCGGCGTTGCTTGGTCTGTCGTTGTCGTGTTCATCTTGCAACTGACCCTCAACTACTCCCAGACCTCTGATTTGGTTCAGGATCCAGTCCTTGCTGCGGGTCGGTGCTGCTTCGCTTGCTGCCTTGATGATTTCTTCTATGTCGAGCTCTACTGGGGCCCCGTGGCTCTCCATCTTGCCTTGTGGTAGTGGCAGTATATCGGATTGCGTTGCCCTGCTTGGGCTGTCCCCTGATACTGTTGTTTGTTCTAAACGTGGGTCACATCACCCAGAAGGGCTGTCCCCGGTTGAGATTGCCTTGTGTTGGCAGCCAGGTCGCGTCACCCCCACAGACCGTCCCTGGCTGCTTGTCTTTGCTGTAGTCTTTAAGCGGGCTTTGTATTATCTGTGCCCACTTCGCGTGCCCGGTGGGCTGCTGAGTTTGTGTTTGTGCTGGCAACCAGGTCGCGTCGTCCCCTGTGGGATGTACCTGGCTGCTTGTCCTGGCTGTTGTTAATAAAAGTGTTTTTTATTGTATGGACATCGTCTGTGACCAGGTCTCGTCGCCCCAATGGGCTGTCCCTGGTCTCCTTATTCCCTTAGCACCGCTTGTCCTTAGAAGCCTCCCCATTTCTTTTTTTTTTTTTTAAGCACAAGTATTTCTTTGCTGCAGGCGGCGGTTGTCTCTAACTTAATGTGCCACGGAATCCTACAAAACAAACTGCCGGTGTGGCCGGAGCAGAGCGGTTCTTGCTTGCGATGTCGCACTAAGCCCTGTGGTCCTCTGAGCCGAGGCAGGGTTTTTGGGGGCGGTTGGAGGATGGTGCTTCTCTGCCTATTACCCGTAGCCTGGGACGTGCCCTCGCGTTGCCAGCCCAGGTTCGATATGCGTTCGTGGCCGGGGGCGGTGCTGGATTTGAAAAAGCCGCCTCTGTAACAAGCCGATACCGCCGGCCCCTCCTTACTCAAGTTTCGTGTTCCTGGATCCGTGCGAGGGCTCTCTGTGCTCACCTCGCCGGACCGGGGTCGATTACAAGGTCAGGGTAGGGCTGGGTTAGAAGCCGCACCACGCCGCCTCTGTCACAGAGCTAACTGCCAGCCGCCCCTTCACCTGTACCTGTGATTCTCCAGGCTTGCTGCAGGTAAGCTTGCTGTTTGTAAATCTTTGCGCTCGCTGTTCCCTGAGGTGCTGCGATGTTCTCCGCTGCTCTGTGTCGATGTGGCTCAGTTGGTCCATGCTGCTCCTGAGGTCCCCGGCATTGCCGCAATGATCACCGCTGTGCCGTGATGTGTACGGGTGTTCTTCTGTTCTACTGCCCGGCCGCTGTTCTGCTTTCCTACTTATCTCGTAATCAGAGCTTACAGAACATATCAGGAATGCACTTCTGAGTTCAAAGAAGACCTTTATTGTTGTTAATTCTTCCCACCCACAAGTTCGTGAGAGACGAATTAATAGATTTCAAGCACACGTTCAATGAAAACAAAATATATCACAGTTTGCAATGTACACAGCAGGTTATATATATATATAAGACATTGATAAGATATTGAATGCAAAGCAAAACAAATACTTCACCGTGTGAGAAACTGTTTACAGCTTCATCTTTCTGGGGTCTGCAAGTTGATGACTCCGGTCAACTGCGAGAAAGAGATTATCTACCCACACGGGAGACTGGCAACTGGCGCCAAGTTCCAGTCCGACGTCAGGCAGAAAATAATCTAATTCTCTGAAGCCCCGAGCCATCCTTTCAAAAGCGTGCCCCCTCCTCTCAGACTCGGGAAAACTACGCAAGCCTTTGGAGACTGGCCAGATCTCCCAGACTGCTCCTCTTCCCAGGCCTGAGCAGAAAGGAAAACACCAAATGTACTCTCTCTTATCAGGTCTAGTCTGGTGTGAGAAAAACATATTGGTTCATCTTGTGCAAAAACACAGCTTGGAAAAATACAGCTTGGATTCTCAACTGCAACCTCTAACTCCACGTTAAAGGCAATAGGCAGCTAACCTAAATATCAAATGTAATGTCTAATGTCATGTCAAAGCCAATAGGCAGCTAAGCTGAATACAAAATGTAATGTCTAATATCATGTCAAAGCCAATAGGCAGCTGAGCTGAATACAAAATGCAATGTCTAATATCATGTCAAAGCCAATAGGCAGCTGAGCTGAATACAAAATGCAATGTATAATATCATGTCAAAGCCAATAGGCAGCTAAACTGAATACAGCATGTCAAAGCCAATAGGCAGAATACAGAATGTAATGGCTAATGCAATGTCAAAGCCAATAGGCAGCTAAATTGAATACCGAAAGTAATGGCTAATGCCATCTCAAAGCCAAAAGGCGCTAGGGTGAACAAAACATATAGGGCCTGATTACAACTTTGGAGGACGGTATTAAACCGTCCCAAAAGTGGCGGATATACCACCTACCGTATTACGAGTCCATTATATCCTATGGAACTCGTAATACGGTAGGTGGTATATCCGTCACTTTTGGGACGGTTTAACACCGTCCTCCAAAGTTGTAATCAGGCCCATAATGTGCTACTAGTGAACATTGAGCAACTAATATGTGCAGTGGTGAAACAGAAAGTCATTGGTCAAACCCAATTATTAGCATCACATTCCACCCTATGACCAATTCATTTTTGTTTCACATATCTCTTGTTTCAAACAAAAAAAAAACAACAACATCAGCACAAAAAAAACATTATCAGCAAGTCAGATTTGAATGATCAAAGCAATCAGTGTAAAGCAATGGAAGTGGATTAATATATTGAACTCATAGCCTTTCACATCAGATACATCTACACAGAAAAGACTGATACTTTTATACTCTGAATGAGATGATAGTGTCTCTAAAATAGCAATTTGATATAGCATGAGTACTACTCATGTAAAGGTGCACGGTCCACCTGAAAGGTTTGCTGGAAGGTAAGTGAAAGTCAGAGTTCCACACAAGAAAACACAGACAGTTAACTGTTAAGGTTGCTTAGTTCCAGTGGAAGAATGCAATCAAACAAGTTGAACTTGAACTGAAGGCGCCATTTGCGCAAAATGGATCAATGGTGCTGGCACTTTACTCAGCCAGGTTCAGGTTGGGGGTTCGGTCCCTTCCCCGACCCCACACGCACACACCCGAAGGGGGACCACGCAGAACACTCAGGGACAGTGGCAAAACGTGGTAGGATCTGCAAAAGAAAAAAGTATGACTTTACTTGCAAATAACATTTGTCATTTAAAATGTACCCTTCCTCTTTCTTTCCCTGTTTTTTAATCAGCAGGACGTTTTTGGGGCCCTTTGTTATAATTTCTGCAGGTTCTGGAGGGTCACTTGGGGCTTCAACCCACACATCAGCACTGAGGTTTTTATCTGCTGCACCACAGCTTCCCTTTCCTTGCACTGTCAGAAGGGCTGGGGCAGACTCCTTCTTTACCAAACCTCCATTCACTGCACTTTTGACAATTTGGGCCATTCTGTCTCCAATTTGTATGAATGAATCAGGTTCTTTTCTAAGTATCAGCATAATTTTGATTTTCCTTGGTAATCTGCAGCAATCACTTCCCCTAAAACTTGATAAATTTGCCATATCTGTCCTGGTAACTTTCCTCTCTCTGTGACTGCTTGTGGGACAGATTGCTCTTGTGCGTGCTGCACAGTTTTTTCAAATCTAGGGGAATGTGCATCTCTCTCATCTCTGCCCACCGATAAATGGCTTTTTCTCCCAGCTGTTCACATTTCTGGTGCACCCACTTAGCCATCCCCACTAAGTCAGAATTCTGGGTGAACACTTCTCTCTCTGATTTTTTCTCATTAACATCTGCAAGGGAATTGAACCAGTTAGGTGCAAGCCATGTGGAAAACCAAACGGCTAAACCATTGGCAATGAACCAAGAATCAGTGTAAAAATGACACATCTCAAGTAGCTCTTGCTTTCAAATCTGACACACATTATACAACACTGTTCCTTCTCCTGTGCCAGAAAATAACATTTCAGTCAATAAATCATTAGTCAAACAAACATGCTTTTTATCCTCAGTGGTCACGAATTCAAATGGTGCGCACAATTTCACTGGTGACTCTTTTACCTGTGGTACTCCAGCCCTGTCTTGCATGTACCAGATCCAGTGTATGATCCTAGCTAGGGGCACTCTTTTCTTTCCCTGTTCATGATTTACATGTACATCAGTGTTTGCCTCTTGCACTGCGCAGAAACCTAAAGTCTGCATTATTTAATTTGCCAAATCACAAGCGCGCAGCTGCATATAATTTTTCCCAGTGACCATATACCAAAGTGTTAGGATTTCAGTCAGATGAGGGCTATTCTGTTTCCAAAAATCAAACAAGCTAATGAAACTCGGTGTCTCTTGCTTAATGCAAACAGTTAGAAACTCTAAAATCTTTCCTTTTACTTGTGCATTTTGCGATCCTAACTCGTAAATCACATTCTGAGCTCCATCGTCGTTCTTCTCCGTGTTATAAGTTAAGGAATGCACTTTGACTGCCAAAAAACCTGGCTCACACGGAGGCTCAGAGTAGCTCGAAGCTGTCTTAACCCCCTCATTACTGGAATGGGAAAAGACAGATTCTTCTAAAACAGCATTTTTATAACTTTCAGCATTATCTTGCATTAATGTACTCTGGCTAATTTGCTCACGTAAATTCTTATTTTCATGTTCCAACTGCCTACATTTCTCCTGCATTTCTCTGTAAGCAGATAAAAATATCCAAACCCTTCTGTCAAAAACTAAAAAAGGAACATCACTGCTCTCAAAAGGCACATTTTCTAAATATGCTTTATCACCACAAAACATGTTTCTCAAAGCACCATCAGGCAGTTTAACTACACATGCATTTTCAAACATAGTCTGCCGTGCTTCTGTAATTCTCCAAACAACAAAAAACAATTACACTTTTAAATTGTGCACGTAGAAATCTATAATTCGCCTCTTACCCCACTTCTGGTACCAAAATGTTCTGCTTTCCTACTTATCTCGTAATCAGAGCTTACAGAACATATCAGGAATGCACTTCTGAGTTCAAAGAAGACCTTTATTGTTGTTAATTCTTCCCACCCACAAGTTCGTGAGAGATGAATTAATAGATTTCAAGCACACGTTCAATGAAAACATAATATATCACAGTTTGCAATGTACACAGCAGGTTATATATATATATAAGATATTGATAAGATATTGAATGCAACGCAAAACAAATACTTCACCGTGTGAGAAACTGTTTACAGCTTCATCTTTCTGGGGTCTGCAAGTTGATGACTCCGGTCAACTGCGAGAAAGAGATTATCTACCCACACGGAAGACTGGCAACTGGCGCCAAGTTCCAGTCCGAAGTCAGGCAGAAAAGAATCTAATTCTCTGAAGCCCCGAGCCATCCTTTCAAAAGCGTGCCCCCTCCTCTCAGACTCGGGAAAACTACGCAAGCCTTTGGAGACTGGCCAGATCTCCTAGACTGCTCCTCTTCCCAGGCCTGAGCAGAAAGGAAAACACCAAATGTACTCTCTCTTATCAGGTCTAGTCTGGTGTGAGAAAAACATCTTGGTTCATCTTGTGCAAAAACACAGCTTGGAAAAATATAGCTTGGATTCTCAACTGCAACGTCTAACTCCACGTTAAAGGCAATAGGCAGCTAACCTAAATATCAAATGTAATGTCTAATGTCATGTCAAAGCCAATAGGCAGCTAAGCTGAATACAAAATGTAATGTCTAATATCATGTCAAAGCCAATAGGCAGCTGAGCTGAATACAAAATGCAATGTCTAATATCATGTCAAAGCCAATAGGCAGCTGAGCTGAATACAAAATGCAATGTATAATATCATGTCAAAGCCAATAGGCAGCTAAACTGAATACAGCATGTCAAAGCCAATAGGCAGAATACAGAATGTAATGGCTAATGCAATGTCAAAGCCAATAGGCAGCTAAATTGAATACCGAAAGTAATGGCTAATGCCATCTCAAAGCCAATAGGCGCTATGCTGAACAAAACATATAGGGGGTCATTCTGACCTCGGCGGTAAAAGGCTCTTACCGCCGGTCAGAAGACCGCCATTCTACCGCCGCCGCCGCGGTAACCCGCCACGGTCATTCTGACAAACAACTGCCAAGCCGCCAAAAACCCGACATCCACGGAAGGCCGCCTCATCAGCGGGCAGCGATAAACTGGAGATGACCAAACCTCCATCGCCACGCCAACACAAACATGCCCATGCCATTACGACCCACCAATCCACGCGGCGGTCATTCAACTGTGGTATTCCATTGGCGGTACACACCGCCGCGCTCAAAATACACACCCAGCTCCAAAACCCAGCCACATTGGACAATTTGAAATATACACACCTGATACACATACAAACACCACCCCCACACATCCAAGCAACTATAAAACACACACCCACATCACCCACAAACCCCCACTAGTTGGAAATCGGAGAGAAGGCGAGAGAGAGAGAGCGAGCGAGCACAGCAATTGAAAACCCCAACACACACAGAAACCCAACATCATCAACCACACCACATCTACGCACACATCACCACACACCACCACTCACATCACCGCAAACACCACCCCACACCTCATCCACACCACCCCATGGCACCCCAAAGACACCCCAGGTTTTCGGACCAAGAACTCCGGGTCATGGTGGAGGAAATCATAAGGGTAGAGCCCCAGCTCTTCGGCACACAGGTGCAACACACCACAATAGCCAGGAAGGCGGAGCTATGGCAGAGGATTGTCGACAGGGTCAACGCTGTGGGACAGCATCCCAGAAACCGTGAAGACATCAGAAAGCGCTGGAACGACCTACGGGGGAAGGTACGGTCGATGGTCTCCAGACACAACATCGCTGTGCAGAGGACTGGCGGCGGACCACCACCCACCCCTCCCGAATTCACAGCATGGGAGCAAGAGGTCCTTAACATCCTGCATCCTGCGGGCCTCGCTGGAGTAGGCGGAGGAATGGACTCTGGTAAGTCTAGTCTCAACTACCCCCCCCCAAACCACCAGCATGCCAACCCACACCCCCACCCTCACCCCCAACCCCCCAGCACACAGCCTCCCTGCCAATGTCTCACCAGCACAACCCACCCAACCCAAAACCAAACCCTGAATGCCAACACAAACCATGGACACCCATCACCTATGCATGACCACTGCACATACCCATCCCCCCCACAAACCACCCTCACAACTCCTGCCACAAGGGAATGCCAGCACTGGGGGACAAGGGCACCCACAAATCGCACACCATGGAACACACAGAAGCAATAACCATACTCTTTCATCCCTGCAGGGCCCGAACGCCAACACACCGGCCAGGAGGGTCCAGATATGTCCATCCCACCCCCAGAACAGGCCCGCAGTGAGGACAGCAGCTCTGTCGACCTGGAACCTGATGACCAGCCCGGACCATCGGGGACCTCTGGACAGTCGGTTCCCCACACACAGACACAGGTCACAGCAGACCTAACCCCCTCTGGGAATATCAGCACCGCTCCCACCCAGCGGGCCCATGCCTCTGTCTCCAGGACAGGTCAATCAGCGGTGTGTCCGCCACTACAGGGCACCCAGGCTGACCCAACACCCCAACAACAACAGGGACCTGGGGGCAGTGGTAGTGGGCACACCGTCCAGGGGACAGAGGCCCGGGGAAACAGGGCAACTGGGAGGGCTGCAGTGCGACAGGGGGGGGAGGACAGGCCCAGGGAACCCACTCTCCAAGAGGCCCTCACCACCATCATGGGAGCATACCACCGCTCCCAGGAGACGATGGCGACGGTAATGGCCAGGTTCCAGGAGATCCAGGCACAGCAGGAGGAACGGTACATGGGGTACAGAGAGGAGCTCAGGAACATCGTCCAGGCCCTGAACCTAATAGTCACCACATTGCGGGACCATGTGGCACCCCAAAGGGCCCCTGTCACCAGCCCGGACCAGGAACAGCCTACCACCTCCGCCGGCGCTAGTGGACAGGAGGCCCCCACACAACGACGGGCCACCAGAACCCCACCTCCTGCTGAAGATCAACCACCCACAAGAGGAGCCTGAGATCACAAAGGAAGACAGAGTAGGATGCCAAGACCCCCGCCAGCCTAAGATCCCCCCGGATGTCATTCCACTGTCCCACATCGTCACCCTGTCCAACCTTGAACTGCCCCTGCTCCATCCTTCCACAGGCATATGGACAATGCACCTGTGCGACCGAGAACTGGACTCTGCCATGGACATCACTCCACCCCCACCCATCACCGTTTTACTATCATGGACCTATATGTAGCACTTTAAATAAATCACTTATTGCACTTAAAACACTCAGGAGTCTGCTTGTATTCTTAACAAATGTATTACACATAACGGTTCAAAAATGTACAGTTACATTGTGATGACAACATACCAATGTCAATTTGCTTTACTCCATGGCCGAACAAACCAGAAGTCACGCAGTGGGTCATACAGCTCTGAAAAGCCAAGGGAAAGTCACAATTCAGTTGAAAGGAACTGGGGGGAAACACAGAAAGTAGAGATGCAGGAGGCCAGAAGTAAATGTAAAATGCCGTGGGGGATTCTTACCTGGGTGCCACTGAAAAAAATGTTGTATGACCGTGTCCCTGTTGTCCGTGTCGTCCCCGTCGTCTTCCTCCTCTTCACTCTCACAGGCTCCACAGCTGCTACAACACCACCATCTGGACCATCCTCCTGCAGAAAAGGCACCTGGCGTCGCAATGCAAGATTGTGAAGCATACAGCAGGCCACGATGATCTGGCACACCTTCTTGGGTGAGTACATTAGGGATCCCCCTGTCATATGCAGGCACCTAAACCTGGGCTTCAGGAGGCCGAAGGTCCTTTCTATGATCCTCCTAGATTGCCCATGGGCCTCATTGTACCGTTCCTCTGCCCTGGTCCGGGGATTCCTCACTGGGGTCAGTAGCCAAGGCAGGTTGGGGTAACCAGAGTCACCTATTAGCCACACACGGTGTCTCTGTAGCTGTTCCATCACATAGGGGATGCTGCTATTTCGCATAACATACGCGTCATGCACTGACCCAGGGAACATGGCATTTACATGGGAGATGTACTGGTCAGCCAAACAGACCACCTGGACATTCATCGAATGGTAACTTTTCCTGTTTCTGTACACCTGCTCATCGTCTTTTGGGGGTACTAAGGCCACATGGGTCCCATCAATGGCACCAATGATGTTGGGGATATGTCCAAGGGAATAGAAGTCAGCCTTCACAGTGGCCAAATCACCCTCCTCAGGGAAAATAATGTAGCTCCGCATGTATTTCGTCAGGGCAGACAACACTCTGGACAAAATCTTAGAAAACATAGGCTGAGACATCCCTGATGACATGGCCACTGTTGTCTGAAAAGACCCACTTGCCAAAAAATGGAGGACTGACAGAACCTGCACCAGAGGGGGAATTCCTGTGGGTTGGCGGATGGGGGACATAAGTGCTGGCTTCAGCTGGGCACACAGTTCATGTATAGTGGCTCGGTCAAGTCGGTAGTGAAGTATTATATGACGTTCCTCCATTGTCGACAGGTCCACCAGCGGTCGGTACACGGGAGGATTCATCCTTCTCCTCGCAAGTCCCAGCGGACGGTGCCTAGGAAGGACAACATGGAGCACAGAGTCAAGCAACCCACAGGTACGTAACTACAGCTTGCACAGTACACGATTGTCAATGCATTGAATGGCTTGAATGAGTGGCAATGCAAGGCCTAGGCCTGTGTGACGCAGTAGTAATTAAGCCCTGTGGTCCCTTGTAATGGCGGCTGCCTGACCTGAGAAGTGTGACAGTGGGATGTGAGGTCAATGCGCTGGTGTGACACACCGTGGCGGTAGGCGGTCGAAGACCGCGGCGCAAAGCCGCATTGGTTAACATCGAGCCCTATGGGTTTCACGAGCCAATGACTAGCTGCGCCGGCGGTCGCGGAACACACCGCGGCGGTACGCGCCGCTGCGGGCGTGACCGCCATTTTCTATCTGGTTAATCACTCGAGACCTGAACATCCACAGGAGAGGACCTATACTGCAAGTGCTGCTGTGACCTCGGTCTGGGAGATACAATGGCTGCTGCGACTGGGGAAAGGGCCCCTGCCTTCACTACAGAAGAGTTGGAGAAACTTGTGGATGGGGTCCTGCCCCAGTATGCGCGACTCTACGGTCCTCCAGACCAACAGGTAAGTACACTGTGTGCACGTTGAATGGGCTATGCCTGGGTTGTGTATGGTGGATGTAAGATGGTGGGGTGGGGGGACAATGATGAGTGCAAGGCACGACAGATGAGAGCATGTGCCACATGGCAAGGTTGGGGAGGGGGGGACAATCGCATCTATCATGCGGAAAATTTATGATATTTCAATTTCCACCCTGTACATGTCAAATAGGTCAGCGCCCATCAGAAGATCGACATTTGGCGTGCCATTGCCAAGGAAGTCCGGACCCTGGGGGTCCACAACAGACGGGCACCCACTGCCGCAAGAGGTGGGAGGACATCCGCCGCGGGACCAGGAAGACCGCCGAGTCACTGCTGGGGATGGCCTCCCAACCTAGGAGTGGTGCCAGTCGTACCCTGACCCCCCTGATGTCCCGGATCCTGGCGGTGGCCTACCCCGATTTGGATGGGTGCTTGACGACATCACAGCAGACACAAGGGGGTGAGTACCAGCACATTCAGCTATCTTTAGGCGCAGTGGAGGTGCCTGGGTGGGGGAGGAGGGCTGTGGGTGACATTAGGCCAGGGCGCTTTCTGTATTGTATTCCTCTCCTTTAGCCATGTCCCTGTGCCCCCGCCCCCCACCTCTGTACGGTGACAGGTACAGCTAGCCATGGTCCTGCATCACCCATGTGCACGTTTGTTGTCCCTAGACCTGTTGGCCCAGTCACAAGTACTCAGTAGTGTACCCCGATTGCGCAGCTTAGTGCATGAGGCTCCTGTGTCTGTCCTCTCCGCCAACGGTGTTGACAATGCATGTACTCAACCTTTTATTATGTCTCCCCCCACCCTTTTTCTTTATCTTCTTGTGCATGTGTGCTTCAGCATCATCAGGCGGAGGAGACTTGGCACCGGAGCACGAGGGAGCTGCGACTCACAAGGCCCCGGTGGGCCATGGCACAGACACCGAGGCCACCAGTGATACGGAGGGCGAGGGGAGCTTCACAACGGGGAGCCGTGGTGAAACCAGCGACACCGACACGTCCTCGGATGGGAGCTCCCTAGCGGTGGCGGCAACATCCGTGCCCCCCACCTCTACAGGTACAGCCGCCACCCAGCGCACCAGCTCCGCCCTCCCAGCAGCCCCTCAGCCTACGCTCCGTGCCCGCTCGCCCAAGAAGGTGGGCATCTCCTTCGCCCCAGGCACCTCAGCCCCTGCCCCTGTTACCCCTGCTGCCCTCAGTGAGGAGGTCATTGACCTCCTGAGGACCAACATTGTTGTGCAGACTACCCTTTTGAATGCGATCCAGGGGGTAGAGAGGGAGGTGCATCGTAGCAATGCATACCTGGAGGGCATTCATTCGGGTCAGTCTGCCCATCAACGATCGTTCAATTCTCTGGCCTCAGCACTGACGGCAGCCATTGTCCCTGTTTCCAGCCTCCCTCTTCTAACTGCCTCCAGCCTGTCTCTGTCTCCTGTTCCTCTGCCTATCCCATCCACACCATCAGACCAGCCTGCACACACCTCAACACCCAAGGGCAGCTCATCCAGACATAAGCACCACAGATCACACAAACATTCACCCAAGCAACACCCAGATGCAGACATGCCAACAGCCACTACCACCTCTGTGTCCCCCACCTCCTCGTCTCCCTCCTCCCTCCCTGTGACGTCTACACTCACACCTGCATGCACACCACCATCAGCCAGTACACCCATCACCAGCACACCCTCCAGTACAGTCCGCACACGTGCAGTCACCACCCCCACTGCCATGTACACGTCCCCTGTGTCCTCTCCCACTGTGTCTGTCACCCCCTCTTTCAAGACACACAAACGCAGGCAGCCACCCACCCAACAGCCAACCACCTCACGACAGCCTGCAGCCCATGCACCTTCACCCAAGGAAAGCACACCTGACTCTCCTACAACCACCTCCTCTTCCTCCACTCCCATAACCACTGCACCTACCGTTTATCTTGGTCCTAAAAAGTTTTACCTCTCCAATCGTGACCTCTTTCCCTCACCTGACCCACCCCCTCCATCTGCTAAGAGTCCCAAGAGCACCTCAGCCACCACCAGCCCGGGTTCACGTGTCAGCGTAGTCCATGGATTTTGGAGTCCCCCCTTTGCCAGCAGTGAGACATCGGTCAGCAGCAAGGGGACAGCCAGCCCCCCCCCTGGAAAGAGGACCCGGAAAGTGAGGGGCCGCTGTGGGAGGAGTGCCACGGCTGCCCCCAAGGACCAAAGTTCGGACACTTCACCTGCCACAACATCCAGGGGAGGTAAGGCCCAGAGAGCCACAGCGAAAGAGGGCAAGGGCAGCAGGGCGGAGAAGTCAGGCAGCAGGAGCGCGGACCAGGAGGGCCCCACAAGCCCCATCCCGGGTGTGAGGGAGGACACCCAAGGGCCCAGGACACCGTCACCGAAGGGTCCAGCAACTGCACGGTCGGAGGGCGACTGAGCAGGGAGTCCTGCCCAGGTCTGACTCCCTGGAATTACAGGACAACCACCGCTGAAGAGGGCCCCGCCGTGCAGGAAGGCACCGCTGAAGAGGGCCCGCCGTGCAGGAAGGCACCGCTGAAGAGGGCCACGCCAAGACAGGCCCCGCTCTGCTGGGCCCTTCCTGTCAAGCACCGCTCCGCTGGGCCCCGCCGTCTGAAGCACCGCTCCGCTGGGCCCTTCCTGTCAAGCACCGCTCCTCTGGGCCCCGCCGTCTGAAGCACCGCTCCGCTGGGCCCCGCCGTCTCAAGCACCGCTCCGCTGGGCCCTTCCTGTCAAGCATCGCTCCGCTGGGCCCCGCCGTCTCAAGCACCGCTCCGCTGGGCCCCGCCGTCTCAAGCACTGCTCCGCTGGGCCCTTCCTGTCAAGCACCGCTCCACTGGGCCCCGCCGTCTCAAGCACCGCTCCGCTGGGCCCCACCGTCTCAAGCACCGCTCCTCTGGGCCCCGCCGTCTCAAGCACCGCTCCGCTGGGCCCTTCCTGTCAAGCACCGCTCCGCTGGGCCCCGCCGTCTCAAGCACCGCTCCGCTGGGCCCCGCCGTCTCAAGCACCGCTCCGCTGGGCCCTTCCTGTCAAGCACCGCTCCGCTGGGCCCCGCCGTCTCAAGCACCGCTCCGCTGGGCCCCGCCATCTCAAGCACCGCTCCTCTGGGCCCCGCCGTCTCAAGCACCGCTGGCCCAATGACTGTGCCGGTTCTGTGTCGTGCTAATGTTCACGTTGCACTCGGGCCACCCTGCCTCTCCCATTGCCTGTGGAGACTGTTATCCACTTGATGGACTGTGACTTTGCACTCCCCTGGATATGACAGTGGGCAAACCACCCACTGTAGAGACTTGAGAGACTGTGGCTTTGCACTCCCCAGGATATGACAGTGGGCAAGCCACCCACTGAAGAGACTTGAGAGACTGTGGCTTTGCACTCCCCAGGATATGACAGTGGGCAAGCCACCCACTGTAGAGACTTGAGAGACTGTGGCTTTGCACTCCCCAGGATTGAACAGTGGGCATGGTGGCCCCTTCTTGGATCTGGCGTCGTGGACTCATGTGGCTCTGGTGCCCCCCCTTCACTTCCCCCTGAGGTGCCTGTAGTTTTGTCATCTGATACCCCTGCAGTGTTCTCTCCAACGGACTCAGGTCTCCTGTGTTGGCTTTGCCCATGTGTTGATACACTTTGGCCCACGGACATTTGCAATTTCTGTGCGGGACTTTCTTCCTCTATTTCTCGGTCACGCAATGTTTACATTAGAAATTTTTTGCTTCATTTTCCTATTTTACCATGTCTTCAATGAACCTATTTTTAACATAAATGTTGTTTCTCACTTTAATCATATCTTTTCGTTATTCCGGGGGGTTTGAGTGGGGTCACTTTGACTTGGTGCTCTGCATTGGTGTGTAGATAGTTGGGGGGTGGGTGTGATGCGTATGTGTGTGCCCGTAACCCTTCCTCCTCCCCCCCTCCCCTGTGTCGTAGGTGCGGTACTCACCGTAGTCGTCTGCGCCGGAGTTCGTACTTGTGGTAGATGAGCAGGTAGACGAGAGCGGGTAGGATGTGTAATTCGGGCTCCATGCTGTCCTCCGTCCTCGTGGAGTGTATAGAGGTGAGCGTTTTCCCGTTCGTAGTCTGTTTCTGCCGTGTTTTTATCGGCGGGGCTCCCGCCCCGGAAAAGTTGGCGGATTAGTGAGTTGTGATAGGGTGGGCGGTACATTGTCTGCCGCCTGCCTGTTGGCGGTGACCGCTGCGCTGTTTGTCTGTCCCGCCGTGGCGGTCGGAGTGTTAATGTGGCGGGCTTTGCTGGCGGTTCCCGCCAGGGTCAGAATTCCATTTTTTGAACCGCCAGCCTGTTGGCGGGTTAGCCGCCGCTTTATCACCGACCGCCAGGGTCAGAATGACCCCCATAATGTGCTACTAGTGAACATTGAGCAACTAATATGCGCAGTGGTGAAACACAAAGTCATTGGTCAAACCCAATTATTAGCATCACAGCCACCCTGGATACAAATAAGAGTCTGAGACTGAGCCAGGCAACCCCTTTTTTAAACACTGTTTCTGCCTTCGGAGCATGTTGGGGTTATTTGAAAAATGCTTTGACCTCATTCCGCCTTCTGCCCCCCCATGAAAGGGCCAGAGACAGAGTGTAAGGGTGTTCCATTTTTACAGGGAGCCGATTCCTGTCCCACCACCCGTTCTTTTTGCTCAGGTGCCTCGGTGTGGTTTCTGCTCCGGTCACTCGCACTCCCTCTTGTCGCGGGCCTTCGCCCAAAGTTCTTTCTGGAGATCTCAAACATGGCTCCCTGGAAAAGGTACAGACAGCATGAGAAGACACTCATGTTCACTAATGCAAGCTTGCCCAACAAAGACAGTCGGCAGTGTTCCAGAACATCACTGTGGGTTGAGACCCCTCCAGCACTCTACCTATGTTCAGTGCCTCAAACATCCCTGCCTCCTACGCTGTCCTGATCCCAAGATACCTCACACTCATTGCCTCCCAGGGAAGGCCCAATAATGGAAGGCCATGCACTTGTCTGTCCCACCAGGACTACCAGTGTGAACAATTTTGATTTGGTTTGTCCACAAATTCCGATAAGGCAGCCAGCATAATGTTAACCATGTATGTTGTATGGTGCAGGTATACCAAGGCATTGTCCACATACAAGGAGACCACATGGGTGGTCTCACTTATTGTAACTCCCCATCCCAGCAACACCCAGTGCACCCCCCACTCCTGTGGCTTCATTGCCATTGCAAAGAGCAATGGTGACAAGGGCCAACCCTGCCTGGTCCCCTGAAATAGGGGAAATGATTTGACACTGTCTTGCCGACTCACACCCTTGCCATCAGGACCACTACATAACAACTGCACCCACTTATTGTATCCTTCCCTAGTGCCAATTTCCATAACGCCTGCCAGAGGAACTCCCATTACAGGGAGTCAAATACCTGCTTTATGTAGAGCAACACTAAGGCATATTGATCCTCCCCTAGTATTGGGGCATGCATGGCCAGTGAGAGCCTCCTCAGATTACATAGAGTGTTCCCGCATGGGATGAAGACACACAGGTTCTCATGGATCAGCAGGGGCAAATGCTCCTCCAGCCTGGATACCAGAATTTTGCTCAAGAATTTTATATCAACATTCAACATTGGGTGAGGCTGATAGGCGGTAACCTCCTTGAGGTTTTTATCTGGCTTAGGTAAAATAACTATAAGCACCTCACTCATGGACACGAACAGCTGACCTCTCTTGTATGCTTCACTGTATACGTCCAACAGGCAGTCTGAAAAAGTACCTTCTCTCTGTTGGTATGGCCGGGCCTGTAGGTCATTCCCCCTGGGGTCTTAGCTGTCCTCAATGCCCAGATTGCTACAAAAATTTCTCCCCTGGTAATGAGTGTATCTAATCTTTCCCACCATTCCCATGCGAGGTTCGCCATCTGGAAATCGGTTAGGGATGTGTTTCCTGCCAGTGGCACACTTGCAGAGGGTACAGCATACACTTCCTACAGATGTGCCACATAAACCTTGGTAATACCCTGGTGCCTGTGTAACTCTTGTCCCAGTGCATTCTGTACCCCAATCCCGGGGGTCTCAGTGCTCATTATGGAGGAGGGAGGCAAGCATTCTACTACCTTTGTTTCCTTCCACGTGGAGTTGCTGCTAATAACTGGTATTGACAAACATCTAAACAATCCCAGGTCTCCTACAGTTCTTATTTACATTCTTTCCGTTCTGCCAGACGCTGCAGCTGCCAAACCACATACTTTTCTAGGACACCCAAATTCTGCTCTTACACTTCCAGCATCCAAGAAAGTTGGTGCTTCACCTCATTTGTCACCTTCAACCTTCATTATCAACTTCTTAGCATCCCAATTCCTGGCTCTCTTAATTGTACTGTCCCAGTTCTCCTCAAAATAGTGGTTCAACACCTCAGACAAAGTGTGTGCAAACACTAGGTCTACCAATGCCTCCACCCTCAGTTTCCATAATGGAAACCCAGGGGCTCTCCAGCTCACCCTGTAATTGATCAACAGGGAAGATTGGTCTGAGAGATACTGTGTCAGATAGTGAATGCTGACCCTATCCTGAACTTTACTCCCATATACCAGGTAGTAATACAATTGAAAATAAGTCCCCATTTGCAGTTTGAAACATGAATAGGTATGACTCTGTGGGTGGGGCACCTTCTATGCATCCTGTAACCCAAGGTCCCCCATTACCTCCCACAGGACACCACTCATGGCAGGTTCCTTACCGGTCCAAATTACTATCTGACATGCACTTCAGATCACTAACCATCATCACCTCTGGACCCAGATACTCTGTGGCAACTCTCAACAACCCCCATAGTATTCAGCATCATCTACATTGGGATCATAAATGTTCATCAGACAGATGTTTCTGGGATCCAGGGTACCCAACACTATTACGTACCTCCCTTCAGCATCTACCTTTACCCCTTTTACCAGGAATGGAGTACCAGGTGCAACCCAGATCATTGCCCATCTTTCATAGCTTGAATAGAAGGTAGAATAAAAATGTCCCTACCAATATGCCTCTGCTGACCAATACAGTCCCCCCATGTATGTGTCTCCTGTAAAAGAGCAACTGAAGTCCCATATCACCTCAGATAAGAGTATTCTCTGCATCTTTTAGTAGGCTGGCCCAATCTGAAAACATTCCAGGTTAGGAACTTCCAAACAGAGTCCATCCCACAAACTAAATCCTCTCACTCACGTCCCACAAAGCTCTGCACACTCTCCTCACTCCCACAAACATTCCTGAGGTACACACAGGTTGTCCTGACCTTGCACTGTAGAACAATATCAAACCCTTATTTCTCACAACAGACTCCAATATAAACACCCTAATACCCCCACCCACAAACAGCGATCCCAAACAACTCCAGCCCCTAACCTCCTGACCAATACTCAGCATCATTCACCTCACTGTGGCCAGAGCTTGAACCTCCCCAACTGCATCATGCTGGGGGCCTAGCATCCCACCAGGGCAGCATGACCAAAGGCATTCCAACCACCCCAATGGGACCTTAGCTCTCCTTTGTCACTTGCCAACATGTATTGTAAGGACTACAAGCATCAATAGTCTTTAAAAAACATTGTACTGCATTCCCCTGTTGCTTCAGTATCAGCATAATCTTAGGGATTCTCCCCAGTTCATAGCAGATTAGACCATGTGCCAGTGCCATAATGAAGTATCAATTTTAGGCTGCAATTGAAACTACAGCTTTCTATATTTCTATCCTTCTGTGGCTTGCCACACATAACTCTCTCCTCCAGTTCTTGTTTGCTGGGTGCATACCACCCCATTCCAGGGTGGCTCCCCTGGTAGCAAAGGCTCATCACTGCAGCTTCCTTCTCTGTCTTCCCAGATTCATCCTGTCACTGAGGGATTCTTGATGACGTCTCTGTCCCAAGAATGAGTCTCTATTTGTCTGGTACACAATTTGAGTCATCCAGTGTTCCACCTGGGTAAACCAGTATCTCCCCTGTCTGCTGTATTCCAGCACTGACCTCTGTACCAGCAGAATGCCTCTGTAGTTGAGCTGACTGATGGCTGTGGCCACAACCTCAGGCCCCACGCTTCATACAATGCTTCTGTTGTCCTTCACCAAGAGTGTATAGACAGTTTCCTGCTTCACCCTGTATGGTGAAGAAGTATGCCTTTCTGTAAAGTTGGACCTGAAGCTTTGCTAGAAACATCAGGGTGTTTCTTAATTTATGGTTTGTCATTTTCTTTTTTACTGGCCGAAATCTCTGCGGAGTTCCTCCACCTTGCAGATATAGCCCAGGAAAACCACAATGCTCCTACCTTTGTCTTGCAGCGACCCATGTACCTGAACATGTTCTAAGAAGGTACCTCAATCTCTAAAATTAAATAGGTAGCCAATGATAGAATGGGGTGGGGCACTGGAGCTAATGTGTGATGGTTCCGCTCAGTGCTGAAGAACTTCAAGAGATTAGCCTTTAATGAGTTAACGATCCAGGCCTCTAGGAACAACTTGGTCGATTGTCCCGCTTCTTGTTCTGGGAACCCCACAAATCACAGGCTGTTCCTATGGGAGTAGCCCTCCCAGTCTTCGATCTGCTCCTCCATTCTTGCCAATAAGGACTGAAGCATAGCCACAATCTTCTTCGGGCCTCCATTTCCGGTTGTAACTCTTTAACACTAGAGCATTTGAAGTACTGATTTAGATGGATGTAATCAAGTTACCAAAAACAAATTAAATAAATCAAGTTTTGCTAATGTAAAAAAAATTATGTTTTGTGAATGAAATTCTGTATAAAATGTTGTGCTTTTTGGAGTATCAGAACTGGCAACAATTGTTTGAGTAAATAGGAAGTAATATAGGTCTAGTAGGACTTTTTACTTTGGTAGTGTAAGTCTTTAACATTGCCTTCAACATCTGTGAGCCCACAATGTCTATCTTGCCCAGCATGGCCTCACATGATCCTTGGATTTCCGCCATTGACACAGGGAGGGTATGGTTGTTGATCTTGTTGGACTGCACAGCCCTGGCTGGCTTATCTTTCCACGTCTCCAGGTTTGGCATGGCTTCCAGCAGGCAGACCCCAGTACAGCATACCTTGGACCCAAAAGTACAGTGTGTGACGTACGTTCCACTCTAGGACAGGGGACCAGCCACCAGTTACCAAGTCATGGCAGCCTCTGCACCCTCGAGTCTCAGGTACCCCCGACTGGGGCTCAGACTATTGTATATGGTGGCCTGAAGATGTCTGTTCCACAGAATGTGGCATGTCTGATCAGTAGTTTCAACAAGGTCAGGTGGCACTGACTGTGCTAGGTACCACAATCAGATGGGGAGGTGACTCCTCCAATACTTGATCCAATGCCAGGGTCAACTCCTCAGCTTAGCTAGCTCGGGGCTCACAGAGACTCCTCACTCTTGCCTCAGACACATATTTGGTACCCCCAGGCTCACAACCTCCTCACCTGCCCCCAAGTTCAAGGCATGTTCATGCACCGCAGCTCCTCACCCAGGCTGCCAACCAGTCTCAAAGGCAGCCTCTCACTGGATAGAGGCTGCAAGAATGTGTCAGTTGGCAGCCCAGGAGTGGTACATGATCCAGGAGCCCTCCTCTGACATTTGCTGCGCTGTATATGCACTGCCAGATCCACCCATTGAGGCCCCTTTTGCATGGGGAACAAACCCTCAACAGCAGCAGGGTCTCACTGCCATGCTGCCTCTGCAGCTGTAGGTGCAGCTGCACTCTACGTAAGGCCATGCCCTTCGGGTGTTGTCACTGTGATCTCACCATGACATACAGCCTTACTCTGTCTGCCTCGGACCCACTGCCTCGCCGCACTGCCCATGTTGGTTTACCTGCTCAGCCATCTAGGCTGCTGCAGTCACCCAGGGGCCTACTCTCATACAGGTGTTTCACCTCTGTCATTGGTTGCCTCACGCCTCTCTTCACAGGGTTGCCACTGCTCAAGGCACTATTCGATCTGCAGGTCAACATTGTGTCTGCCATCAAAGAGCCCTGATCTGCTGGGCCCCTGTTGATAATACGGTCTCCGTTTCCCCGCACATGGTTATCTCAGAGTCAGGGGGTTCAAATGCCATGTGTGCCCCAGGATGTTGCAGGATTTATATGATGCCAGCGGCTACTTGAACATTTTATGTGGCCAAACCTCCCTAATGCTTATACTAATGATGGTTGCCTATCAGTATGGTTATTTTTTCCAATGGTTTTAATTATGTTATATTGATAAAGTTTAACATGTGATAACTATTAGTAATGTGACACCATCCTGGCAAGGTCAATATGCCTGCATTTTATATATTGATCTGGTGACCCCTTGACAAAGCCTGTGGGCCTGAACTATAAATAATGGCAACCTCATAGTGTGATGTTAAATCTGGTGTAGGGGGTTATTTTGTTTATGGGTTTCTGGAACAGGGGGGACATATAATATGAGAGTGTCACCAAAGGTATGTCCAGCTACGAGATATAGAAAATTGTAATTTAATGTGTAGTATTTTATACTGAGTGCGAAAAACCACTAACTGGATAATAATTTATTTAGTGCTACAATGGGGAACATTGTTACCAGTAAAAAGACAAATCAAATCTATTACATGCACAGGACTCACATTCTTCACAACTAATGAACCAGAATCCTGAATTGTTTTTCTAGCTGGTCTATAGCCTGAGTTAGCAGAAATTAAAATCAATATTGATTCCTGATCATTCTCTATGGCTAGCCAGTTTCCTATTGTAAGTATGGCCTTTAGAGATTAATCAATGTAAGGACATGTTAACTTTAAAATTCTATGTGTCCTACTTTTAAACATCATGCACCCAGCCTTTTGGGCCTAAATATGTGTATATTATAATTATTTAAAAGGGTTTATTTTGACACATCGGGTTGCAGTTTTAAATCTGCAGCAGACAGGCTACAATGGTATGATGCCTTGAGTTGTATGTGTCTAGCCAGTGGTGCTCCAGTAGTGCTGCAGTCCATATGTGATGTTTAATTTTCCCATGGCCAGCGTATATTTTGGGACACAATATACTATAACCTTATAGGAAAGTTAAATTTGTCAATTAGGAATTAGCCAATTTCAACACGTTTTTAGTGTTGGAACACATGCACTGTGGCCTGGTTAGCAGTGTACCAATGAACAGATCCAAATAACCAGCAATATCAGTCCACAAATAATGGGGGTACCCATACAATAATAGGCACATTCTATGAAGAACTATTACAGACAATGACAGTTTGGTAACATTCAAATTTACTATTCCAGCTCGATCTCAACTATTCCTGTGGTAGTTTATACTTTTGGGGAGTTCAGTTGTAATATTCTAACACAAACTCAACTGCTAGTAGGGTAAGTTTAACTTTTTAGAGTTCATATACACTATTAATTTTCCAAACCAAATGCCGCTGGGGAAAATAATTTATTTTAGAGATGTTATGAAATAGGCTATTAGTTCGGGTGGATGTGAGTTCTCCACAGTCTACAAACATTTCTGGTTAAACACAGTTTCCATAATTTAAATCTCTGTTCAACCCCTGATGGCTATGGCACCAAGCAGACAGGCTTAACATAAAGAAAATTAGTAAACTATTTAGTAGTAACTAAATTGTTAAAATATCACAACACAATGAAAATCCCTCAACCACTTTCTATAAATCAAGGAAACCAAAGAAAAGTTAATAAGAAAAATGACACAAATATGACTAAAATCCAATACGGAATGCAGAAGATATCAGTTTGTAAATAATGCCAGTCAAAAAGCTCCGGGAAACTACATACTGCCTGTGGGATAGACTAGGACCTACACACACGATGAGGCTCACCACATAACAACCGAGGTCAGCTATACCTAAAATAAAGACACAAAGAAAGAAGTTACTTTTTTGATTCCAGCGGTGCAAAGTTGAGTACTGTACTCTACAAAATCATCTCAAAGCTGAATACCCATTGGCTGAGATCCTCCTTAATTCATTGTTTTTGAGCAAAGTTTTCTCCCACCGTAGTCCTCTTATTGGTAGGTTACTTTTCATGCCTTCACCTGATCAAGATTTCTACTCTTAGACTAAGGGCCTGATTAGGGCTTAATTTAGAAGTTGGCAGACAGGCTACTCCGTCATGAAAGTGACAGAGATCCCATCCACCGTATTATGCTTCCCATAGGATATAATGGGATTGAAATGTTATGGACGATACATCCGTCACATTTGTGATGGAGGAACCCCATCCACCAAACTCTAAATGAAGCTGGATACTTGCTGCCATAGTCCACTGAAGTCTTCTTTCAGACAGCAACAAAACTGAGGTCGGGACCAATCTGATGTTCTTGCCCACTGAGGTCATGAATTTGGTGAATAGTCTTGGGTGGTACTTAAAATGGCCTTTTCTGCAGGGTCATACCCAAACCTTTTGCCTTCTTCCTCTAATTTTTGCTGAATTTGTTTTTTGGGCTTTAGGACCCTCTGCACCGTACCGCTGCTAGTCAGTGCTAATGTGCTTGGACTCTCCACTCTAAACAGGGTAATATTGGCTTATTCCCAATTGCATATTTAATTTATTTACAAGTCCTTGGTAAAGTGGCACTACATGTACTTATGGCCTACAAATTAAATACTGCTAGTGGGCATGCAGCACTGATTAGCCCTTATGTAGCCCTTTAAACACGTCCGAGGCCTGCCATTGCAGAGCCCGTGTGTGCATTTTTATTCTTCTGTGTTGGCCTGGCAAAATAAACCTTCTGCTAGGCTCAAATCTCCCTTTTCAATACACATCACCCATAAGGAAGGTCCTGAATAGCCTCAGAGGGCAGGGTACAATGTATTTAAAAAGAGGAACATGTATGTTTAAGTTTCATATGTCCTGGTGCTGAAAATCTCCTAAATGTTTTTTCATTATAGCAAGGCCTACCTCTCCCATAGGATATCAACGGAGTTGCTTTATTACATTTTATAAGTGTAATATCCAAATGGGAAGAGATAATTTGTTCATGTATGGTGTCTCTGGAATCCTAATTTAAAACCCTAAGTTATGGTGGGAACAGATTTTAAATTGCAATTCAGAAAATGCCACTTTTAGAAAATTTTCATTTTTTTGTCTTGGCCGTTTGTGGCCTGCAGTCTGTCTCTGGTCACATTACTTGGTGTAGTTGGCAGTTGGGCTATGTATATTGCTCCTAGATAGCCACACACAATGGGAGCTTAAGTGTGACTGGGTGGGCCATCACTGGCAAATGGGAGTGAGAAGCTGGGCTCAGCCTCACGTATTCATGAATAGACTATGTTCTGCCTCCACGCAAAGGGCTGCATACCCAGCTGTAGTGAGTTTGGAGCCAGGGCCAGGAAGGCAAGCATTTCAAAAAGGTGTGTCTCTATCAGCACCTCTACATTTTAAAGGCACAGCTGAATATAAAAGAAGGACCTTATACCCAAGCACTCAAAATACACTTCTGGACCTGTGGTTACTCTGCTAGGAAGAAGGACTGCTGTGTTTCTGAAAGGACTGTCACTTTGCTTGATGGCTACACTTAAGGAGCTTCTGCCTTGATGTGCTGACCTGCAGCCTGCTGCCCTCTTGCATTGGGAAGAAGAATTTGACCTGTAACTCCATGTTAGACTTAGGACCCCAGAGAGGCTCAAAGGGATAGTCTGCTGGTATCCTGATCCGAGCAACTGGGACATAGCAAGCTCTCCTACAGCTCCCGTAGCAGTCTCTCCTACAGCTCCCGTACCCTGGTCATCAGCCCTTGGTATGGCTCTTGAGCTTTTTAATTCAAACTTTTAGGTTGTTTGTCAATGCAACTGAGTCTGTTCGCACCTGAGCTGCACGGCTCAGACAGAAGATCAATGCTAACCACTGCAAGTTCGTCCTTTTGAACAGCAAGTATTGATCACCCATGTGGACTGTCAACATGAGGATCTACCAGCTTCCTGCTCCACTGAGACTACAACCCAGAGGGCTAATGTGTGTATACTTGGAGCAAACCTTCTGGTCTCCAGGCCTCATTTAGCAATTAAACTAAATAGGAACATGCCTCCTCTCATCTCTAGCAAGTTAATGTTATTCCTGGGCACTCCTTAAGTGCCATCCTTGGGTTAAGATAGGTATATACAATGGTCAAGCAATCCGTCCAGGCCCAAACCATGGCCTCTGCTCCATCAGCAGTATTTCACACTTTATCAAAGAGAAGCACTGAAAGGGCCAACTGCATTAAGGGTAGTGTTAATTAGCTTAGTAGAGCTCCAGGCAGGAAAAGTGCAACTTTCTAAAATATTTTGTTCTAGTATCTTTATAAACAATTCAACTTCACAGCTGAATTTGTTTAATAATAAATATTACAAATAGTGATAGAATCCACTATGTAGATTGTTATTAATCAAATAAACAAAAATAGTATTTATATGTACTTTGAAAGCTGTTATGGAAAATACCACAATCATTACCAATGAAGATATATTTTGGGGGCCTACTTACTGGAGTGTACTGCAATGGGTTGTAATTCAACCTACCTCATTAATATGTTTATGGTAGTCACAAACTGAGACTCCCTATGACGGGTTAGAGTTACAGGAATGGAGCCTGCTGGGGTCAGCAGACTACTACATCTGTGATTGTTTTTAAATAAAACTATATATTTTTTAAATGCAGCACTTTTTCCTAATAGGAAAATGGGATGCATTCAAAAAAGAAAATGAATAATTTTATAAACTTTTTTTAGGAGGAGGGAGTGTAAGTGTTTTCATCAAACCTCACAAAGCGGAAGGGGTCTTTTTGGGAACCCCTTCCTGTTTATGAATGGTCACTACCGATTTTGATTTGGTGGGAAAATATTCATGTTAAGCAACTGGTTTACGGTTTTTGCATGTTCCTTCCAAACACTGATTTTGAATTTATTCTAAAAACCAAATTAGGATTCAATAATATAATGCAATTTGGGGTTTGTACATTTAAAAAAACATCTTGAGGTTTCAAAGGCTCATAGCTGACTGTAAAATTGATTGGTATATTAGGACCATAGTTTGTTTATTTATTGACTTATTAACTTATTTTATTTATTTATTTATTCATTTATGCAGTTTTATTTAGTACAGATGTTACCCAAAATTTATGAGCACTTTACAATAGGATCATTACATTAGAACATAGATCGTTACCAAAGTTTTAGAAGGTTCAAAGTTACAAAATACCTGGTAGCTACGTAAGGCACAGGATTACAGTTGCTCAAGGAAGAATGAGATATAATTAGAGGTAATGACTAGGATGTTCACTGGTGGGGTCCATTAAGAGCAATTAGTCTCAGGGCAATTGTCAGAGGATAAGCTAATGATGTAGTAAAGCACATATCCACAGGAGAGGTTGACTGAGATTTCAAGAGCTAAAGTATTTGAAAAAGAAGGGCGTTCAACTCTGTTTTTCAAGATCAACAGCGAGGTGGTGGTCCGTGGCTTTGGAGGTAATGAGTTCCATATGCTGGTCACATTTCCTGAAAAATGCTTGTGCCGTGATTCGTTACTTTTTAAAGGTTGGAGATGCTAGCAATAGAGTCTCTGCATTTCACAATGGTCTAGGGCCTCCAGTTAGCTTACAAGGTGTTTCTAATATGAATTCCTGTGAGTTCTTTTCATGTCTTCTGTAAAGAGCAGATGGAGTGATGATTGCAAGTTTGCCACTGTTGCTAAGTTAGAGGAGTTATCATGATTGAAGTTGCATCAACAATTCGTACTGGCAGATTGTTTTGCTAGGCTACACCAAGTATAAATTATCTATTATCTATCCTTTCCCAATTGAGCCTTAAGTGCAAATTATGACTAGTTTTCTGGCGGATCCAGGCCTTTCAGTGGTCAATGAAATGAGCATCATAAGAATTATAACTGGATCTGATAGTCATTTGTTAAAGTGGAGAGGATGTAGCACAACAATCATGCCTTAACTAATTGGAGGTGGGAAAACCTGTGAGATTATGGGGGTCATTCCGACCCCGGCGGGCGCCGCCCGCCAGGCGGAGACCGCCAAAAGACCGTACCGCAGTCAAATGACCGCAGCAGTCATTTTGACTTTCCAGCTGGGCAGGCGGGCGACTGCCAAAAGTCTGCCCGCCCGCCCGCTCAGCGGGAAAGCCCCAGCAACGATGAAGCAACCGAATGGAGCCGGCGGAGTTGCTGGTGTGCGACGGGTGCAGTGGCATGAATCATGTGCCATCACTGTTGACAACATTCCTTGTGCCTACATGTCAGCATGTGTCCCTCTCTCTTTAGAAAACATTTGTAAGATGCAGTTTCATGCATGGTCTACCTATGTTGATGCTTTGCAGACACTGAAAATCTTAATGGGGCCCTGTTAGGGGGCCCCTGCAGTGCCCATGCCAGTGGCATGGGCACTGCAGGGGCCCCCAGGGGCCCCACGACACCCGTTCCCGCCAGCCTCTTCCTGGCGGTGTAAACCGCCAGGAACAGGCTGGCGGGAAGGGGGTCGGAATCCCCATGGCGGCGCTGCTTGCAGCGCCGCCGTGGAGGATTCCCTGGGGCAGGGGAAAATCAGCGGGAAACCGCTGGTTTCCCTTTTCTGACCGCGGCTTTACAGAATTGCCCCTGAAGCACCGCCAGCCTGTTGGCGGTGCTTCCTCCGTCCCCGGCCCTGGCGGTCCATGACCGCCAGGGTCGGAATGAGGCCCTATATACGGTGTCAAAGGAGTGGCACTCAAATCTACAGCCGCGGTCAGAAAAGGGAAACCAGCGGTTTCCCGCCGGTTTCCTGCCGGTTTCCCGCGGCCCCAGGGAATCCTCCACGGCGGCGCTGCAAGCAGCACCGCCATGGGGATTCCGACCCCCTTCCCGCCATCCTGTTTCTGGCAGTTTTTACCGCCAGAAACAGGCTGGTGGGAACGGGTGTCGTGGGGCCCCTGGGGGCCCCTGCAGTGCCCATGCCACTGGCATGGGCACTACAGGGGCCCCCTAACAGGGCCCCATTGAGATTTTCATTGTCTGCTTGGCAGACACTGAAAATCGCGACGGGTGCAACTGCACCCGTCGCACACCAGCAACTCCGCCGGCTCCATTCGGAGCCGGCATCCTCGTTGCTGGGGCTTTCCCGCTGGGCGGGCGGGCAGCCTTTTGGCAGTCGCCCGCCAGCCCAGCGGGAAAGTCAGAATGACCGCCACGGTCTTTTAACCGTGGTATGGTCTTCTGGCGGTTTCCGCCAGGCGGGCGGCTTCTGCCGCCCGCGGGGGTCAGAATGACCCCCATAGTAAGCCCTTTCACAAGTATGTTGGAGATCATCACATCACAGACTGCAGTGAGGCACCAGCAAACCATCATACACTGAGAAAACAAGCTTCTGGGTGTCAGATGCCAATATACACATCCACATAGACACATGGCGGAGGACAGTAATCCATCACTTGCTGACCTGTGGCCTGGGGAGCAGTCAGAACCTCACTCAGTAAATTGGCAATAGGACAGGCAGAAATATGCCCTGTACTCACTCCCTTGTGGCTGCTGAGCTGCACTCAAACGACCATCAAACACTGGATAGGCAACCGCCAGAATATGGGAAATTAGGAGGGTCATGGTCTGATTGGCACCCTGCCCACATTGGGAGGACAGCCCCGGCTGGGCCTCCACAATCTTCCGGGCCCAGCATCGCAGGTCCTTTCTGCAGTGGGTGCTCCGCCGGCTGTGGAACCCTAGAGGTCACACTTTCTTGGCACTGGCACTCCATAGCCCTTTCTTTTGATAGAGGTTGACCTGCATGGATGCAAAAGCAAATTAGGAGATCGTGATCACAAGCTTCTTCACAAATGGTTCATTCACATACAAGTCAGTTACATAAAGCTAAAACGTTCCCATTTTGTCAATACTCCCCAAGTGTCACACATACAAGCCAATAAGTACAGAGACATGGCTACAGATATACATTTCCCAATCTGCAAACCAACCTACCACCCAGCTTAGACCCTATAATAACTAGGCAGGCTTTCTGACATCTTGTGGGACGTGCTCTAGCAACTTGACTGAAATGTGAGCCACTATGAGACACATCACACCTCTGTGGTCTCTGAAAAGTAGACTCCTAAGGCATGAATGGACCAACACATTCACACACTGTGAGAATGGCTCTCTGCATACAGTCCCTACAGGCTAGTTGCAGAGTATAATCTCAAACATGACACATGAGTAACAATGAAGAGACTGGCATGGTGGGTACAGAAAGTATCTACCCTATCCATGTGTGAACATTTGCTATTACAAAGGAAGACTCATGCCACTTCAGGGGGTGAGGTTCAGTGGTATGTAATAGTGCCACAGAATACATTTTTGGACATATGTGTCAATCCTATAGAGATGGCATCCAACAAAGGCATACATTGACCAGTTTCTGCTATGTGACCAAGCTACTGAGTCACATATCATGGTCTCCCAGAAATTAACATACTGTCTCCACTGTGGAAATGTCAGTTATGCAATGAGCCTGCACAGGGCAAACATGACCTGTATGAAGATGGCAACAGGGTTGTGGAAGTAAGAGACCTGTTTGGAGTCAGAGACACACATTGACAATGATGCTAAGTGCAGACCTGTCACAGATCAGTAACCCACCCCAGTACCCATTCCCAATATGATCAAAGAAAAGAGGCATGCTGGGCAGGATTTCACACTAGAGTCTCATAATGGCCACATGACAGGATCTGCTTGGGTACAGTGAGAGGGCACAGTGCCACAGTTGCATAGCCACAATGACTCTACCCCAGCCTAGACTAGGACCCATACTGGGAGATACATGTGACATGTCCTGGTCTCTGGATGCTGGGCAGACAGAACCTACATGACACTACATTCCCATCACTTAAATGCATGACTGTACATCATGTAGCAAACAGCTAATTGGCATGTGGTGTGTGTGGCAACCTTAATGGCAGAGAGAGTGATGATATGCTTTCCAAACAACAGTCTAGAAAGGGCAGATATGTGAAGAAATATCTGTGACAACATACACATAGCTCACATTACAACTGACACATACAACATGCTTACTCAGCTCATGCTGTCATGCACATAGATGTTGTCTCACATATACAACAATCATGAGGAAAGTGATGTCAGTGGATGTCTGTAATGTCATCTCACCTAGTTATGTGCATCCAACATAAAGAGGATCTAGGAACACAAAAAACACACACACCACAATGTGAATTAACTCAAAATATGACATTGGCCACCAATACCTAGTCATTGACCCGCCCATTGATGCAACACAGACTGCATCTACAGACACATGAGTATTCAATTCAATTTGGCACACATGGGCACATTCTAGCCTGTGAGGGGGGAAAGGATGGTGAAGTAAGAGAATACTGTGCACATGAGGTACTTACCTGCTTCGCTGGTGCACCATAGAGCTGCCCATATAAGCATAGGACCTTATCTACTAACATCTCCATCTCCTCTGGAGAGAAGGCAGGAGCCCTTTCACCTGCTGGATGTGGCATGATTGCTCCCAGATGTGGTACACAGTAGCTCAGTAGTGGAGGTCTTTCTGGCAGCAGTGTGAGGAGTCAAGTGAGTGAATCTACAGAACATGGTGGTCAAGCCTGCCACATACACGGTCGTCACCTCTGGCAGACACAGCCATTGGCCCACAACCACCACTGGCAGCAACGTTAGCCTATGGCTGTGTCTGCTGTGGTTGTAACCACCTATCAGCATCACGAGTTCCGCCGGCAGACATGGGAGATTCGGAATGTCCTGTGGATTAAGTCAGGCAGGTGCTATTTTAGTGGCATGAAATGCAGTATTGGGTTTTTAACACTTTGTCGCACCTCAAAAAATATTGTTTTGTGCACAAAATCTTGCTCGTCTTGTCTTGTCATATAAGTCCTACTACTCAAATTCCATTGTGGTATGTTGCAGGGCACAG
Source organism: Pleurodeles waltl (assembly GCF_031143425.1). Taxonomy (NCBI): domain Eukaryota; kingdom Metazoa; phylum Chordata; class Amphibia; order Caudata; family Salamandridae; genus Pleurodeles; species Pleurodeles waltl. Next base: position 554,378,121 of record NC_090442.1, read on the forward strand.
ATGGCAATTAACAGTGGGGCAGAGTCTACTCCTGTCAAAGGTCACTTCTGTGCTCGGGACACCCAGTCAATGTCCGAGTGACATTTGCAATACACATTTTTTATTTAGGTCCAGATACATGATATGTACACATGTGTGGCAAACAAAGCTGGCAACATGTGACCGTGTGTCACTAGCAGCTGTGATGTGTATTGCTTGTAATGACCATCCATTCTGAATTGTCTTGTCACATGTTAAACTTGACAAGCGTCATGTATGTTGCTGTGGACACAATGACTAATGTAAGAACTAATTTCCTCTCATATATAGGTACCTAGGGAATGGGAGGATGCAACAGCCACCAGTCTACTGTCCCCTGCCAGAGCTTCAGGCAATGGAAGAAAGATACATCATCCTCCTGTGTTGTCTGAATCAGCAAACAATAGTAGATCTATGTCATCTGTTGGAGCCAGATCTAATGCCAGATACTAGTAATCCAAACAGCATACCACCCATTGTACATGCAAATCATGCCAGTGTTCCACTTCTTAGCCACAGTGTTCTTCTAGCATAAAATGTCCCTAACTGGTGGTATGTCCCAATCTATGTTCAGTCTGTTGTGGAAGAATGTCCTCTCAACAGTGTTGAAACACCTGGACAGCTACATCCAGTTTCCCCGATGTGGGGATTCAGCCATTGTGAAGGCTGACTTTTATGGTTTTTTATGCATCCAACATGTGGTAAGGGCTATTGATGGCACACGTTAGATTGGTCATACTGCATGCCATTGAACAAGTATACCGCAACAGGAAGAACTTCCATTCCATCAGCGTCAAAGATGTATGTTTGACGGATCTATACATTTCACATGTGTGTGCCTGTTTTCTGGGTTCAGTCCATGATGCCTTAATATGCAGAACAGCACGATCCCCCTAGCTGATGTCATGACTGTACCCAGAGAGTTCCTGGCTGGTTAGTAAGTCACATCTGTCCTGTTTGTGTGCGTGCAATGTCTGGTGAGAAATTTCTGATGAGAGGGACTCACTGTTGCACATACATCCCATTCCTTAACAGGAGATTCAGCATATCCAAACTGTCAACCACTGAAGTGGTTGTTGATGTCGCTGAGGAATCCAACTACTCCAAGGGAAGTCAGCTTCAATGAGAACATATAAGAAAAAGGCTGGTAGTGTAGAGGGCTTTTGGGTTCCTGAAGGCCAGATTAAGGTGTCTGGCCCAGACTGGTGGATCCCTCCTCTACTTACCCGGGAAAGTATGTAAGGTCATTGTGGCCTACTTCATGCACCATAACATTGCCTTGAGGAGTAACATCTCATACATCACAGAGGGAGGGCAGCCTGTAGTGCCTCCAGATGAGACTCCTGAAATGCCAAGTGAGGATGACAGTGGTGAAGAGGAAGGAGCTGCCTTGCAGGAAGATCTCATCAATAACTACTATTCATGACAGTATGTCATATGATGTGATGACTGTGACTGTACGAAGGGCTGTAGTTGTCACAATGTATGAGGGAGAGTGTTTTGGCAAAACTCTGGAGAGCCAATTCCCAGCAATATTCAGCCAAAGGGTGTGTGAAGAGTTAGCCCCTTACATATTCCCACCTTGATGTAGTGGCTTTGCAATGTCATTTCCTTTCCAGATGCTTGTTATGTGATTTGTGTAATGCATGTTTTCAAATCTATGTTCCTTGTATTGTCTTTGTACCGTCTTCACCACAACATACTCATGTGGGCATTTCAGAGTTGTGACATTGGCAGGTATCATATGCTGTTCGGACATAGGAAGTGGACAAGGGTTGTTCCAGGTAAGGTTGGTCACAGATTTAGGGTGCATGAGACCTGTGCCATGTCAGCTTGGACAGTGTGTGGGTGGAAATACTGAAGTGCACATTGTACTTGTTTAGTGTCCTGTGGGGGCCTGACTGTTTCATGTGTGTGATCATATGACCATTAAATATGTTGTCATCCAGGGCAGTTGAGCCATTCACCCTTCAGGTAAGCTAAACATTAATTTGGTATGAGCTGTATGTAGCCGTATATATGTCTCATCATTGCATGCCACAGTATCTGTGCCACAAAACCTACCTATGTTTGTGTCATGCCATCAGATGCATGACCTCTGGATTATGATGGACCTGTGATCAGGGACTGTTGTTCTGCCCCCTCTCTGAATCTTGGTGTATGTGATGTTGGATCACTTGGTTTTGGTATGTGAGAAGGCTGAAGTTGGTGACACCATGCACTTCTCTGTTTGCCTATTCAACAGGACAATGTCTGACAAGGCTCGTCTGGGGGACTGTACCACCGTATAGCTACCTTGACACAATATGAGTCAGCCATTCTTGCTTATGATAGTCCACACATGTGGACAGCCTATGTGCTGTACAGTGAAATAAAATGTTTGTTGTAAACAGATACTTGTACCAATGCGTTTGCGTGTGTTCATTGTACTCGACCCCACTCCACCAGGTATTCCTGTTAAGCCCTCAGGATGCAGGATGGCTAAGACCTTCTCCTCCCACGAAAAGAGCTGTGATGGGGAACCGGGAGGGCCACCATCTGTCTTCTTGGCCTACAACTAGTTCCTGGAGACCAGGGAATGGACCCTGCCCCTGAGGTCATTCCACCTCTCCCTGATGTCCTCCTTTGTGCACAGGGTGGTGTCAACAGCATTGACTCTGTTGGCTACCCTGTTTCACATTTCCATTTTCCTACTTAGAGGAGAGTGCTGGACTTGGGCTCCAAACAATTGTGGCTCTGCCCTTATCATTTCATCCACCATGACTCAACTCTTCATCAGTGAAACGGGGATTTTTAATACATGCAATGGTGGAGAAAATAAAAATATGTGACAAGTGACAGTGACTTACTAAAGAGGGGTAGTGCCAAAGGATGTGACTGGACAAAAATGTGTGCAGGGTGTTGTATGGGATGATGAACAAAGAAAATGGTGCCTAGTACCTGTGCAGTGTGGGAAAAAGCCACTCTGTCTTGCTGAGTCTTGCTGTGCAACTGGAGAGAACTGTGGTGTTTAAAGGGGTGTGTTTTATAATATTATTTTCAGGTGTATCAAGTGTGGCAATGTGTGTCAGATGTGCTGTTTTCAAATCCATCTGTCTGGCTTTTTTGTTTGGTGGTCTGTGGTCCTGCTTCTGTAACTCATAAGAGGATGGTCTTTGAGACGGGCAACATGACGGTCTTTTCAGGACCACCTACATGGCGGTCATGCAGTCCAACTGCCAAACTCGTAATGAGTCCCTTCATTTCCAGTGTCTTAAAAATAACAAACAGCATAAATTATACGTTTTCAAAGGCAATGATTAGGTAAATACAATATTTCCAAAGACAACTTCAAAGGCACGGCACTACAGAGCAAAACGAACAAAGCCCATGAAATTGAGGTTCTTTTAATTAAATTGTGTTTCAATAAACCTTTCACTCTGAAGTAATCTCTCCTTTGCTTCATTTGAAGAGGAAGTGACAATAACACGGAATCATTGATGGATAATGCACTGGCTCCACATATTAGCTTTGCCTTTGGCAATTTGCTCATAACAATTCATTCAAATGAAACAAAACTAAAACAAGTGCACAGATAATTAAAAAAAACACACTTTGATAAGAATAGAACACCTGACATTAAGCAGCAATTTAATGCAAGTTATTTCCAGGACGAAAGAGGCTCTCATCCTTCAGTCAGTGCGTCACCTTTGTAATAGGCCAGTATATCACAGTTGAAAATAGGTGGTCTGTGACATGCTGATGTGCACTGTAATAAGCTGCATCAAAGTATAAAAAGTTTCAAAATTAGGGCGCAGTAAAGTTTCTATTTGTGGCCCTGGCGTAATTAGGTAAAATATATGTGGTGGGGATTCCTGGGGGACATTCCAAAAGGTGCTCAGCAGAGCAGACAGACGGGCAAGGAAGAATATCTTTGCTGGCTCCATTTGCTCAGCAAGGAATTAACCGTTGGAACTGTTATGGGTGGTCAACAGCCTGGTGAATACAGACGCTGTGTCCCCAGAGAGGGAATTATCCATCATTCACCATGCTGGCTAGACACCGCTGACACGAGGTGGATGGCTTTTCGTTTTGCAACCTAGTCCTTGCCTGGCAGCTTAATGTTGCATAATGTCAAAGAAGACATATCATGCTTGCATGGAGAATGGCAAGTGTAAGAGCCCAACTTTTAAAAGTGTGTTTGAAGAGTCAACCTAACTTTCTGTAATAAATGCCAATGCGGTGAAAGTAACCTATAGAACGTTTAATGTATACACATGATGCGAAAAGAAACCTGACAAAGGACATTGTTCAGAAGTAACACGTTCCAGATAGAAAGTACAAATATTCACACTCGCATTGAGCTTTAAAAATAGCAGATTAATTAGCACTGCGTCAGCACTCCATCGTTCAAATATGATGTGGTGTGACTCATGCTTACTGTAAACGACGTCCCAAAAGCAAACTATATGCCAATGCAGTGTGTTAATTGACAACGTTTTGGCCTATACATATTAAAATAAGCCAAGGCAGATGTGTGCATTCTGGCAGGAGCGATCTAAGCAAGTAACTGTAACCATTAATCGAGGCACTGAGCACATGCTACTGAAGACGAAATCCCATATCTTATATAAGAAGTATGCTTACATGAACGTCAATTCACCGAAATCCCAGGGGTAGCGGAAGTGATATCTCACGCCATTTGATCTTTACGTTCACTCACACACACGCTTACATATACACACACATACACACACTATCGCTCATATAAACACACTTTTACTCGCAATCACGCACACAACATACATTTGAAAGCATTTTTTTATCACCTCAGCTGCCAGGGTTGGTCATATTCCAGCTAATTGTACTCCATTCTTCGCACGAGCTGCCTGTGTGTTTCCCCGCACTGAGTTTGCCACTTCTGAGACCAGGGGTCGCAAGGGGCAAGCCAGCTGCGACCCTTGCAACCTCTAAATGACGTCCATGTATGCTGGTTATGTTGGTGGTGTTGCTAGACATTTAGGCCCATATTGATACTTTTTGACGCAAAACTGCGCCAACGCAGTTTTGCGTCAAAAAAATTAGCGCCGGCTAACGCCATTCTGAAGCGCCATGCGGGCGCCTTATTTATTGAATGACGTTAGCCGGCGTTAGCCGCCGGCGCTGTCTGGTGTGTGTTAAAAAAAACGACGTACACCAGGCAGCGCCGGCGTAGGGGGAAAATGGCGTATGGGCGTCCACAAATGGTGCAAGTCAGGCTGAGGCAAAAAAATCGCCACAACCCGATTTGCGCCATTTTTTTACGACGCCCATCCCCCATTGAAATGACTCCTGTCTTAGCAAAGACAGGAGTCATGCCCCCTTGCCCAATGGCCATGCCCAGGGGACTTCTGTCCCCTGGGCATGGTCATTGGGCATAGTGGCATGTAGGGGGGCACAAATCAGACCCCCCTATGACACAAAAAAAATAAAAAAATGACGCTAACTCCATGAACTTTGGCGCTAGACGCGTCTAACGCCAAAGTATAAATATGGAGTTAGTTTTGCGTCAAATTTGCGTCGAAAAAAACGACGCAAATTTGGTGCAAACGGAGTATAAATATGCCCCTTATTATGTTTAGAAAGTGCAATTAATTGCATATGCTTTTCTGCCAGAAAGAAACATCACAAATGACGGGGGTTAGGGGAGGAGGGAAGTAGGTAGACATTTTGGGAACTAAGGGCCAGATGTAGGTACAAAAAAATTAGCGACTCGCAATTTTCGAGTATGTGTGACTCGCAAATTGCGTGTCGCTAATTGAAATGCAGGTACAATGTCAGTGTACAATTTGCGACTCGCACCCGCAGTCGCAACGCAAATAGCGAGTCCGCTGTTTGCGAGGTCGCTTTTTGCGACAGCGCAAAAAACGAACTCGCAATTTGCGAGTGAGTATCGCAAATTGCGAGTACCATGTAAATTGATTGCAGGAGCTGCAGAACACTCCAGAAACCACTCCAGAACACTCTGGAAACACTTCCTGGCACATGATGATGACATCACAGCCAGGAAGTTTACAAATACACCTGGGAGGAGGGAGGACCACACCCATTTTCAACTGCTACACTGCAAACAGACAGAACAGCAGCTACAATGGAAGAAACTCCTAGAAAATGAAAACTTAAATTCTCAGAGAAGGAGCTGGAGGTGCTGACAGACGAATGTTGTCAGCACTATGATGAACTATTCGGAAAGGCAGCCCTCAATGTGCCAGAAGCCACCAAAAAACAACTCTGGCAGGAGATCCAAGAAAAAAATTAACTCCCTGGGGGTGAGCCACAGGAGTGTGGAAGAGATTATAAAACGGTGGTATGACCTCCGCTCCCGGACCAAGGAGAGGGTGGCTGAAAGGCTCCGGGAGGTGAGAGGCACAGGAGAGGGACCATCATCTGTACCACCACCCACACCCCTGGAAGAAAGGGTGGAGGAGACCCTAGAGCAGGAGGCAGTGTCAGGATTTGGAGGGCTGGACACCTCTGAGCCCACTACATCAACCGGTGAGTACCATGTGATATGCCTGTACCCCCATCAATGCCATACCCCCACCCACCATGTACACAGGGGCATACTCAACCAAGATAGCTCCATTTCAGGGTAGCAAACACCAGAATGATGCATTATGGGAAATGTAGTCAAGTAGGCAGTTCATAGGCAAATGTTTATTAGGAAGTGTGCAACAGATAGTAGACACTGACAGTCAGTTCCCCATGTCCCACAGGTCTCCCACAAAACACCACCACAACCCACAGCAGCCAGCCCCATGAGGACAGCACAGGAGCTGGCACCACTCCCACCTGCACGATCAACACCATCCCTGTGATGTCCACACCTGCTGCAACTGGGTTTCAGGAGGCTGCGCCAGCAACAGGCAGGAGTGGCACAGTAGAGCACACAGGGCAGCCACCGCTGTGCAGGCGACGCAGGAACAGGAGAGCAGGGCTGCAGGCTGCGTCCGGCCGTCCATCTACCACCAACAGCGAGGCACAGCTGCTCCGTGGTCAGCGCCTGCAAAACAATATATTAGGGCGGATTAGTGGTGTGCTGCACCGCTTTGTCAGAAACAACGAGGCCAGCATGCAGCATCTAAATTCCCGAATAGACGTTATTGCCACAAACACTGGGGACCTAGCCCTGTCCATGAGGGATCTGGTGGCAGGACTACTGGCACAGGGCGAGGGTGGGCGGCGCAGGGACCGTCAGCTGCTACAGAGGCTTGATCGAATGGCCACATCAATTGGCAGACTGGCTGTGAACACCACTGGCCTGTCGAGAAGGACAGTTGGCTTCCAAGTCGAAATGGGCCATTTTGCAGGAGATGTGGCTAGGGGCCTGGGCCGGATCACACATGTGATTGACTTAATGGAGGCACGGCATCTGTCCAGGGGCACAGGGAACACACCCCAGGAAAGCGAGGAGGGCTCTACAGTGAGCAGTGTCTCTGCCAGTGACACTAGGGTGCTCCGGAGTGGGAGTACCAGGCAGAGCACTGCAGAACCACCAGGGACCAGCCAGGCTGGCAGGGGCCACCGTAGGACATAGACATAACCCTGTCCCTGATTATGTGGCACATAACAGCAATGTGCCCCATGCATGGTTTGCATTTAGATGACCATGAACATTTAGTATTTGTAAATAGTTGTATTTCTGCACTTATTAAATCGTTTTTTTGTTCCACTTAACAATTTGAGTTTTTGGTCAGTAGGTGAGTATGGTTGGAGTTGACACGTACCTTCCAAAGTATTGGTTTGCGATGTGTTCCCGTCTCAGTCTGCCTTGATTAGCTATACTCCGATCCCCATGATGGCGATGTGGTTACTCTTGCTCTTCATCCTCAGGATCTGGGTCTGCAGGGGTGAGAGGTAGCCCACGTCGGGTGGCAATATTGTGCAGGATGGCACATGCAACAACAATTTTGAATGCTGTAATGGGGGTATACTGGAGGGCACCTCCACTGCGGTGGAGGCATCTGAATCTTGCTTTCAGTAATCCAAAGGTGCGTTCAATAAGGTTCCTGATCCTCTTATGTGCACTGTTGTATCGCCTCTCTGAATCATTGCTGGGTGTTAAGAACTGAGTCATAATCCATGGCCGTATAGCATATGCACTGTCACCTGTTGAGCACAAACATTACACTGTTAGAAAGTCCTGGTTGGTGTGCACAGTCACCTGTGTGTATGTCTGGAAGGTGTATGCAGCTCTACCTAGGAGGTATCCGTCTCCAAACTCCCCACGTTCCAGGCGTTGGTGTATCCCACTGTGCCTAAAAATGTAGGAGTCATGGGTACTGCCTGGAAATTTCGCTACAATGTCAGTGATGACATAATGGGCGTCACAAACAACCTGAATATTGAGTGAGTGGGTACACTTTCTGTTGCGGAACAGATGTTCCAGGTTTGCTACACATCCTATGACATGGGGAAAGTTGGCAATCCGGTAAAAGTCCAGCTTGGTGATGTTAATTTCTGCCTTATTCCTGGGTAGGTATATGAAGTGAGACATGTGTGTGAGTATGGCATCTAGGAAGGCCCTGAGGAACGTTGACACTGCACTTTGAGATACCCCACCTGCCACAACAATGACCCCCTGATAGCTCCCTGAGGCCAAGAGGTGCAGTGAGCATAGCACTTGCACATGCGTAGGGATGGCGCAGCCGCGCAGAGTCTGGTGTTCTAGCTGTGGTTTTAGTAACTCAATTAATTCTAGTATGGCTGCGCTGCTAAGGCGGTATTTATCGTATATCTCCTCCTCAGTTTGCTGGAACAGAGTCTGCCTTGTTCTATAAATCTTCTCCTGTCTCTGGCTCCTCCTCCTCCTCTGCTGGGCTGCGTGGACTCTCCTCCTCACTGCTATCAGGTATATCTCCGCCATCTTGAGTAACCCAGATGCCTTCTGGGTCTCCTTTTATACTTTGGTAATGATTACCACCTGCTCTGAGTTAGTGGTAAATGGGACATGTAAACTGGGCTTTTTGCGACTAGTCACAATTTGCGAGTTGCTACTGCATATGGTTTGCGACTCGCAAATTGCGACATGCTATTTGCGGGTCGCAAAATGGGGTCGCACATTTTGCGAGTTGGTAACGGCTCGCATCGCTTTTTGCGAGTCAGAAATGGGATTTTTGCATCCCATTTCCGATTTTGCACAGTCGCAAATAGCGATTCGGGCCATTTGCGACTCGCAAAAGTTTGCTACATCTGGCCCTTTATCCGTAATCCTATGATAAGATCAGAGACTCTGTTATGCAATTAATCCGTTCACATCCTCAGCAAAAACAAGGGGAAAAAACGTAAAGTTACATTTTGATTTCAATAAACAAAATACACTGTTGAGCCCTACACACCCTAGAGGTGGGCATAGCCCTTCCCTCACCTTACTTTCAAGTGTGAGTTGCAATCGCTTTGCTGCTTTTTTCCTTTTATACATTTTTGACATCAATACGAATTTTATGTAAACTGTCATTTGTTGATTTTGAAATGTGCATTGCACCTTTTAAGTGTACACCCCTAGCAGTTCCTCCGAGTAGTACGGATTAAATCATAGCAGTGGTGTTGGTCAGGGATTTCTGTTATTAAAATAGGGGGTGACTCCTTGATAAGGCTTTTGGCTTTATACTGTCTTCTTATGATTTATGAGACAGGCCAGATTCTTCGATTCCTAAAGAAATTAACACTAGTCCTTGATGATCTCGCCAACTACAGCACAAAACTCACTAACCATACGTTGGCCAGGTCTTTGAAAGAGGAGTGTATGTCAACTACAAGATCACATTAATGCTAACCATTTCCTTCACAACAACCAATCTGGCTTCAGATCATGCACTAGCAGGGAGACCACTACTATGCACATCATAGATAGTGTCCTCCTCCTCACAGATGACAATAACCTCTGCCTCATGACATTGCTGGATAAGACTTTGACTCATTTGACTTTCCCAACCTCATACATGCCCTGGAGTCTCGAATGGCATTCACCGGCAATGTCCCTCACATGTTATACTCCTGCATTTCCAACCAACACCAGTTTGTTTACATAGTCACTTTGGAGTCCCTATCATCAGCTGAGTACCTCAGGGTTTCACACTGTCACTTGTTATGTTTAATCTCTACATGGAGTTGCTTGTTGCTCTGCTCACAGACAAGAGCATCAAGGTTCTCCAATATGCTGATGATATAGTCCTCTGCTTCAGACATTCAACACCCCAACCACTGCCTGCATACCATACAGACCTGGTGCCAATCCCAGTCCTGAAGCTCAATACAACCAAGACTGAATTCCTGTTATTTGCCAAGACCAGACAAGAAACAATACAATCCTGGATCTGTGATATGAACCATGGCAATTTTCAACACCACTTTTCAGCAAATACCAAGTAACTTGGATTTACCCTAGACATCAACCTCACTCTCAAGTATGTACCAAACAAAATAAAGATGGTGTGGTACCAGCTCGCTCTCCTAAAGAAAGTTAAACTGTTTCTTCCAGAAAGTGACTTCAGGACTGTTAACATCTGTATGGTGGTAATTCCCTAATGCCCTACTCCATGGCCTCCCAGACTCCATAGTAGCACCAATTAAGGGCCTTCTAAATGCCACAGCACATTTCATCCACTTCTGAAAATATATGATCATATTAGCCAACCTGAAGCAACTCCTTAGACTCCCCTTGCCAGCCCACACCATCTTCAAACCCAGCTATATCATTTACAATACCATAACAAACCAGCACCTCCACTTATCTAGCAGACAAGCTCACAATGTCAGTTGGTTTTCGGCACAACAGCAACCAGAAACCCATCACTCTGCAGACTAAGAAGTGCAAAAAAGAGAAAACAAGGCAGCAGTCCTTGTTGATCAAGGCACCTAGGTTCTTGGACGACATCCACTTATCAATCAGGAATGCTTCACTGCAGCTATGAATCAGGAACAGTTTGAAAACACACCTCTTTTAAGAACACTACAGCACATTGCAATGTCTATCCACAAACCAGCTACCTCAGCTATCATTTGTTGACATTATGCTTTTTTAAAAATCTTGTAGGGTGGTTTGCTGCCTTTTGGCTAGGTTTGCGCTATAGAACCATATACGTACACGCATACATACATATCCCAAGCATGAGGTGTGCATCAATTATTTCTAGGCTGCTCTTGCTCCTTTATTATGAGTATCCCCAAGGGTTTTCTTGGCCTCAGAGGGTAGTTTGTTCAAATGTCACAAATAATTTCCCATGAAGGATGCTGCCCAGTTAAGGAAAAGAATAATGAAGCAGATGGGGCTGAGGAATCTGAGGAATTTTTGGCAGGAACACCGTGGCAATCTATATAGGGCAAGAAAGATAATTCTGCTCTAGATGCAACATTCAAGACTGTGACTTAATATATTGTTAGTTAAATATCTGCTTTTGATGGGATGACTGCTAGACTTAGAAATACAACAATAAATAATATTTATCGTTCACAATGTCTGAAGTAACCCCAAAAGACAATAAATAATTGCCGACATCAACACACTTGAAAGCTTCTGATCAAGTGTTGGGGCAAGAACACAGTAGACACAGGGGGGCCCAAGTTATCACAGATAGTGCCCAGGACAGTAGGTGACCTCTCCTTGTTGAGGACAGCTATATTTCAGTATCATGGTCACCTAAATGAATAGATGTGTGTTTGGAACAATGATTTTTCACAGAGCTACTCAAAATGGTAACAACATATCTGGGGGAATAGGGGTCATGTTCATATACTTAACCAAAATATCATTGCTTCAGATCACTTCTCATCCACTGATTTCATATGGTTATATCAATATTATAATTTTTAGGGCCTGTGGTACATCCTTATATACAATGCCTCTACATCTAAAGAAATTAAGAGGACAGTTGTTCCAAGTTGGATAATCTTCTCAATCACATTCAGTACAAGTTTGGTGTTTTTAAAAAAAGTGGTGAAGTTTACCACCAAATGTTTCAGAAAATGATCACAAAATTTGGACAGTGGTTCCAACAGTGATCCAATTGTGGAGAATAAGAGTCTGCCACGAGATGAGGATTTCTGTTTATGTATCTTGGGAAAGGCATAGTAGTGGGGAATCCAGAAGTCCAGCTTCTCTTTTTGTGATCCATCCATTAGTTTCCACCTCATTCATTATTATCTGGATGTGTTGACTCAGTAGGGGAGTCCTAAGAAACCCTATTACTCTTTGATTAAGGTGTGATTACCTTCAGAATAAATAAGGCACTTTGGAGATATTTTGACTCCCAATACAATTTGCACAGCACAATTATGATGCATGATTTTATGTGTGCATGACAGTGCAGATATTTTACAAATACAATATAATTTCACCTTGCATATGGCAACTATTTGAGAAGGGCAAAATATTATGTAGCAATCATGAAGCTTATGAAGCTTAGAGATACACAAAACTCCAACCAAGCGGATTGCGTATATAATTTTTGTACATTGTCGTTTTAATGTTGGTGTATGTCTGTTTTTAATTTTCTAGGTCATCAGTGTGATTCAATAAGAACCAAACCCAAATTCTGGAGGTAAGCTCACATGCACTAATTATTATTCTTTCACACCAGGTAGGATAACACATTCATAAACCTTTTGATGCCTACTTGAGTACATTAGGTTTAGCAGGTCCTGATGAAATGCCATTAATCCACCTGGGGACAGAATAGGTCTGGAACATGTCAACCATTTGTAATATAGTAATGTAGGAACCATGAAGTTCCTTGGTAGACACATCATGGCCCGTATTTATACTCCGTTTGCGCCGAATTAGCGTCGTTTTTTTCGACGCAAATTCGGCGCAAAACTAACGCCATATTTATACTTTGGCGTTAGACACGTCTAGCGCCAAAGTATGGGCAAATAGCGTCATTTTTTTGCGTGAACGCCTTCCTTGCGTTAATGAGATGCAAGGAAGGCGTTCCCGTCTAAAAAAATGACGGCGACGCAAATGCGTCGTATTTATACTCCCGGGCAAAAATCACGCCCGGGAGTGGTCGGGTCAAAAAACCCCGCATTTGCGCCACTTTTTAACGCCTGGGTCAGGGTAGGCGTTAAGGGGCCTGTGGGCTCAAAATGAGCCCACAGGTGCCCTCCCATGCCCCCAGGGACCCCCCCTGCCACCCTTGCCCACCCCAGGAGGACACCCAAGGATGGAGGGACCCATCCCAGGGACATTCAGGTAAGTTCAGGTAAGTATAATTTTTTATTTTTTTTTATTTTTTTTGGTGGCATAGGGGGGCCTTATTTGTGCCCCCCTACATGCCACTATGCCCAATGACCATGCCCAGGGGACATAAGTCCCCTGGGCATGGCCATTGGGCAAGGGGGCATGACTCCTGTCTTTACTAAGACAGGAGTCATTTAAATGGCGTCTGGGCGTCGAAAAAAATGGCGCAAATCGGGTTGAGGCGATTTTTTTGCCTCAACCTGACTTGCCCCATTTTAAGACGCCCTAACGCCATTTTCCCCCTACGCCGGCGCTGCCTGGTCTACGTGGTTTTTTTCCACGCACACCAGGCAGCGCCGGTCTGCTAGCGCCGGCTAACGCCATTCCATAAATACGGCGCCCGCATGGCGCTTCAGAATGGCGTTAGACGGCGCTAAATTTTTTGACGCTAAACTGCGTTAGTGCAGTTTAGCGTCAAAAAGTATAAATATGGGCCCATATGTTTTAATCTTTGCCAGAGTCCCCAGGAATTAAATCAACACATAGGGGGCTCCCTAGTAAATTTTTGTACCAATCTATGTAAAACCCCAAAACATAGAGGTTACCACAATTGAGTTACTTGACAAAAAGGTATGATAAAAAATTATCTCTGGAAATGCGCCCCCTCAGTGGGCCCATCGGGCATTGCAGCATAAGCCCATCAAGGAGCACAGTACAATGTTGATGCATGCACTATTTGTGGGTGAGGGCTTGTGCTTTAAAAAGGAGCTACCCCACATGACCAGGATTGGTCCACCACCTAAAGTTAGGCTGGTTTCCTCCACATCTCTTTGGAACAGCCCAACTTTTACATTTATATTACATAGAGAGGATGTGTGCTGGACCAATATCACTATCTGACCCTCCTAGGCTTTATAGATGTTTTATTGATCAGCACATCATCTGTGAAAGAAGTTATATCATCATAACCTTTTTCAGTGTCAAGGGGAACGTTACTAATCTTAAAAGTGGCAGACTGTTTAATTGAGTCTATCTTCACAAGCTGGTGTTTCAGCCAGTAAAATATGTGATAGATGTGCTTTTACAATTCAGCTTCCTTGATGTATGTATACTTCTATACCTGATATTTTTGTCACTAGGGTGAAAATCTTGTACTCATATTGGAGAAGCACTTTTCTTCAAATATGTGCCTCATGGTAAGTCTGTATAAGGGACATTTTTTCATGACATACACATATCCAGAAAGTGATCATTTTGCATAACTCAGTCTCCAGTTTTCTAATAAAATACACAATGTCTTCCTAATGTGGATTGAGACTTTGATTCTGTTAAGGATGTGGTGAAACATGTTATCAATTATTTCCCTCTCTTTATGATGTCTTTTTCACAGTTTCATAGTAAGTCATAAAACAGACTTTGGAGATTGAGGTTAAGCAGAAAATCAGTTTGCTCTGTTGGATGGAATTTGCCTTAATGAAGATAAAGTGGAGTTACAACTAGAAAGCGTTCCCTCGAAGCTGGTGTCTTGATAGTTGGAGGGAAGAGAATATGCATGGAAGAGTTTGATGTATTGACATTGTATTGATGCTTCAAAATTACCAGCCCCCAGAAATACTTTTGCAGAAGCAGGAACGAACCTCTTACCACCAGCACCTTGAAATAGTCACTGATAGATATACATTTCAGCAAAATGTGGGTGAAGGGGATGGGAACAGGTCAGCAGGAAAAAAGATATGCTCTGACATCAGACTGAGGCTTGAAAGAGTTAATTGAGGCTTTCACTTAAATTAGGAGATGACCTTACCTTATGTGATAAATTGTGCTGACTCTGGCTGAGGCTAATCTTTAAAAACATTTGTACATGGGAAAATGAGGTATGGGATTAGATAAATAAAGAGAGGTGGATTTCTCTAATTTTAGCAAACCTCTAAAAGAACATCTCCAAGAACTACAGCTCCTTAATATTCACCAAATGTCAGCAACCTTATAACTGAAAGATCTCTAGCTGCACTGAGTTCAAAATGATGCAAAGTTTGTACACTCAACATTCTAATTGCCAGACACATGAAAAGTTGAAAAGTTCCTTCATTACTTGTAAAGTCATTGGTGATCACTTTAAAAAAAGGAAACTGTCTACTAATGATCCTCGTCAGGAGTCAGCAAATCATATTTTACATTAACCTTGCTTTAGTCTTATAAATAAGGCTTCCCCACCTCTCCAAAATGCTCCGTATTTCATACTCCAGAGTACTAACTAGACTGCCACAAATGTGTCCAACATTTGAATTTCATCATGAAAATATGTTCTGAGACTCCAAGCTAACTTCTCCGATGTTTGCATGGCTCCTTATCCCCTGCCACGAGGAATGGGGGCTTGATGGCACCACCCATCACTCCCTCCATTAGCGGCAGCAATGGAAGGGCCAACAAAGTAGTGACAACACAAGACAGTAAGAAGTCATGATCACATCACTACTAAGGAATCCTCGGCAACATCTGAAGAACTATTTAACATGTCTTCATGTATGGCTATTATGAACACATTTGTAGGGCTCAAGTCAAATCAAAAATCAAATTCAAACCACATGTGTGAGCTTTGGTAGTAACCTTAATGATTCAGATAATTTAACAGAGACATGCAAAGGCAATATAACAAAAAGGAGCAGGAAATTATGAGACTAGTTACCAGTAGTACAATAGTGCAATATAGAATAGAGGGAATTGAAACTCAAACTATAAGGAACAATCTTCATATTTTGAAAATATTAGAATCTGCAGAAGGCTGTACTGTGAAAAGCTTTATTAACGCAATTTTAGATT
This sequence comes from Pleurodeles waltl, assembly GCF_031143425.1. NCBI lineage: Eukaryota > Metazoa > Chordata > Amphibia > Caudata > Salamandridae > Pleurodeles > Pleurodeles waltl. The sequence goes on from NC_090442.1 coordinate 554,394,154, forward strand.
GGGAATATACAATTCAAGAGAGTGCATAAAGAAACATATAAACTAAATAGGAACAAACAAAATATATTGGGGAATTTACATAGCTTTGCAGTACAACAGTGAATATTAACAGCTGCCTTGCAGTCCAAAAAGCACAAGAATTAACATTTCAAGTAAGATTATGTATTTTCAGAGTGATAGAGGATAAACAATGGGAGTTCAGAAAAAGGATGGAGGTAGTAAAATGTTTGTGGGCTTTGATTCTAATTTATTTTCCAGCAATGCTCAGTTGCACAACTCAAGAAAGCCTGAACAAGTTCATGAACTGGTTCAAAAAATTAGACAGGATAAGGAAAGGATAAGACTGAGAACTTGATTTTGAGTTTAATAGACAGAGTACTCAGTAGACCCTGTCAATGGAAAGCTTCGTCCCATGTCCTGAAGGAATAGAGGTCATCAAAGGAAGGCCGTTACAACACCCACCAAGTAATGCCCTTTTCTTCTGTCCACAACAGCCAGGTGAAACCTGTTGGTGAGAGGCAGAAGAAAACAAATAATGACCTCAACACCCTGGGGAAAAAAACTTCCAGGATGTTGGGATCATTAGATGTTTGTTTTTCAGAAACAAACTCCTGCTTTTGGAAAATTTGCTGCAAACGGCAGTTTTTGTGGTAAGTTTTACCCGAAACGGCAAGTATTACACAAAATAGCACTAATACTGTAAAACACAATTCCTGAAATTAGGGGAAATATTCCAATGTAATTTTAATTTAAGCAATTCCCACAGGTAGAGTTGATAGACTCAAAAGGAGATTATCTAATGAGATGAGTAATAGCTGGAATTTAGATTAGACATACACAGTAGCCTCTTACTAAAGGTTCAATATAGAACAAACTAGGATGTTGCAAAGATTTACTAAAGTTTTGATGGAATTTCTATCTCCATTTCTGATAGCTTGGGAATTTAGCCTAATGTCTCATTTTGCTAAAAATGAAGAGATGTACTGGTACAGCAGGAAAGAAAGTTGCAGAAATCACAGGTTAGGATCACATAAATGAAAGCTGGTCTCACGGATTACATGCACAAGAAGAAATGAATTACTAAATTACAGCTAGATCTTAGATATATGCTGGCCAGAGACCATTTCAAATACATTGAGGGCACACACTTGACTTTTAGTGTGGAAGCTAAGTCAAATATTTAGAAAGAGTTTATCTGTACATTAAAAGATCCAGAGACAAAGAGAAAATCTGACGATTGCAATGTGATAGAAGTAGCCTTTTTTAATCACTTTCAGAATGTATATATATTTATATATATATAATCTCTGAATCCAGAGCTCAAGGAAACTATAAACTGTGTGAAGAGTTGTAGGGCCTGATTTAGATGCTGGCGGACTGGATACTCCATCACAATGTTGAAATCTAAATCCCATACAATATAATGGGAATTAGATTTTGGCGGACAGGATATTTGTCACTGTTGTGAAGGAGTAACCTAGCCACCAATATCTAAATCAGGCCCTAAATTACCTCATATATTCCCTGAACAGAGGGAGGACTTTGAGCAAGTTATGACAGAGGAAGTGTTGAGAAACAACATAAAGAATAAAAAAAAACATTATGGCCCTCATTACAACCCTAGCGGTAAATCCCGCTTACCGCTGTGCAGAGGACCGCCAACATACCGCTGCGGTATTTCGCTACAGGTATAACGACCCACAGCCTGGAATCCGCCACAATACAGACACCCACACAAGTCCGCCACACCAAAGGTCAGTGATAAACTGGCGATAAGAAAACCAACACTGTCACGCCAACAATAATACACCCACACTGTCACGACCCATGAATCAACACGGCGGTCTTTCAACCTTGGTAATCCATTGGCGGTACACACCGCCGCACTCAAAATACATACACATATAGAAAACACAACCACATTGGACAATTCGAAATACACACACCTGATACACATACACACACCACACCCACACACCCAATCCAATATAAAACAAACACCCACATCACCCACAAACCCTTACTACCAGAAATTTGAAAGCAGGCCAGAGAGAGACACTACCTAAAACAATGCCAGCATCCACAGACACACTCCACCATCACTTACACAACATCCACGCACCTCAAACAACACACACCAACACACCCCCTCACACATCACAACAGACACCACCTCACACATCACCCACACCACATCATGGCACCTCAACGACACCCAAGGTTTTCTGAGGAGGAGCTCAGGGTCATGGTGGAGGAAATCGTCTGGGTAGAGCCATAGCTATTGGGATCACAGGTGCAACAGACATCCATTGCAAGGAAGCTGGAGCTATGGCGCAGAATTGTCGACAGGGTCAATGCAGTGGGATAGCATCCAAGAACACAGGATCACATCAGGAAGAGGTGGAACGACCTACAGGGGAAGGTGCGTTCCGTGGTCTCTAGACACCAGATTGCTGTACAGAGGACTGGCAGTGGACCCCCACCTCCTCCCCCACAACTAACAACATGGGAGGAGCAAGTCTTGGCAACACTGCATCCTGAGGGCCTCGCAGGAGTAGCAAGAGGACTGGACTCTGGTAAGTCATATCTCTACTATTATATCTCCCCCACCCTACCTGCATGCCATCACAAACCCCAACCCCTACCCTCACACACATCACCCTAACAACCCACAGATACCCCACCAACACCACCCACTCATCCCAAAACCAAGCCCTGCATGTAACACCAATGCATGGACACTCATCACCCAAGCATATCCAGTACAGAGACTCATCATGCCCCAAAATCACCAATCACACAGGGACCAAGCCAATAATGCAAGCACTGGAGTAGAGGGTCAACCACCCATTGCACACAATGGCACACACAGATACAATATTTATGCATTTACACCCCAACAGGACCCCTACCCAACGTCATCGGACAGGAGGTGCCAAACATATCCAGTCCCCCCACAGAAGAGGCCCACAGTGATGACAGCAGCTCTGCAGGCCTGGATCAAGATGACCAGCCCGGCCCATCAGGGACCCTCGGACAGTCGGTTCCCCTGACACTGTCACAAGCCACCAGAGAGCCTCCCCCCTCAGGAAACACCAGCACAGCACCCACCCAGCGGGCCCATCCCTCTGTCCCCAGGACACGTCAATCAGCAGTGTGTCCACCACTACAGGGAACCCAGGCAAACCCACCAACCCAAGAAAATCAGGGAGCTAGGGGCACCAGCAGTGGGCACACGGTTCAGGGGACAGAGGCACAGGATAACAGGGAAACTGGGACGACTGCTGTGCGACAGGGGGAGGACAGGCCCAGGGAAACCACTCTCCATTAGGCACTCTCCAACATCATGGGAGCTTACCATCATCCCCAGGAGACAATGGCAACTGTACTCACCAAGTTTCAGGAGACCCAGCAGCTGCAGGAGGAACACTACTGACTTGAAGTCCATTAACACCACCCTGGTCACCATTGCAGGGGTGCTGGCAGACCTTCTCAACACCAGGAGGGACACAGTGGCACAATAAGGGGCCCCTGACTCTAGCCTGGACAATGAACAGCCCTCCACCTCCGCCGGCGCTAGTGGACAGGAGGCACCGCCACAGAAACAACAGGACACCAGCACCCCACCCCCTGCAGATAGCGAACCACCCCGGAAACAGTCCCTGAGATCCAAGAACAAGACAGAGAACATTGCTAAGACCCCCGCCAGGAAATGAGACCCCCATGAATGTCACCCTTCTGTCCCACTATGTCACCTTGTCCATCCTTAAACTGCCATTGCTCCACTTCCTATGCCCCTTTGGACAATGCACCTGTGAAACAAATAGACAGGACTCTGCCATGGACATTCCTCCACCACCCCCCAACCCATTTTACAACCCCCTCCAAATATTAGCACAGGAACAACCACACTTCAATCACAAAACAATCTGGAGTCAGTCTGTGCTTTCACCAATGTGTAATTGTAATCACTATGGAATATAGCAATGTCAATTTACTTGTTCACATACCAATGTAACACAGCTGTATGCCAGCAGTAAACATAGCAGAGGGCACAAAGTGGGACCCAGGTCTGTGAAATGGAAAGTCAAACCGACAAGTCAAGGTCCATACACTAAATTAAAATGACAGACGTATGCTAGTTCCAACAATAGAATGAGATGTGGGAAGCAGTGACATCTTCTTACCTTTGTCTCACTGGAAGTATTGCATGATGATGTTGTTTCGGTTGTTGATATCCTCTCCTTCTGCCTCCTCTTCTTCACTGTCCACAGGCTCCACAGCTGCCACAAGACCACCATCTGGCCCATCCTCCTGCATAAAAGGCACCTGGCGTCGCAAAGCCAGGTTGTGCAGCATACAGCAGGCTGCGATTATCTGGCACACCTTCTTCGGTGAGTAGCATAGGGAGCCACCTGTCAGATGGAGGCACGGGAATATGGCTTTTAGGAGGCTGAAGGTGTGTTCGATCACCCTCCTAGTTCACCCATGTGCCTCATTGTAGCGTTCCTCTGCCCTTGTCCTGGGATTCCTCACAGGGGTCAGTAGCCATGACGGGTTGGGGTAACCAGAGTCACCTGCAAATGTCGAGGGACAACTGTTACGCACACACAAACCCTTAGGGACAGCCCCATACCCAGACAGCAAATGAAACTGTGTGGGGACTTTAGGCTCACCTATTAGCCACACACAGTGCATCTGGAGTTGTCCCATCACATAAGGGATGCTGCTATTCCTCAAAATGTAAGCGTCATGAACTGAGCCAGGATACTTGGCATTCACATGGGAGATGTACTGGTCTGCCAAACACACCATCTGTACATTCATAGAATGGTAGCTCTTCCGGTTTCTGTACACCTGTTCATTCCTGGGGGAGTACAAATGACACATGTGTACCATCAATGGCACCAATGATGTTGGGGATATGTCCCAGGGCATAAAAGTCACCTTTCACTGTGGGCAAATTCTCCGCATGAGGGAACACGATGTAGCTGCGCATGTGTTTCAGCAGGGCAGATAACACTCTGGACAACACGTTAGAGAACATTGGCTGGGACATCCCTGATGTCACGGCCACTGTTGTTTGAAAAGACCCACTGGCCAGGAAATAGAGTACAGACAGGACCTGCACTAGAGGGGGGGATTCCTGTGGGATGGCGGATAGCTGACATCAGGTCCGGCTCCAACTGGGCACACAATTCCTGGATTGTTGCATGATCAAGTCTGTATGTGACTAGGATGTGTCTCTCTTCCATTGTCGACAGGTCCACAAGAGGTCTGTACACCGGAGGATGCCGCCATCTCATCACCTGCCCCAGCGGACGTACCCTATGGAGGAGAACAGCGAACAGAGAGGCATCCAACACTGAGGTATCACAATTTATTATTTGCAGAAACATTATTAATCTGCAATGTGCCCGTATCTCTCTATATTCCCGGCCTAGATAGGTGTGAGGCAGTTAACATCCATCCCATGTGGCCTTCTGAAATGGCGACTGCCTGACCTGTAAGGTGGGACAAGGGGATGTGAGGTAACTGCACTGGCGTTCTACACCGTCGCGGTGAGCGGTCGAGGACCCCGGCGCAATTCTGCATTGGTTAACATTGGGCCCTATGGTCCCAGGAGCCAATGACGATGTACGCCGCCGGTTACGGTACGCAGTAGGCCAGGGCAAACTTGGTAGGCAAGGTCCCTTGTGAGGCAGGGCATGTGGCATCCGAAACCCACCAGTGGTAATGACCATCTACCCCTAGTCAGGGTCCTGTGACTTCCAGGTGTGCAGCAATTGGTCTTAGGCCTCGTTCCCCATGGTCAGGTGAATTGTGTAGGAACTGTCAGTGCATGGTGTACTGCAGAGGGCTGCTCCCTGTGTGTTGTGTCCGCCAACGGTAGTGGTGCTGCATGCACTGAACATGTCTTTCTTCTGTCCTTACCCCCCTTTTTGTGGTCTCCCTGTTCTTGTGTGCAATAGCATCATCAGGTGGAGGAGCATTGGCACCGAAGCAGGAGGGAGCTGCAGAGTCTGAAGCCACCAGTGGGATGGAGGACAAGGGGAGCTCCATGGCGAGGACAGGAGCAGACAGCAGTGACAGCGACTCCTTCTCTGATGGGAGCTCCCTTGCGGTGGCGGGCACCTCTGTGCCAACCGCATCAACAGGTACAGCCACCTCCACCCCTACCAGCACCGCCCTCCCAGCAGCCCCTCAGCATGTTTCCTATGCCCGCTCACCCAGGAGGGTAGGCATCACCTTTGCCCCAGGCACCTCTGGCCCTGCCCGAGTCAGCCCTGCCTCCCTCAGTGAAGAGGCTATTGACCTCCTGAGATCCCTCACTGTTGGGCAATCTACCATTGTGAATGCCATCCAGGGTGTAGAAAGGCAATTCCAACAAACAAATGCATACCTGGAGGACATTAGTTTTGGGCAGGCATCCCAACAGAGAGCTTTTCAGGCTCTGGCTTCAGCTCTGATGGCAGCCATTGTCCCTCTGTCCAGCCTCCCCCTTCCAACTTCCTCCACCCAGACCCAATCCCCTGTACCTCAGCCTATCCCAAGCACATCATCAGGCCAGAATGCACACTCATCAACACACAAGAGTGGCTCAGGCACACATAAGCACCACACATCCCACAGGCACTCACACAAGCACCATCCCCTTGCAGACACAACAACTTCCACTGCCTCCACTGTGTCCCCCTCCTCCACGTCTTCCTACTCCCTCCCTGTCTCGTCTCCACTCACACCTGCATGAACTACATCCTTAGCCACTGCCTCCATCACCAGCACACCCATCACCACACACCGCTCACGTGCACTCACCACCCCCACTACCATTCACACATCCCCAGTGTCCTCTCCCAGTGTGTCAGTGACCCCTCCTCCCAAAGTACACAAACGCAGGCACACACCCACCCAACAGCCATCCACCTCACAACAGCCTTCGGCCCATGCACCTTCACCCAAATTCAGCAGACGTATGCCTCCTACACCCACTTCCTTTACCTCCACTCCCAAACACCCTCCATCTTCCCATCCCAGTGTGTCTAAAAAACTTTTCCTGGCAACCCTTGACCTCTTCCCTTCACCTCCCCCCGTCCTTCCCCTAGGGCCAGGCTTTCCAGGTCCCAGCCCAGCACCTCAGCCACCAACTCCCCAGGCACAGTGGTGCCAGCAACTGCGGGGTCATCGAATGCGCTACACATCAGGGCTGCCAGTGTGCCACGTAGTGAGGGCAAGGACATTCCGCCACCTGCCAAGGTGAAAAAGGTGCCCACATCCCGGAGGGAGAAGCCAAAACTACCAGCTACCAAGGGCTCAGCAAAAACCAAAGGGGATAGTGTCAAGATAACTGCGGCACCATCAACGCTGGGGAAGGGCCAAAAGCTGAAGAGCAGGTCATGAGAGGGCATGGTGGCACCAACTGAGGGACCAGTGTCACACATTCAGTCCACAACAACGCCAACCTGTACGGCGGCGAACACCGCTAGCTGCCCCATCACCTGCACCGCCCTCGAGACGTCTACAGCCTCAACGACAGTCCTCAGCGTCTTCCCCAGTGGGCAGCCATCCAAAGCTGCAGGAGATGTCCTGCTGTGTCCCTCAGCAGGTGCTGTCCCATGCACCGCCGGCAGCACACCGGCACAACAGACACCGCCGCAAGCACCGGCGTGACAGACACCGCCGCAAGCACCGCCACCTGCACCGCCCCGGCACGTCTACAGCCTCAGCGACAGTCCCCAGCCTCTTCCCCAGTGGGCAGCCGTCTGAGGCTGCAGGAGACGTCCTGCTGTGTCCCTCAGCAGGTGCTGACCCATGCACTGCCGCAACAGACACTGCCGCAAGCCCTGCCACCGGCCCCACGGCGTCCTCAGACACAGGCACCACCACTGACATGGCTACCATCCCCAGTGGTCAGTCGTCTGAGGCTGCAGGAGAGTGCCTGGACCCTGGGCAGCTTCCATACGGCATTTCTTCCAACACTGTTTGCACCTGTAGGTGGAAGCCGCAGCAGTGTGGGGTATGTCGCTGCCTTCATCGCATATCATGCTACCTGAACCTCGCAAATTTCATGGCACGCACACCCAGGTGAGGGAATTGTACCGGCCACACTGCATGTGGAGCACTCTGGGCACCAGGTCCCCTCCAGAACCAGTGGAGTATCACATCCACTACCTCATTTTTTAGCAGGATTGAGCACTCTGGGCGCAAAGCCCCCCCCAGAACCAGTGGATAAAGGCATCCACTACCTCAGTCCTTTGCAGGATGAAGCACTCTGGGCACAAAACCCCCTCCAGAACCATTGGAGAAAGGCATCCACTACCTCAGTCCTTGGCAGGATGAAGCACTCTGGGCACAAAGCCCCCTCCGGAACCAGTGGAGAAAGGCATCCACTACCTCAGTCCTTGGCAGGATGAAGCACTCTGGGCACAAAGCCCCTTCCAGAACCAGGGGAGAGATACATCCACTACCTCAGTCCTTGGCAGGATGAAGCATTCTGGTCTCAAAGCCCCCTCCAGAACCAGTGGAGTATCACATCCACTACCTCAGTCCTTGGCAGGATGAAGCAGTCTGGGCACAAAGCCCCCTCCAGAACCAGTGGAGACAGGCATCCACTACCTCACTCCTTGGCAGGATGAAGCTCTCTGGGCACAAAGCCCCCTCCAGAACCAGTGGAGAGATACATCCACTACCTCAGTCCCTGGCAGGATGAAGCACTCTGGGAACAAAGCCCCCTCAAGAACTAGTGGAGAAAGACATCCACTACCTCAGTCCCTGGCAGGATGAAGCACTCTGGGCACAAAGCCCCCTCCAGAACCAGTGGTGAGATACATCCACTACCTCAGTCCTTGGCAGGATGAAGCACTCTGGGCACAAAGCCCCCTCCAGAACCAGTGGAGAAAGGCATCCACTACCTCAGTCCTTGGCAGGATGAAACACTCTGGGCACAAAGCCCCCACAAGGACAAGTGGAGAGATACATCCACTACCTTGGTCCTCTGGGAACAAAGCTCCCTCCAGAACCAGTGGAGACTGTTATCCACTTGAGAGACTGTGGCTTTGCACTCCCCAGGATAAAGCAGTGGGCAAACCATCCACTTGAGAGACTTGTGAGACTGTGGCTTTTCACTCCCCAGGATGAAGCAGTGGGCAAACCACCCACTGGAAAGACTTGAGACACTGTGGCTTTTCACTCCCCAGGATAAAGCAGTGGGCAAACCACCCACTGGAGAGACTTGTGAGACTGTGGCTTTGCACTCCCCAAGATAAAGCAGTGGGCAAACCACCCACTGGAGAGACCTGTGAGACTGTGGCTTTGCATTCCCTAGGATAAAGCAGTGGGCAAACCACCCACTTGAGAGACTTGAGATACAGTGGCTTTTCACTCCCCAGGATACATCAGTATGAGGTGCCTGTATGTTTTCGATCTGATGCCCCAGCAGTGTTCTCTCCATTTCCAGTCAGGTATCATGTGTGGGCCTCCCCAATGCATTTTGGGCCCAGTGGTCCACAAACAATGATTAGTACACTATCTGGACTAGTGTAGTTGGTGTACATATTTGTATATACTGAATTTTGACTTTTGACTAATGGATTCTTAATGATTACAATTGTTACAATAATTTCCGTTTGTCCCTGCATTCTTCCGGGGGGGGGGTATAGGTAATGTTGCTGCATGTATTTGTGTGTATGGTGTTGTGGGTGAGGGTGGGGGTGTTGCGTTTGTGTGCCACTCTCTTTCCTCCCCCTCCCCTGTGTTGTAGGTGCAGTACTCACCGTGGTCGCCGCCACCGCCGTTCTTAGAAGAGGAGGTAAACCAACATGGGCAGTACATGTAACTCGGGCTCCATGGTATCCTGGTTCCTCATTGGGTGTCGAAAGGTGAGTGTTTTCCCTTCTGTGTACTGTTCCTGCCGTGCTTTTGATAGTGTTGGTTCCTTCTGGGAAAAGGTGGCGGATATGCCTCTTGTAATACAGTGGGCATTACTTTGGCTCCCGTCCGTCTGTTGGCGGTGTCCGCTGCGCTGTTTGTTTCTACCACCATGGCGGTCAGAGTGTTAAAGTGGCTGTCTATGTTGGCGGTTTCCACCATGGTCATAATCCCATTTTTTTTTTCGCCGGCCTGTTGGCGGTATTACCCCCACTTTAACACCGACCGCCAGGGTTGTAATGAGGGCCTGTTTCTAAGCCTCATGACCTCCCTGTAGAGGTCTTTTAAAATAGCACTCATTAAGATTATTCCAGTACTGACATGATTGTTTAATTTTATTATGTTTGAAGGAGAGGCATCTGAATCTTGCTCAAAAGCCATTATATTCCTAATCTTTAAATATGATATAGACCTGATTAGTTGCAAAAGTATACCAGCCCATCTCACTTTTACTTAGTGGTTATAAATGATTTTCAAGTATTTTGGCATATGGGATAACTAAAGGATCCACAGGATTATCATATGATAGTCTGCATGTACCTTGACATCAGCATGATCCTTGACAGAGGAGACACAGCAGCACTCATTCTCTTGGGCCTCTCTGCAGCATTTGAGACAGTCTCACAACCCATCCTCATCAGGCACCTGCATGACATTGGCATTCAATGCTATGCTCTCTGCTGAATCGTCTTCTTTTTAATGGATAGAACACACACTGTAAACCTGACACCATACTCCTATAAAGCCTACAAACTCATATGCTGGGTGACTTATAGTTCATCACTCAGCTTCACCCTCTTCAAAGCATACGTAAACCTCTGGCCAACATCATCCCCACACATATCAACATCCTCTGCTATGCAGATGACACACTACTCACACTCTCCTTCCTGGACAGGACAAGACCCCCACATAAGAAACAAGTTTACAGCCTGCATGACATTAGTTGGTAACTGGCAAAAGCCATCTGTCTCAAGCTCAACACCGACCAGACAGAAGTGGTGCTGTTCAGCAAGAACATCTCCTCATGTGAACCCACATCAAGAGCCTCATAATAATTTTCAACCGTAAACTGGACAAGACTGCACAAGTCAACGCTGTCACTGCATCCTGCTTTAACCCCCTCAATATGGTGAGCAAGATCTTCAAATGACTCCCAGTTAACACTAGAAAAACTGTCACTCATGGCCTAGTCACCACCAACTCACAGTTTGGGAACACCCTCTATGCCAGGATCACAAAGCAATGTACTGGAAGACTACAAACCATGCAGAACTTGGCAGCCGGTTGCATTTTCAACCTCGACATAGAACTCACATCACTGCTCAGGAAACTTCACTGGTTCGCGATACACAAACATGCTCAATTCTAACTCATCACACACACAACTCAGGCCCCACCTGCCTGAATATCTCCTTCCACTAACCACCCAGATACCTCTACTCCACAGGATTCCTACTCAGAAACATTCCATGCATACACAGAACTAGATCACAAGGATGAACGTTCTCTTACATTGTTCCTAAGCCATGTAACAACCTTCCACTCCACATCAGTGCCCCCCTCTCTCTTAAGCTGAAGACCTGACAACTAGCCTACAAAAGACAGGGCTAGGCACACACATGCTCAGCAGCAGGATACTCTTGCAGGTGGTAGTGCACATTACAAATACACATAACATAATAGCATAAAATGGCAAGTATAGAAAGTGCTTATTTGTGATGACAAAAAATGTTTTAGCTTTAGTCTGAAAAGAAGAAAGAAACTCACCCTTTAAGTTAATAAGGAACATTCATCTTGCAGTGCAGAATTTTCTCTTTTGTCTTTATATGCAATGTGTTAAACATGGCATCCTTGGCGAGGCTCCCTTGTCTTTTTTGCCTCTGCTTCCTATGTTTTGACTGTCTGCTGGACTTTTTTATTGCTGTTTTTGGTACTCTGGGCTCTTTAGCACTACTGACCAGTGCTAAAGTGCAAGTGTTTCCAGTGTACATTGTATGTGTAATTGGCTTTACCGTGATTGGCATAATTGATTTACTAGAGGTGCCCATGGCCTGTAAATCAAATGCTACTAGTGGGCCTTCAGCACTGATTGTGCAATCCATATGAGTAGCCCTGTAAACATGGCTCAGACCTGCCACTTCAGTGTCTGTGTGTGCAGTTTTAACCTGCCAATCCAAACTGGCAAGTGTACCAACTTTCAGACGCAATCCTTCCCTTTATATACATATAAGGCACCCCTAAGGTAGGTCCTAGGTAGCCCCATGGGCAGGGTACAATGTATGTTAAAGTTGGGAAATGTACTGATGTGTTTTACATGTCCTAACAGTGAAATTCTGCCAAATTCGGTTTTCACTGTTGCAGAGCCTATCTCTCTCATAGGTTAACATGGGGACTGCCTTTAAATATCTTTTAAGTGGAGTTTCCCTTTGGGAGCAGATAGGAGTTTAGGGCATCTGTTGGTGAAGTTGGTTTTTAAATTGTCAGTTTGAAAATGGCACTTTTAGAAAGTGGGCTTTTTCTTGCTTAAGCCATTCTGTGACTGTGCCTGCCTATGTATTCCCTGTCTGGTTCAGACTGACAGCTGGGCTGTTTGTGAATCTCCACTAGACAGCGACACAAAGAGAGCTAGGGTGTAGCCTGCATATCCTGATGGGATATCTAGGCTAGAGTGAAGGGAAGACTGGTCACTTACACCTAAATGGGCTGTACCTGCCCTCACACAATGCAGTCTCCAACCCCCTGGTGTGAATCTGGAGCCAGGTCTGGCAACAGACACTTTCCTTTGTAGTGTGCCTACTTCAAAGGCAGAAAGGAGTATAGGTAGTGTACCCAAAACCTCAGATTTTCAGTTTACTTCTGAAATCAAGAGGAACCTCTGCAAAGTAGAAGAGCTGAAGAGCTGGAGGAGTACTGCCCCTTTGCCTGAGACTGTGATATGCTGGGTTGGCCTGCAGCTGCTGCTTCTGCCTGAAAGAGGACAAAAACTGGACTTTGTTTTATATTCCTGCTTGTGATGTCTCTCCAAGGGCTTGGGCGGAGCTTGCCTCCTGTTTTGAAGGCCCAGGGCATTCAAAGACTTCCTCCGCAAGAACCTGGACTCTCTGATGAGACTCCTACCCTGCCAAGTGGTGCCCTATCAAGTCCCTTGAAACGTGAAGCTGGTAGAAAAAGGACTGAAATCCATACACAGGAAGCCGTGAGGGAAAATTTAGACACACCACCTGCAATGTAGCGGTATGAATGGCGAAACCTTCACCATGCGGCCGGATATGCATCATCGCTGGGCATCAAAATCATTGTGAACCTGCACAGATCTGAGGTGCCCCATCTGGAAGTCGACGCATTGCTCTCTTGCCGGAAAGAAAAACTACGCATCGCCTACCCGACCAGAGAAGAAATGACGCACTGCCTCACTTGCGAGTACGGAATTGAAGTATCGCTGACTTTTTCAACGCACACTCACCTGTGCAGCTTTATTTTTGATGGAAACCAGGTACTCTGTGTAACAACAACTTTTCCATTGTTTTCTATGGAGTAAAAGACTCATTTTATTTTAAAAATTCATAACATTACTTGTGTATGTTAGTTTTTTGTCGTTCTGGTCTCCTCCCATGCCTGCTGTTTTGCATACAGGGAGGTACCACAGAAGGGAGTTGGATTAAGTCCCTTTGAGTTACTGTTTGGGCACCCTCTAAGAGGCCCATTGTGTTTGGTGAGAGAGTCTTGGGAGAAGCCTCTTAAAGAGTCCATTAGTCCAGTTAGTTGATTTAGATAAATACTGGCTATTTGTCTTAACTGATGTGGTGTCCATTATGTAGTGTTTTCACTGTATTACTGTGTGTTTTGTTACGCATACTTTACACATTGCCTGCGAGATAAGTCTGCCTGCTTGTGTCAAACTACCAAGAGGGTGAGCAGAGGTTATCTAAGTGTGTATCTTCATTGCCCTGACTAGAGTTAGGGGCCCTGCTTGGACAGAGTGCAAACTGACTTCCAACCAGAGATCCCATTTCTAAGACAATGCATGCATTCAAGACATGCATTCAAGACATTTGAATTTTTTTTGTTCTCTGCTCTTTATTGTGTTTGGATTTAGGAGCAAATCGTTGCAGCAATAAACACAATGTACACTTCTGCTAGAGGTTCTGTGTGCTGAAATGCAGGAACGTATTAATGCCTTAATTTGGGCCCTTACAGGGGAACACATATCTTGGTAAAAGTTTAGCAAGTCATTTAAAAAGATGGGACTAGCACAATTAGATCTACACTATGTGGTTGGGTCATACAATTAAAGGATATCAGTGAAAGTGTTGTTTTAATCATTGAGCTAGATTCTTCAATTCATGTGATGTTAGGATTATGCATTCTTTCAAAAAGATACACTAAAGACCCTTCAAATGTTGGTAAAATTATGACATCACTTTAGAAAAGTCCATGGTACGCCTGAGTTTATGTGCAATATATTTAGCAATTCAATTCCAATGGCAGGATGTCTAGCGTGGGGAGATCTCCTGAGAGATGGCAAAGTTCCACCATGGAAGATAATGAAGGACAAGATTTGGGAGGAACTGTCAAACATTAAAGATGCCAGGCTAATAAGCGTGGCCGCCTCACTTGAGGTGGAAAGCAGTAAGGTTAACAGCTTCCCTTTAGAGGAAGCCATCTGTGGATCTACATACCCAATAAGGAAATGAAATGCTGGTACAATGTATTAAGAGAAATAGTGTAAAAATATGGAGCCACCTTAGATAGTCTGGGAATGATGCTTGCCTGCTAATGAAATTCAGAACTTATGGCAAGTATCAAAGAATTTGACTATGGAATTGTGGACTCTGCATCATCAAGAAGAAATCACTTTTTTTTAATCCACAGGATTATGTTTAGAGAATCCCAAGCAAAACATTTCCTAAGTGGATCCTAATGATCTACATATTTTGGCACATCTGGCCTCATGTGCCTACTGGCCCACCATGAGTAACACAAACACAGTTATCCTAACCAAAGAAATTGAGTAAACAAAAGTTTGATTATTTTTTAGATGCCAGAGCAATAACAATCTACACCAATAATTAGAAGGAAATGGCTATTTTTATCTAATTTAGCTGGCCAGGCTAAACCTTTGTAGGCATTGGATGGAGCAATCTGCACCTGATTTTGGATACTAGGTTAAAGAATTTAAATACACAAATGTATTGGATATACGTACCCCTTGAGACTTCTTGTTAGCCTTCTTATGTTGACTGGCTAAGCTGACCTAAGTGATGAAAATATCAAACTAGATAGTAACATGATTGTACTCCTTCTCGAATAGATCTCGTGGAAGTTAAAGCCCATACAAGATTGGGCTCAAACGACTGTGATGGGATTAGGAAAGTGAAATCGAAGAGCATTTGAGTTATACATGAAGATTAAAAATAATAATAATAATAATAATAATAATAATAATAATAATAATAATAATAATGCTTCCTTTTTCTGCTCTCTGTGTATTAAGAACGTTTTTGCATTATATGCACTTCCGTTTTTAGAAGAAAATAAAAACTTTCTCTCACATTCGTCACCGCTTTGTTATTCACTTTTACAATTTAGGGGCCATACTCACATTAAAGGCATCTAAATATTAATTGAGAGTAATTGTATTTCCACTGGTGGCAAAGAAACCATTGTGCAAGTACATTCATAGTTGTGTATAGAAATAGTTTTACCTCATTTAGTGCATGCATGTATAGCCATCCAGATGTCTCTGAACGTGATTCTCCTGTAACAGGTATTGATATTTAACCTCTTGGCCATAGATTTAAATGAACATTTTAAGAGTATAATTGAGATACGCTTTAAAACAGAATGATTATTTACATTTCTATAGACTTGCGAGACCATGATAACCAATGTTATAGAAAGAGGCTTTGTTATTATAAACCGCACAAGAAATAAGTGTGTGGTTTCTTGGCCAAGTATGAGTTTGATTGAGATCATGAGAGAGACTTGGTGAATACGCAGTAACTGAGAGTGCAAAACATGCATTATGGTACAATCTTAAGACACAGTGTTAACATTCAGTAAGGCACACTTTTTCATTGTTGAAAATACTTTAAGATGTAAAAAATACCGAATTAAACATTTCGCAGGTTTTCCAAAGACGTTCTTTGCAGAAAGAAATTACTGATTTCTAGTTCCATGTGAGGCGCAGTATTTCTTTCCATACGGCTTAATAAGCAACACTTGCCTACGTTCAAGACAATATTCAACATATTTCGACCTGTGCTGGTGCTTCCAAGAAGTGATGTGAGGCAGCAACCTTCCTGAGGCAACCTTGTAGTTCATTGATATTGTTGAAAAATTGCAGAAAATGGTCTTTGCTTGAAGTGCACAGAGAATGTGCCAGACTTCAGAGTTCTCTTTTGCCTTGTGAGAAAATGGGTTGTTGGTTGACTTGGGTGTGAGCCCTGGTGAAGCAACCGCAACAATTCCTTGCAGGGTGAACCACAAAATGTGACTAAGTTAACCTGTGTTTAACCCTGGGTACCTGGGCACAAAAGGCAGCCAGGTGTTGTATCAAGTATTTATGCAGCACACAAACTCTACTAAAGTGAAAACACAA
This sequence comes from Pleurodeles waltl, assembly GCF_031143425.1. Lineage (NCBI taxonomy): Eukaryota > Metazoa > Chordata > Amphibia > Caudata > Salamandridae > Pleurodeles > Pleurodeles waltl. The sequence goes on from NC_090442.1 coordinate 554,410,685, forward strand.
AGTAAAAAAAAACAACCAATTTAGAAAAACAGAGTCAATTGTAATAGATTTTTTGACACCAAAATAACACAAATTAAATCAGTAGAACTGGAGTTATGATTTTGGATATTTTTTATTAAAAGCTAGGGCCGAAATGTTCAAAGCGCTAACCCTGGACATCTAGTTGTTTGAGACAGGGTCAAAGTTAAAAAATGCGTCCGGTCGCTATGGAGCAGGTTTCACATAAAATAAGTGGACTAGGCCCTGATAGAACTGGTGTCTCTAGTTGGCAGAGATATGCAACCTGTCCAAGTAGGGACCACAATACTAGTCAGGGTAAGTCAGATACACTCCCTAAATTAACTTGTGCTCATCTTCTGGTAGCTTGGTACAGAACAGTCAGGCTTAACTTAAGAGCCAATGTGTAAAATATTTGTGCAACATGTAAATTACAGTAACACAGGGAAATCACCGCAAAAAGACTCCATACCAGTTTAGCAGAAGAGAAAACATTTTTATCACTAAAACAAGACCAAAATGTCAAAAATCAAATAAGTAGAACTCAAGGTATGCAATTTTAAATATTTAGGTAAAAATTGCACAAATAGGCGCAAAGTGTTAGCTGTGGGTATCTGGTTGCGCCAGACGGGGACTAATTCAGTTGCTCAGGCTGACCGCGATAGAGTGTGGGCCGGATATAGGGACCCACATAGGCCCTCTGAACACTGTACCTTAAATCCTGGTGTGCCGTCGGCACAGCATTGCTTTGTGGCACTTCGCAGCTGTTATGCTGAGGACCACGGAGTGCTGAGCACCTTAGGCCTACTTCCAAGGGTCCAGGGCTTGGGTGGTACCACTTGGCAGGGCAGTCACACAGATGGCAGGATCAAGGAGCAGGTTGGTTGGAAGTTGGTTGTGCCCCTAAGACTTCAGAAAACAGGAGGCTAGTCAGCTGATCCTTGGAGTCACTCTGCAGTTGAGGTTGTAGAGTTGAAGGTCCAGTCCTTCACACTCCCAGGCAAGAGGGCAGCAATCACGGGTCAGCACAGAAAAGCAGGAGTCCAGCAAAGTAGTAGTCCAGTAGAGTGACAGTCCTTTCAGAAGCACAACAGTCCTTCTTCCTGGCAGAGTATCCACAGGTCCAGATGTGAACTAAAGTGGTGGTGTCTGAAATCCAGTACTTATACTTTAGTGTCCTGTTTCTGAAAGCTGTGAGAAGCTTCTAGAGGCATACCATTCAAGTGCACGTTTCCAGCTTCCCCTGTCCTGTCACAAAGCTGCCTGGAGTGACAAGGCAGGGTCGTTAAGACCTATTGTTTGTGTACAGGACAAGCTTATTCAGGTGCAAGGGAGTCATAGCTAACCTCCACCGCCATCAGACCAGTAAATGGCCCTCGAGGCCCAGCAAGTCGCACCTAATCTCCCATTGACTGTGGCTGTCCAGCTGTCACTCACCCCAGATGTAGGAGAAAGGCAGCAGGTACACATGGAAAAGAGCAGAAAAATTGTCAACTTTCTAAAAGTGGCATTTATTAAAATTGTAATGATAAATTTGACTTTACCATTGAAGAGGATTTACTACTACAATTCCATAGGTTCTAAACATGGAATTACACTTAATAAGTATATTTAAGAATCCCCAATGTTATCCTATGAGAAGGGAAGGCCTCAGAGTAGTGAAACATGAATTTGAACATTTTTACTACCAGGACATGTAAAACTGAAAAGTATATAATCTGCTTTTTAATATAAACTTTATTGCATTTTTTAAAAACTCATTATTACATCCACTTGATATTTCTGTAGATAGACAGTATTGTCTCTACAAAAAAGTAATAAAATAATCTATTGAATGAAGTTCAAAATACACTACATGGTGTGTCAAATGTTCATACATAACTGTACTGTATATACTTCCCCCGTCTCTCCCTCTAGCAAACCAAACATGTCACCTACGATAAGGGACCTAGGACCAGATGTAGCAAAGGGTTTTTCCTATTCTGTGTCAATGGGAAAATGTGTTCATACATATGGCCCCTGGTGTGGATGGAGGCATGCATAAAGTGTGCAAGAGCGTATGGGGAGCCCAAATTGGGGAGAGGGGAGCGGAGACCCCAGACATTCTCATTGGTCAAGACTGTACACAATAGAATTCCCCATCAGAGACTGCTCCCAGTGCCTTAAATCCTTCCAGTAGGGCAACCCATTATTCCTCCCTACACAGAGCTTTGATCTCCACTAGGCCACTATTGGTCCACCCTTAGGGGCCTTTTGTGACTTCCAATGTTGTGTCATAACTCTTTTCATCAGTAACAGGGCTAACCCCGCAGACCTAGTGATTGCCTTGTATCCCCTGAGCCTGGAGTGTAGACCAAGAAGACATTGAGCAGGGGTGCCCCATTGATCCAGGCCTGTGAAGGCAGACAGAGCTGACAAAATGCCTGCCCAGTAAGTAGATATTTTAGGGCAAGACCATAACATATGGAGGTGGTCGGCATCCAAAGCACTGCAACACGGACACACGGAGGAGGTAGTGGGGAAAATGGCTTTGATTCTGTGGGGCATTAAGTATGCTCTATGTAAAATGGAAAATTGTATGAATATGAATTTCATAATCTGAGAGACATTTTTGGGGTATTCTATTATTCACACCCAGTCCCAATCCAAGAGTTCTGAAATCAAATCTGCTTCTCATTTAAGTTTAAGGGGGGTGAGTGTGGCCCTCAAATGTGTCCTGATCCAATGGTAGAGCCAACACACCAGATGTCTGACATGTCTCATAGTTTGTAATACTTGTAGCAGTTCATGTGTGACTGGTTCTCTCCCATCGAGAGCCTAACGCCGATACACATAACATTCTAGAGTAGCATGAGTTAAAAATGGGAGCTCAAGGGGTCTGTGTGTGTGTGTGTAAAGTCAGCATGGGACATCAGCATGCCATTGTGGAACAACAAGCCCACTATCAATTTCCTGCTCTGTTCCCATGGGCCTAACGGTCACACTGTCAGAGTGCCCGAGTGAGTAGGGAGACCACATAATGGGATTTTCGGGGCCTATGGCTGAACAGGAGCAGTAGATAGCATTGCTAGTTTCCACTAAGCAAGGACCACACACAATAATAGAGTAGTGGGCTTTGGTGGGGGTCACACTTGGACAAAACAGTTTTTGTAGGAGACCCCAGCTTACTTGTGCAGTCTTAAATCCTATCTCCATCAAATTATGTCTGGCTAACCAGTAAGACAGGAACTGCAGGTGTCCCAGCAGACAATAGGCTTTGAAATACAGGGCCCCTATGCCTCCACCATCCGTCAGAAGATTGAGCTTAGTGAAGCTGACCCTGTCACGCCTCGTTCCCAAGCCAAGTCCCATTAGCATCATGCTCAACAGTTCAAATATATACGCTGGAACCACAGGAAGTTTTATAAAATAATATAAAAGCCATGGCAACAGAACCATTTTCTAGGGACAGATGGCCTGCTACAGACAAGGGTAGGGTAATCCGGAAGGCTATCTGCATCTTATGGGAATGTATCACCCCTAAAAGGTTGCCCTCAAGAATATCTTGAGTATCACGATATATATAGAATAGCGTATTGTATAGGGTGCTACCAGGAGAGCTGTATCCACAAACCACAGGGAGGGGCTCACAGAGGCAGCCATAAAGCAAAACACACATGATTTGTCCACATTTACATAGAAAACTGAGAGCCATCCAAAGGAGGCAAGCGATCGCATAATCCCTTCCATACCTGCCCAGAGGTCTTTCAGATGTAAAATCATATCTGAGGCATACAATGATATCAAATGGCTCATTTGATACTTAGGTATCCTCCATGTTACTGAGTGTTGTCACATATGCTGTGCTAAGGGCTTGATCACAGGTACGAACAGGAACAGCAATAAGGGACAGACCTGCTACATCCCACGTGACATCTGGTACATGTTTAAGACTTGATGGCCTATCCACGCTCTATCTGTGGCCATCGAGTATAATAGGTTAACCCACCGCATCTAAGCTGGAGAGATACCAAATAGGACCAACACTGCTAACATAAAATCCCATTCATTGGTCTCAATGTATCAACTGTGGTAGGAGAGGGAGCAGCCGACAGGCTAGTATCTTACTCAATATCTTGTATTTGGTGTTTAGGATAGACAGTCCTCTATATGAAGTGAGTTCTGTAGGTGCTTTTCCTGGTTTTAGCAGGGAGGTCAGCAATACCTACTTGGTGGTGGGTGGGAGCTTTCCTTATTCCAAGGAAGAATTTATAGCTTTTCTAATTGATGGACCAAGTGTTTTGCTTATGTTGAGTGGAACTTGATAGGAAGGCCTTCAGAGTCTTGGCTTCTTATTCCGGGCAAGCTCCTTAATGGACCCTCAGATTTTTCCTGCTAGTATAGAGGCACCAAGGGCCGCTCTTTCCTCTGCTGGTACCTTGGGTAGTTCGACTTGATTTAAATAGGTGGGGATGTCTGAGGGGTCTAGAGATACTTGGTGGTGTATAAGCTATAAATCCCAATAAGCCTCACTAATCCCTGACTGTTTAATTGCTCCCTGGGTCAGCATAGGTATTGAAAGAACAAGTGTGGGCGAGAAGTAAGGATGAACAAGAGGGCTAATAGCACCCCCAACCTTTCTGTGTCCATATGGGTTCTCTGCATGTAAGTTTTGCAATCGATCACGTGTAGGCCCTCAAGGAGTTCAGCATATGCTATGTGCACCTCCTGTAGCTCATCTGCAACTTCAACGTGGTTGAGCACAACCTTTTCAAGTAGTCCCAGCCTATTTTCAATGTGCGTAAGCTCCAGCTACACTTCCTTTCTAGCTTCTACTCCACTAGCGGAGATAAGGACATTCTTTTTTTGTCAGTGAAATACCTGTCAATGGGAGTAGCAAGCACCTCTCTAAAGACACCGTCTTCCTTGAGAAATGACTTTAAGAGCCACGTAGGGATTGGGTGGGGCATGAACCCATGACATTGTTATTTTCAACGGGATATGATCTGAGAGTGTCTTCCCAAGGTATGTGGTGGTGGTGATGTTGGGTTGTAAATGTGTAGGGCAGAGAAATCTATTGGGATGGGAGTGGAGAATGTGAGGGGAAGAGTAAAATTAGTACTACCTCCCCAATGCATGACAATGTCATCACACATCCAGAAGACCAGAGACCTCTAACATTGCTTTTATGCCTTAGCTAGACATACTGGTGCTAGGTGGGGGTGGGTGGGACTGATCTTGGTCAATATCAACAACAGCATTGAAATCACCACCCAGCACCCAGGGATACATGGTCCAATCCTCTTATGTGAAAGACAGGTGGGTTAAGTAAGTATCTTAATCTGTTTTGGGTGCATATATACATCCCAGCATGATTGGTAACCTGTCTAGAGTCCCTTGTAGTAGTATGTTGTGCCCCTTCATGTCTATCCTGGATTCTAGTATTTTGAACAAGACACTGGCCTTAAGCCAGATTGCAGCACCATGCTCGAATGAAGCACAGTATGTGTGGAACAACTGTCTGTGCCATTTTCTTGCACATCTTCTGGGCCTCATGAGTAATTCGGTGTGATTCTTGTAGAAACACAACATGTGCATGGCACATGTTCAATTGTGCTAGCACCTTATTCCTCTTGGATATGGATCCCAGGACCACACTTTCTATGTAACAATACTATAAGTATCCTACATAATGTTCATCTTGTCTGGATTGTGCCCCCATTATCTCCCCAGCAACCCCAGCTCCCCGCCCTCCACTATCTTGCCCCCAGTTAAAAAAGTAGGTGACATTAGTAAGCAGTGAACTCCCAATTTTAAATTTGAGGTCCAGCGATAATCAATTGTTGGACCAAACTGTGTAAACAACCAGAACATTTCAACAGTTATAGAACAATTGCCTACGCTATTGGGGATATGTGGTTTACGAGTCTTGGATGTTGAGAAGAGTTAGCTTGTATAGGTGTATGTTTCAGTCTAGGACAACTGGACCTAGTACCTAAGATTATGCACATTAGAAATATGGAAGCACAAAATCCCAAACCCCAGCCCTCCCTCCTGTAAAACATAGCAGTGTATGTGATGATCAGGTTTACGGAACAACACTGAATAAAGTGGCAAACATGTAGGGTTATCGTTATGAGTTTTGTGTCTCATTCAAGACTTTTCCATTTACTGTTCTCACAACCGTCAGCCGAGCAAGTTTGCATCATCTGAGGAGTACTTGTGGGAAACAGTGCCACACTGTGGGCAGACACGGAGTCTGATGCACCAGCTTGGGAGGAGCTGGAACCGAAAGGCTCTTTGGGGTGTCCCAAGGAGTTTGCTGAATGGATCGCTTCTCATTGTCCCTCCAAGGCCTGTTGCAGTGAGGGATCCGAATCTGTGCCAGCTTTACAGGGCACCCCCTTTGACAATTCCATGGAGCTTGCTGTGCTTTAGGTGGTTCACGTCCTGATGGTTCTTGCTGCTGAATGTCCGGGAAGAGTTGTTCCAGCCAGCCCCATACCTCTGCTGGTGTTTCAAAGAAGAAGGTGTGTTGGTTATGGATCACTTTGAGTCCGGCCACAAAGAGCAGCACATATTTGAGGCCAGCTGTGCATAAGTGTCTCTTGATTTCTTGGAAAGTTGAGCATCTGTGTTGAACTGAAATCATACAGTCTGGGAACAAGGAAATCATAGCGTTCTGCATGAGGATAGAATACTTTTCACATGTGGCACCAAGTATCATGTCTCTGAACTCTGAAGCTGAGTATCTTAGCCACCATAGGATGCAGGGATGCCCTGGGAATTGGTTTTCTCGTGGGGACCCTATATGCCCTCTCCACCACAAAAAAGCAGACAACCCTGTTGGGGCCACCACTGTGCAGAGCTAGTCCACTATGAATTTGGTGGGGCAGGGTCCCTCCTTGCTCCCTGGGATGCCCACAATCTGGACATTTTTTTTCTGAGGCCTTCCCTGTGCATCATCCACATGATCCTGGAACTGTTCCACCTGTTTGCGCAGTTGCAAAAGTTAGGGATAGTTTTCTGCCTAGCATCAGCGTGGTGGCGGTCTGTACATTTGTTCTGACTTTATCAGCCAACTTACGGTGGTCATCCTTGAGTAGACTGATATCTGTCATAATGGCCCCTGCTGTTGTTCAATCGAACTCTGTGACTCCCAGATTTCTTGGAGAATGACCATTCTGGTGTGTCCATCTGTGGGAGTCAACAGGTGTCAGTTGGTTGAGGGTACATAGTCCTCAGGTGTCTACATTGGTGAGCTGTCTGGAGGGGCGGACTGGGAATGCGAATGAAGCACCTGGTTCTCAGTTGTAGTCTTGGTGCAACAAATGGTGGTGGATAGCCAGTTCAATCTCATACACCTTGGGGGATGAAAGAGAGAGTGGCACCCACCTCTGTGCTCCCCCCTGTAGACTGGTGCACTATGAGGCCTCGAGGATGCTGGAGGATGGGGTCTGCCATGGTAGAATAGGACTTGAGTCTATGGAAGAGAGCTGTGTGCAGCCTTGGGGTGTGGCCCTAGTCCATATCAGGTTGATGACTCTTGTCCCAGCTGCCTGTTACTGTGGCCCTCAGCTGAGCACTCCTCAAGACTGTCAAAATGAAGGTCTACTGGTAGGATGCAATGGCTACTGGGAGCAGCTGCCTGTGATGGATTTGCAGTGTCAAGCAGCCCTCATGCAGACCATATTTCCTGTGTATGGCAGATCTCCTTGTTCTACAGTAATTTGGGGAAGTACAGTGATGGGGCCAGGCACTGGGTGTCAGTCACGTTGCAGGGGATATTAGTTCAAAGTTCAACAGATCCCCCATCTACATCGCGGGGTCCACCATTGAGCAATCACAATGATGTCTTGGTAGGGCTCAATGCAGGGTCTCCCTTCAATTATTCCATGGACTCTCTGTTAAATGGTGCCCTATCTGCGTGCCACAGCACTCCTGGCTTCAAAGTCCATGCCTGACCCAGAAGTTGAGGCTGTCAGCACAGGGAGCCACCTCCAGGCATGTTGTGCTGTCCGACCTGTCACAGTTCGTCAGGCTGCAGAGGCCGTGTAGGCTCCACGATGATGTTCTTCAATTTTACACTTCCTAGCGAGTGAAACCGACCCAGAGTGCAGGCCGATCTCCACTCGCAGCCTGCTCAGGTAGTGATGCTACCAGGGGGCAGCAACTGGCCGGGGGGAGGGGCATGCCTGTCTTGTGAAGGCCGCAGCATTCTTCTGCAGGCGAGTCAGCGTTGGCAGACCCTCCTGTCTTGCTGCTCACCTTCCATGTAGTAGGAGCTTCCTGCCTTCAATCAGTCCGAAGGGGGGCTCACTGGGTTGTAAGTTTCTGACCAGCAATGATAAGTGGCTGTGCTTCCAGGCTGCACTGCTAGAGTGGCTCAGCCCATCGGCCATTTGCCGCAAGGTGTGCAGAGCAACGGTAGTTCACCGTCTCGGTATGCATTGGTTGAGTAGTTGCAGATCCAGATTCACCAATACTGCAGGACCTCTGGTGCTGCAAGAATTAAGGCCCAATGGTGCCAGGGGAAGGTTGATTTACAAGGATTGTAGAGCCCTGGTATGTGAGCTGGGTGAGTATGCTGACACCATCTTAGACGGTTGGCCACACCTCCTTCCTTATGGTATCTTATGTGTAATAAAAGGGGAGTTTAAGTCTTGCAATTTGGTTTTAAATGTCAAGCCAATATGGCAGTGAAACTGCACATACAGGTTCTGCACTGCCAGGCCTGAGACATGGTTAAATGACTACTTAAGTGGGTGGTACAATCAGTGCTACAGGCCCAATAGTGGCATTTAATTGCAGGCCCTGGGCATAAATAATCCACTTTACCTTCTTAGGGACTGATAAGTGAATTAAACATGCAAATTGTGGATACACAAATGTTGCCATGTTTTACGGAAGTGAGCATATACACTTTAGCACTGGTTAACAGTGGAAAAGTACCCAGAGTCCTTAAGCCAACAAAAACAGATCAGCAAAAAGTGGAGAGTAAATAGCAAAAATTTAAGGCGTGACCCTGCAGAAAGGGCCATTTCCAACATGACCCACCTCCAGCCTAAAGCCAGGGGACTCTGATCAGTACGTTGATGAACTTACCTTCTTAGGCCCTGGAACATGGACAATGGCCCTCTACTTTTGAAGGCAATTGTCAGTTCTAAACCTCCCTGAACTCAGTTAGATCCCTCAGTCTATGCTCTCCAAAGCCACTGGACTGACCTATGGGGAACCCTTTTCCTCATCTGTACATCACCATGCCTTAATTTGCTCACAGAAGGATCCCAGTAGGCAGAGAGTACCATTGTGGCCAACACAGTATGGTGGTCCATTCCACCCTTGGGAACAGACTTCTCAAACCATTGGCTATAAGGACAGCAACCAAGAAAGGCTACTGGCAGCTGTCAATGTCAAGAGCCAGGCCATGCAGGGGTCTCTGACCTCTGTGGTTTCTCAGAGTGGGGGACAATAGCCAAAGGTATTTTGCACCCTGTCTCCACTCTACCTGCCACCAATTCAGTAGTGGTAGCATGAAACTGGCCTTACAACCCAGGGGCTGTAATCCTTAGGTTGAACATGTTACTGGTGTGAGTCATCCCTTACCCTGCCCTACATCTGGGCTCCTCTGTTTGGGAGACGAACCCCCAGAACACTAAACTGTTAGGGTGCAGTGAGTGGCTGCCCCTCTCAGTTATTCTGCTGCTGGGGGAAACTCATTCCCCCAGAATACAGTCTATGGGCATCTGGGGACTCACTAGCCCCTCCTCTGGATCACCTCTCAACCACATTGCACAACTACCAAGGCCATAGACTGAATAGGTCCTGCCCATGTGCTGGGTTCACCCTACATACATGGTCAGTGTATAGTTCTGGGGAAACTATCCTTCGCACTATAATTGTGTCCCTAAGAGCAGGGACTGGGACCCCATTCACTTCCATCTGATGGAAGTGATAACTCTTACCCTCAGGGATTACCAGCTCACCCTCTCATTCTATGTCCCAGCTAAGGGAGATTAGGGGATGTTCTAGCTCCTGCCCCTCAGTGCTACCTTCCCCAAAGGCCACTTGGGCACTCCTGTAGTTTTTACACTAGTGGTGGGTTGTTTCTTGGGATGGACAGAATCCTTCTGCTTGTGTCTTAGCTGCGAAAAATCAAAACATTAGGGGTTGGAAATGTGGTGCCATCCCTTCTCAGAAGGGATATGGGAACCCTTTCCTTACCCCTTAACCTGAGACTTGTTTGGGGCACCCTTGAGCTCTCCCTCCTTCTACTGGGGGTAACCTGTGCCACCCAGATGTCTGCCTCATCAGCAAGCTTCCTGTGGTCCATCAGCCTGCTATCCACTAGGTGCGGGTTCAGCTCTGGAAAACAAACTTGAAGCATGTGTTCCCTCATAATCAGGTTGTACACCCCATCAAAGTAATCTGCCCCTCATCCATCACTTCAGTGCCTTGCTAGAATAATCAAATAAATTCACCCAGGTTGGTTTGGAAAGTTTGTAGCTCTTCCTAAATCTCTGCTGGTACTTCTCTGGAGTTAAATCAAACCTGCTAATGGGTATAGCCATCATGGGAGTGTACTGTGTCTGGTCCTCTCTTCTAGTGTTAGGGATGGGTCCCTCCCCACCTTGGGCATATACCTCAACAAGCTACCCCTCTCAGTACTCTTCAGGAAACTTGTGCACTCTGAAAGTCACCCCATAGGTTATCAACCACTTGTCGATATCATCCTCCAGCAGAAAGCTGGACACCAAGGCCCATATTTACACTTTTTTAGCGCCGCATTTGCATCATGTTTTGATGCAAAAGCGGCGCAAAGTTACAAAATACAATTGTATTTTGTAAGTGTGCACCGATTTTGCGTCAAAAAGCGGCGCAAATGTGGCACTAAAAAAGTATAAATATGGGCCCAAATCCGTTGGGATAAGGACCTTCTCCTAACCAGGAGATATTGTAGGTATGCCGCCACCATCATTGCCGGAGTCCACCTGCCTAGCCTTCATATCCAGCTCATTTAGGCTCAGCTCATGAGCCAACATGAATTTTCTTTCTTCCATGGACAATCTCTTTTTTCTTCTATTCATGGCCAGTCTTTTCTCCTCTAGAGCCATCTCTTTCTCCAGTTGGAGCTATTTCTTCTCCTCCTTCCTGTCTTTCCCCTCCCCTGGGGACAGGAATTTAGAGGAGATGCTGCTCCCTGCCCTTGGGGAAGATCCACTCCATTGTCTCCCTGACCCATAGGCAGTTGCAAATCCTCTAGTGAATCCAGTTCCACATCCTCATCTATTATCACATCCTCCTCCTCTGAGGTCACAGCTGTTTCATCTCGGGCTTCCAACCAGGTCCTCAGTGCCTTTTGCAGCTCCAACTTCTTTGTTAAGCCCCTCATGGAAATCCCAAACCCCTTGCAGATGGTTTTCATCTGGTTCACAATGTAGTTCTCCAGATGGACCAACTCACATTTCGTTGTTGCAGGTACAGGCGCAGATGTAGGACCTCCGGTTAGAGAGTTGATTTTAGAAAAAAAGCAAAAATGCCAATCATTGAGAATTAGAAAAATAAAAAAATGTCAATAAAAGAGAGGAGGGAAAAAAGTAGATACCACTGAGGTTCAGAGGCAATTGATTTGAATTGGTCTTAGATGTGGGCAATGGTGTAGACCAAATTACTGTAAGCTACTGCACAAACATAAGTCATATCCTCACTACTGAGCACCAATGTTAGACTTGGGGTCTCTAGTTGGCAGAGGTATACACCCTGTCCAAGTAGAGACCACAATCTTAGTCAGGGTAAGTCAAATACATTCCCTAAATTAACCTGTGCCCACCATCTGGTAGCTTGGCACAGAGCAGTCAGGTTTAACTTAAGAGACAATGGCCCTCATTATGACATTGGCGGTAAATCCCACTTACTGCAAGGCTGACTGCCGCCAACATACCGTTGCGGACATCCGTTCACCATATTATGACACACACACACACCAATCCGTCACTATTGAGCCAACATACACAAATCCGCCACACCAAAGGTCAGTGATAAATTGGCAAAATCCAAACCCACACGTTAAGCCAACAGAACAACACCCACCACATTATGACCCACGAATCACCATGGCGGACATTCAATGGTGGTAAACCGTAGGCGGTACATACCGCCCAACTCAAAATACACATACACAAACAAAACAACGCCACATTGGACAATTCAAACAACACGCACTGGACACCCATACACACCATACCCACCCACTCACACCACTATAAAACACACACCTAAATTACACACAACCCTTTACGACTACAAACAATTGCCACCAGAGAGAGACAGCAAGACACTGACACAACCAGAGCCACACACTACTCACACCTATACACCACTCAGGTACCCCACATAACACACCCCAACACATTATCCTACAATCCCTCACCTACACACCTCACACAACACCCATGGCACCACAAAGACACCCCCGATTCTCAGAGGAGGAGCTAAGGGTCATGGTGGAGAAAATCATCAGGGTAGAGCCTCAGCTATTTCGAGCACAGGAGCAGCAGATATCGATAGCTAGGAAGATGGAGCTATGGCGGAGGATCGTGGACAGGGTCAATGCCCATGAACTAGGGATGACATCAGGAAGAGGTCAAATGACCTACAGGGGAAGGTACGTTGCATAGCAGCAAGACACCAGCTCACTGTACAGACGACTGGTGGTGGACTACCACCTCCTCCCCCACAACTAACAGCATGGGAGGAGCAAGTCTTGGCAATCATGCATCCTGAGGGCCTGGCTGGAGTTGGAGCAGGACTGGACTCTGGTAAGTCAACTCTCTACTACTTCTATCCCCCTACCTGCAAGCCATCACATACCCTCACCCTCACTCCCATCACTCCACCACCTTCCACTCACCCCACCATCACATCTCACCCATCCCAATGCCAAGCCCTGCTTGCCATACCAATGCATGGACATGACACACAGCCCTGCACCTATCACTAAAGCATGCACTCTAGAGAGAATCAGCTAGCACACCACATACCAACTTACACAAGTGAAAGCTGGCAGGGCAAATACAACCAAAGAGGGTAAGCCACTGATGCACAATATGTCACACACAGAAACAATAACACATCATTTACATCCCCACAGGTATCCCAGCCAATGTCACTGGAGAGGAGGTGCCAGCAAGAAGAGGCCCACAGTGATGACAGCAACTCAGGTCGCCTGGATATGGATGACCAACCTGCCCATCAGGGACCTCTGGACAGTTGGTTACCCAAGCCAAGTCACAGACAACCACAGAGCCTCCCCCATATGGAAACACCACCACAGCACCCACCCAGCGTACCCACACCTCTGTCCCCAGAACACGTCAATCAGCAGTGTGTCCACCTCTAAAAGGACCCCAGGGCACACCTCAAACCCATGACAATCAGGGACCTGGGGTCAGTGGGCACACGGTTCAGGGGACAGAGGCACAGAACAACCGGGAAACTAAGAGGACTGCTGTGTTCCAGGGGGAGGACAGGCCCAGGGAACCAACTCTCCAGGAGGCACTTGCAGAGATCCTGGGAACATACCAATATTCCCAGGACACAATGTGCCAGATCCTGGACAATGTGCAGGAGAACAGTTGGCTGCAGGAGGGACAGTATCAGGGGATCACGGAGGATTTATAGGCCATCAACACCACCCTGGTCTCCATAGCAGGGGTGCTGGCAGACATGGTCAATATTATGAGAGAGGCAGTCACGCAACATCCAGATCCCTGATCCAATGGTAGAGCCAACACACCAGATGTCTGACATGTCTCATAGTTTGTAATACTTGTAGCAGTTCATGTGTGACTGGTTCTCTCCCATCGAGAGCCTAACGCCGATACACATAACATTCTAGAGTAGCATGAGTTAAAAATGGGAGCTCAAGGGGTCTGTGTGTGTGTGTGTGTGTGTAAAGTCAGCATGGGACATCAGCATGCCATTGTGGAACAACAAGCCCACTATCAATTTCCTGCTCTGTTCCCATGGGCCTAACGGTCACACTGTCAGAGTGCCCGAGTGAGTAGGGAGACCACATAATGGGATTTTCGGGGCCTATGGCTGAACAGGAGCAGTAGATAGCATTGCTAGTTTCCACTAAGCAAGGACCACACACAATAATAGAGTAGTGGGCTTTGGTGGGGGTCACACTTGGACAAAACAGTTTTTGTAGGAGACCCCAGCTTACTTGTGCAGTCTTAAATCCTATCTCCATCAAATTATGTCTAGCTAACCAGTAAGACAGGAACTGCAGGTGTCCCAGCAGACAATAGGCTTTGAAATACAGGGCCCCTATGCCTCCACCATCCGTCAGAAGATTGAGCTTAGTGAAGCTGACCCTGTCACGCCTCGTTCCCAAGCCAAGTCCCATTAGCATCATGCTCAACAGTTCAAATATATACGCTGGAACCACAGGAAGTTTTATAAAATAATATAAAAGCCATGGCAACAGAACCATTTTCTAGGGACAGATGGCCTGCTACAGACAAGGGTAGGGTAATCCGGAAGGCTATCTGCATCTTATGGGAATGTATCACCCCTAAAAGGTTGCCCTCAAGAATATCTTGAGTATCACGATATATATAGAATAGCGTATTGTATGGGGTGCTACCAGGAGAGCTGTATCCACAAACCACAGGGAGGGGCTCACAGAGGCAGCCATAAAGCAAAACACACATGATTTGTCCACATTTACACAAAAACTGAGAGCCATCCAAAGGAGGCAAGCGATCGCATAATCCCTTCCATACCTGCCCAGAGGTCTTTCAGATGTAAAATCATATCTGAGGCATACAATGATATCAAATGGCTCATTTGATACTTAGGTATCCTCCATGTTACTGAGTGTTGTCACATATGCTGTGCTAAGGGCTTGATCACAGGTACGAACAGGAACAGCAATAAGGGACAGACCTGCTACATCCCACGTGACATCTGGTACATGCTTAAGACTTGATGGCCTATCCACGCTCTATCTGTGGCCATCGAGTATAATAGGTTAACCCACCGCATCTAAGCTGGAGAGATACCAAATAGGACCAACACTGCTAACATAAAATCCCATTCATTGGTCTCAATGTATCAACTGTGGTAGGAGAGGGAGCAGCCGACAGGCTAGTATCTTACTCAATATCTTGTATTTGGTGTTTAGGATAGACAGTCCTCTATATGAAGTGAGTTCTGTAGGTGCTTTTCCTGGTTTTAGCAGGGAGGTCAGCAATACCTACTTGGTGGTGGGTGGGAGCTTTCCTTATTCCAAGGAAGAATTTATAGCTTTTCTAATTGATGGACCAAGTGTTTTGCTTATGTTGAGTGGAACTTGATAGGAAGGCCTTCAGAGTCTTGGCTTCTTATTCCGGGCAAGCTCCTTAATGGACCCTCAGATTTTTCCTGCTAGTATAGAGGCACCAAGGGCCGCTCTTTCCTCTGCTGGTACCTTGGGTAGTTCGACTTGATTTAAATAGGTGGGGATGTCTGAGGGGTCTAGAGATACTTGGTGGTGTATAAGCTATAAATCCCAATAAGCCTCACTAATCCCTGACTGTTTAATTGCTCCCTGGGTCAGCATAGGTATTGAAAGAACAAGTGTGGGCGAGAAGTAAGGATGAACAAGAGGGCTAATAGCACCCCCAACCTTTCTGTGTCCATATGGGTTCTCTGCATGTAAGTTTTGCAATCGATCACGTGTAGGCCCTCAAGGAGTTCAGCATATGCTATGTGCACCTCCTGTAGCTCATCTGCAACTTCAACGTGGTTGAGCACAACCTTTTCAAGTAGTCCCAGCCTATTTTCAATGTGCGTAAGCTCCAGCTACACTTCCTTTCTAGCTTCTACTCCACTAGCGGAGATAAGGACATTCTTTTTTTGTCAGTGAAATACCTGTCAATGGGAGTAGCAAGCACCTCTCTAAAGACACCGTCTTCCTTGAGAAATGACTTTAAGAGCCACGTAGGGATTGGGTGGGGCATGAACCCATGACATTGTTATTTTCAACGGGATATGATCTGAGAGTGTCTTCCCAAGGTATGTGGTGGTGGTGATGTTGGGTTGTAAATGTGTAGGGCAGAGAAATCTATTGGGATGGGAGTGGAGAATGTGAGGGGAAGAGTAAAATTAGTACTACCTCCCCAATGCATGACAATGTCATCACACATCCAGAAGACCAGAGACCTCTAACATTGCTTTTATGCCTTAGCTAGACATACTGGTGCTAGGTGGGGGTGGGTGGGACTGATCTTGGTCAATATCAACAACAGCATTGAAATCACCACCCAGCACCCAGGGATACATGGTCCAATCCTCTTATGTGAAAGACAGGTGGGTTAAGTAAGTATCTTAATCTGTTTTGGGTGCATATATACATCCCAGCATGATTGGTGCCCTGTCTAGAGTCCCTTGTAGTAGTATGTTGTGCCCCTTCATGTCTATCCTGGATTCTAGTATTTTGAACAAGACACTGGCCTTAAGCCAGATTGCAGCACCATGCTCGAATGAAGCACAGTATGTGTGGAACAACTGTCTGTGCCATTTTCTTGCACATCTTCTGGGCCTCATGAGTAATTCGGTGTGATTCTTGTAGAAACACAACATGTGCATGGCACATGTTCAATTGTGCTAGCACCTTATTCCTCTTGGATATGGATCCCAGGACCACACTTTCTATGTAACAATACTATAAGTATCCTACATAATGTTCATCTTGTCTGGATTGTGCCCCCATTATCTCCCCAGCAACCCCAGCTCCCCGCCCTCCACTATCTTGCCCCCAGTTAAAAAAGTAGGTGACATTAGTAAGCAGTGAACTCCCAATTTTAAATTTGAGGTCCAGCGATAATCAATTGTTGGACCAAACTGTGTAAACAACCAGAACATTTCAACAGTTATAGAACAATTGCCTACGCTATTGGGGATATGTGGTTTACGAGTCTTGGATGTTGAGAAGAGTTAGCTTGTATAGGTGTATGTTTCAGTCTAGGACAACTGGACCTAGTACCTAAGATTATGCACATTAGAAATATGGAAGCACAAAATCCCAAACCCCAGCCCTCCCTCCTGTAAAACATAGCAGTGTATGTGATGATCAGGTTTACGGAACAACACTGAATAAAGTGGCAAACATGTAGGGTTATCGTTATGAGTTTTGTGTCTCATTCAAGACTTTTCCATTTACTGTTCTCACAACCGTCAGCCGAGCAAGTTTGCATCATCTGAGGAGTACTTGTGGGAAACAGTGCCACACTGTGGGCAGACACGGAGTCTGATGCACCAGCTTGGGAGGAGCTGGAACCGAAAGGCTCTTTGGGGTGTCCCAAGGAGTTTGCTGAATGGATCGCTTCTCATTGTCCCTCCAAGGCCTGTTGCAGTGAGGGATCCGAATCTGTGCCAGCTTTACAGGGCACCCCCTTTGACAATTCCATGGAGCTTGCTGTGCTTTAGGTGGTTCACGTCCTGATGGTTCTTGCTGCTGAATGTCCGGGAAGAGTTGTTCCAGCCAGCCCCATACCTCTGCTGGTGTTTCAAAGAAGAAGGTGTGTTGGTTATGGATCACTTTGAGTCCGGCCACAAAGAGCAGCACATATTTGAGGCCAGCTGTGCATAAGTGTCTCTTGATTTCTTGGAAAGTTGAGCATCTGTGTTGAACTGAAATCATACAGTCTGGGAACAAGGAAATCATAGCGTTCTGCATGAGGATAGAATACTTTTCACATGTGGCACCAAGTATCATGTCTCTGAACTCTGAAGCTGAGTATCTTAGCCACCATAGGATGCAGGGATGCCCTGGGAATTGGTTTTCTCGTGGGGACCCTATATGCCCTCTCCACCACAAAAAAGCAGACAACCCTGTTGGGGCCACCACTGTGCAGAGCTAGTCCACTATGAATTTGGTGGGGCAGGGTCCCTCCTTGCTCCCTGGGACGCCCACAATCTGGACATTTTTTTTCTGAGGCCTTCCCTGTGCATCATCCACATGATCCTGGAACTGTTCCACCTGTTTGCGCAGTTGCAAAAGTTAGGGATAGTTTTCTGCCTAGCATCAGCGTGGTGGCGGTCTGTACATTTGTTCTGACTTTATCAGCCAACTTACGGTGGTCATCCTTGAGTAGACTGATATCTGTCATAATGGCCCCTGCTGTTGTTCAATCGAACTCTGTGACTCCCAGATTTCTTGGAGAATGACCATTCTGGTGTGTCCATCTGTGGGAGTCAACAGGTGTCAGTTGGTTGAGGGTACATAGTCCTCAGGTGTCTACATTGGTGAGCTGTCTGGAGGGGCGGACTGGGAATGCGAATGAAGCACCTGGTTCTCAGTTGTAGTCTTGGTGCAACAAATGGTGGTGGATAGCCAGTTCAATCTCATACACCTTGGGGGATGAAAGAGAGAGTGGCACCCACCTCTGTGCTCCCCCCTGTAGACTGGTGCACTATGAGGCCTCGAGGATGCTGGAGGATCGGGTCTGCCATGGTAGAATAGGACTTGAGTCTATGGAAGAGAGCTGTGTGCAGCCTTGGGGTGTGGCCCTAGTCCATATCAGGTTGATGACTCTTGTCCCAGCTGCCTGTGACTGTGGCCCCCAGCTGAGCACTCCTCAAGACTGTCAAAATGAAGGTCTACTGGTAGGATGCAATGGCTACAGGGAGCAGCTGCCTGTGATGGATTTGCAGTGTCAAGTAGCCCTCATGCAGACCATATTTTCTGTGTATGGCAGATCTCCTTGTTCTACAGTAATTTGGGGAAGTACAGTGATGGGGCCAGGCACTGGGTGTCAGTCACGTTGCAGGGGATATTAGTTCAAAGTTCAACAGATCCCCCATCTACATCGCGGGGTCCACCATTGAGCAATCACAATGATGTCTTGGTAGGGCTCAATGCAGGGTCTCCCTTCAATTATTCCATGGACTCTCTGTTAAATGGTGCCCTATCTGCGTGCCACAGCACTCCTGGCTTCAAAGTCCATGCCTGACCCAGAAGTTGAGGCTGTCAGCACAGGGAGCCACCTCCAGGCATGTTGTGCTGTCCGACCTGTCACAGTTCATCAGGCTGCAGAGGCCGTGTAGGCTCCACGATGATGTTCTTCAATTTTACACTTCCTAGCGAGTGAAACCGACCCAGAGTGCAGGCCGATCTCCACTCGCAGCCTGCTCAGGTAGTGATGCTACCAGGGGGCAGCAACTGGCCGGGGGGAGGGGCATGCCTGTCTTGTGAAGGCCGCAGCATTCTTCTGCAGGCGAGTCAGCGTTGGCAGACCCTCCTGTCTTGCTGCTCACCTTCCATGTAGTAGGAGCTTCCTGCCTTCAATCAGTCCGAAGGGGGGCTCACTGGGTTGTAAGTTTCTGACCAGCAATGATAAGTGGCTGTGCTTCCAGGCTGCACTGCTAGAGTGGCTCAGCCCATCGGCCATTTGCCGCAAGGTGTGCATAGCAACGGTAGTTCACCGTCTCGGTATGCATTGGTTGAGTAGTTGCAGATCCAGATTCACCAATACTGCAGGACCTCTGGTGCTGCAAGAATTAAGGCCCAATGGTGCCAGGGGAAGGTTGATTTACAAGGATTGTAGAGCCCTGGTATGTGAGCTGGGTGAGTATGCTGACACCATCTTAGACGGTTGGCCACACCTCCTTCCTTATGGTATCTTATGTGTAATAAAAGGGGAGTTTAAGTCTTGCAATTTGGTTTTAAATGTCAAGCCAATATGGCAGTGAAACTGCACATACAGGTTCTGCACTGCCAGGCCTGAGACATGGTTAAATGACTACTTAAGTGGGTGGTACAATCAGTGCTACAGGCCCAATAGTGGCATTTAATTGCAGGCCCTGGGCATAAATAATCCACTTTACCTTCTTAGGGACTGATAAGTGAATTAAACATGCAAATTGTGGATACACAAATGTTGCCATGTTTTACGGAAGTGAGCATATACACTTTAGCACTGGTTAACAGTGGAAAAGTACCCAGAGTCCTTAAGCCAACAAAAACAGATCAGCAAAAAGTGGAGAGTAAATAGCAAAAATTTAAGGCGTGACCCTGCAGAAAGGGCCATTTCCAACACGACCCACCTCCAGCCTAAAGCCAGGGGACTCTGATCAGTACCTTGATGAACTTACCTTCTTAGGCGCTGGAACATGGACAATGGCCCTCTACTTTTGAAGGCAATTGTCAGTTCTAAACCTCCCTGAACTCAGTTAGATCCCTCAGTCTATGCTCTCCAAAGCCACTGGACTGACCTATGGGGAACCCTTTTCCTCATCTGTACATCACCATGCCTTAATTTGCTCACAGAAGGATCCCAGTAGGCAGAGAGTACCATTGTGGCCAACACAGTATGGTGGTCCATTCCACCCTTGGGAACAGACTTCTCAAACCATTGGCTATAAGGACAGCAACCAAGAAAGGCTACTGGCAGCTGTCAATGTCAAGAGCCAGGCCATGCAGGGGTCTCTGACCTCTGTGGTTTCTCAGAGTGGGGGACAATAGCCAAAGGTATTTTGCACCCTGTCTCCACTCTACCTGCCACCAATTCAGTAGTGGTAGCATGAAACTGGCCTTACAACCCAGGGGCTGTAATCCTTAGGTTGAACATGTTACTGGTGTGAGTCATCCCTTACCCTGCCCTACATCTGGGCTCCTCTGTTTGGGAGACGAACCCCCAGAACACTAAACTGTTAGGGTGCAGTGAGTGGCTGCCCCTCTCAGTTATTCTGCTGCTGGGGGAAACTCATTCCCCCAGAATACAGTCTATGGGCATCTGGGGACTCACTAGCCCCTCCTCTGGATCACCTCTCAACCACATTGCACAACTACCAAGGCCATAGACTGAATAGGTCCTGCCCATGTGCTGGGTTCACCCTACATACATGGTCAGTGTATAGTTCTGGGGAAACTATCCTTCGCACTATAATTGTGTCCCTAAGAGCAGGGACTGGGACCCCATTCACTTCCATCTGATGGAAGTGATAACTCTTACACTCAGGGATTACCAGCTCACCCTCTCATTCTATGTCCCAGCTAAGGGAGATTAGGGGATGTTCTAGCTCCTGCCCCTCAGTGCTACCTTCCCCAAAGGCCACTTGGGCACTCCTGTAGTTTTTACACTAGTGGTGGGTTGTTTCTTGGGATGGACAGAATCCTTCTGCTTGTGTCTTAGCTGCGAAAAATCAAAACATTAGGGGTTGGAAATGTGGTGCCATCCCTTCTCAGAAGGGATATGGGAACCCTTTCCTTACCCCTTAACCTGAGACTTGTTTGGGGCACCCTTGAGCTCTCCCTCCTTCTACTGGGGGTAACCTGTGCCACCCAGATGTCTGCCTCATCAGCAAGCTTCCTGTGGTCCATCAGCCTGCTATCCACTAGGTGCGGGTGCAGCTCTGGAAAACAAACTTGAAGCATGTGTTCCCTCATAATCAGGTTGTACACCCCATCAAAGTAATCTGCCCCTCATCCATCACTTCAGTGCCTTGCTAGAATAATCAAATAAATTCACCCAGGTTGGTTTGGAAAGTTTGTAGCTCTTCCTAAATCTCTGCTGGTACTTCTCTGGAGTTAAATCAAACCTGCTAATGGGTATAGCCATCATGGGAGTGTACTGTGTCTGGTCCTCTCTTCTAGTGTTAGGGATGGGTCCCTCCCCACCTTGGGCATATACCTCAACAAGCTACCCCTCTCAGTACTCTTCAGGAAACTTGTGCACTCTGAAAGTCACCCCATAGGTTATCAACCACTTGTCGATATCATCCTCCAGCAGAAAGCTGGACACCAAGGCCCATATTTACACTTTTTTAGCGCCACATTTGCATCATGTTTTGATGCAAAAGCGGCGCAAAGTTACAAAATACAATTGTATTTTGTAAGTGTGCACCGATTTTGCGTCAAAAAGCGGCGCAAATGTGGCACTAAAAAAGTATAAATATGGGCCCAAATCCGTTGGGATAAGGACCTTCTCCTAACCAGGAGATATTGTAGGTATGCCGCCACCATCATTGCCGGAGTCCACCTGCCTAGCCTTCATATCCAGCTCATTTAGGCTCAGCTCATGAGCCAACATGAATTTTCTTTCTTCCATGGACAATCTCTTTTTTCTTCTATTCATGGCCAGTCTTTTCTCCTCTAGAGCCATCTCTTTCTCCAGTTGGAGCTATTTCTTCTCCTCCTTCCTGTCTTTCCCCTCCTCTGGGGACAGGAATTTAGAGGAGATGCTGCTCCCTGCCCTTGGGGAAGATCCACTCCATTGTCTCCCTGACCCATAGGCAGTTGCAAATCCTCTAGTGAATCCAGTTCCACATCCTCATCTATTATCACATCCTCCTCCTCTGAGGTCACAGCTGTTTCATCTCGGGCTTCCAACCAGGTCCTCAGTGCCTTTTGCAGCTCCAACTTCTTTGTTAAGCCCCTCATGGAAATCCCAAACCCCTTGCAGATGGTTTTCATCTGGTTCACAATGTAGTTCTCCAGATGGACCAACTCACATTTCGTTGTTGCAGGTACAGGCGCAGATGTAGGACCTCCGGTTAGAGAGTTGATTTTAGAAAAAAAGCAAAAATGCCAATCATTGAGAATTAGAAAAATAAAAAAATGTCAATAAAAGAGAGGAGGGAAAAAAGTAGATACCACTGAGGTTCAGAGGCAATTGATTTGAATTGGTCTTAGATGTGGGCAATGGTGTAGACCAAATTACTGTAAGCTACTGCACAAACATAAGTCATATCCTCACTACTGAGCACCAATGTTAGACTTGGGGTCTCTAGTTGGCAGAGGTATAAACCCTGTCCAAGTAGAGACCACAATCTTAGTCAGGGTAAGTCAAATACATTCCCTAAATTAACCTGTGCCCACCATCTGGTAGCTTGGCACAGAGCAGTCAGGTTTAACTTAAGAGACAATGGCCCTCATTATGACATTGGCGGTAAATCCCATTTACTGCAAGGCTGACTGCCGCCAACATACCGTTGCGGACATCCGTTCACCATATTATGACACACACACACACCAATCCGTCACTATTGAGCCAACATACACAAATCCGCCACACCAAAGGTCAGTGATAAATTGGCAAAATCCAAACCCACACGTTAAGCCAACAGAACAACACCCACCACATTATGACCCACGAATCACCATGGCGGACATTCAATGGTGGTAAACCGTAGGCGGTACATACCGCCCAACTCAAAATACACATACACAAACAAAACAACGCCACATTGGACAATTCAAACAACACGCACTGGACACCCATACACACCATACCCACCCACTCACACCACTATAAAACACACACCTAAATTACACACAACCCTTTACGACTACAAACAATTGCCACCAGAGAGAGACAGCAAGACACTGACACAACCAGAGCCACACACTACTCACACCTATACACCACTCAGGTACCCCACATAACACACCCCAACACATTATCCTACAATCCCTCACCTACACACCTCACACAACACCCATGGCACCACAAAGACACCCCCGATTCTCAGAGGAGGAGCTAAGGGTCATGGTGGAGAAAATCATCAGGGTAGAGCCTCAGCTATTTCGAGCACAGGAGCAGCAGATATCGATAGCTAGGAAGATGGAGCTATGGCGGAGGATCGTGGACAGGGTCAATGCCCATGAACTAGGGATGACATCAGGAAGAGGTCAAATGACCTACAGGGGAAGGTACGTTGCATAGCAGCAAGACACCAGCTCACTGTACAGACGACTGGTGGTGGACTACCACCTCCTCCCCCACAACTAACAGCATGGGAGGAGCAAGTCTTGGCAATCATGCATCCTGAGGGCCTGGCTGGAGTTGGAGCAGGACTGGACTCTGGTAAGTCAACTCTCTACTACTTCTATCCCCCTACCTGCATGCCATCACATACCCTCACCCTCACTCCCATCACTCCACCACCTTCCACTCACCCCACCATCACATCTCACCCATCCCAATGCCAAGCCCTGCTTGCCATACCAATGCATGGACATGACACACAGCCCTGCACCTATCACTAAAGCATGCACTCTAGAGAGAATCAGCTAGCACACCACATACCAACTTACACAAGTGAAAGCTGGCAGGGCAAATACAACCAAAGAGGGTAAGCCACTGATGCACAATATGTCACACACAGAAACAATAACACATCCTTTACATCCCCACAGGTATCCCAGCCAATGTCACTGGAGAGGAGGTGCCAGCAAGAAGAGGCCCACAGTGATGACAGCAACTCAGGTCGCCTGGATATGGATGACCAACCTGCCCATCAGGGACCTCTGGACAGTTGGTTACCCAAGCCAAGTCACAGACAACCACAGAGCCTCCCCCATATGGAAACACCACCACAGCACCCACCCAGCGTACCCACACCTCTGTCCCCAGAACACGTCAATCAGCAGTGTGTCCACCTCTAAAAGGACCCCAGGGCACACCTCAAACCCATGACAATCAGGGACCTGGGGTCAGTGGGCACACGGTTCAGGGGACAGAGGCACAGAACAACCGGGAAACTAAGAGGACTGCTGTGTTCCAGGGGGAGGACAGGCCCAGGGAACCAACTCTCCAGGAGGCACTTGCAGAGATCCTGGGAACATACCAATATTCCCAGGACACAATGTGCCAGATCCTGGACAATGTGCAGGAGAACAGTTGGCTGCAGGAGGGACAGTATCAGGGGATCACGGAGGATTTATAGGCCATCAACACCACCCTGGTCTCCATAGCAGGGGTGCTGGCAGACATGGTCAATATTATGAGAGAGGCAGTCACGCAACATCCAGATCCCTGATCCAATGGTAGAGCCAACACACCAGATGTCTGACATGTCTCATAGTTTGTAATACTTGTAGCAGTTCATGTGTGACTGGTTCTCTCCCATCGAGAGCCTAACGCCGATACACATAACATTCTAGAGTAGCATGAGTTAAAAATGGGAGCTCAAGGGGTCTGTGTGTGTGTGTGTGTGTGTAAAGTCAGCATGGGACATCAGCATGCCATTGTGGAACAACAAGCCCACTATCAATTTCCTGCTCTGTTCCCATGGGCCTAACGGTCACACTGTCAGAGTGCCCGAGTGAGTAGGGAGACCACATAATGGGATTTTCGGGGCCTATGGCTGAACAGGAGCAGTAGATAGCATTGCTAGTTTCCACTAAGCAAGGACCACACACAATAATAGAGTAGTGGGCTTTGGTGGGGGTCACACTTGGACAAAACAGTTTTTGTAGGAGACCCCAGCTTACTTGTGCAGTCTTAAATCCTATCTCCATCAAATTATGTCTAGCTAACCAGTAAGACAGGAACTGCAGGTGTCCCAGCAGACAATAGGCTTTGAAATACAGGGCCCCTATGCCTCCACCATCCGTCAGAAGATTGAGCTTAGTGAAGCTGACCCTGTCACGCCTCGTTCCCAAGCCAAGTCCCATTAGCATCATGCTCAACAGTTCAAATATATACGCTGGAACCACAGGAAGTTTTATAAAATAATATAAAAGCCATGGCAACAGAACCATTTTCTAGGGACAGATGGCCTGCTACAGACAAGGGTAGGGTAATCCGGAAGGCTATCTGCATCTTATGGGAATGTATCACCCCTAAAAGGTTGCCCTCAAGAATATCTTGAGTATCACGATATATATAGAATAGCGTATTGTATGGGGTGCTACCAGGAGAGCTGTATCCACAAACCACAGGGAGGGGCTCACAGAGGCAGCCATAAAGCAAAACACACATGATTTGTCCACATTTACATAGAAAACTGAGAGCCATCCAAAGGAGGCAAGCGATCGCATAATCCCTTCCATACCTGCCCAGAGGTCTTTCAGATGTAAAATCATATCTGAGGCATACAATGATATCAAATGGCTCATTTGATACTTAGGTATCCTCCATGTTACTGAGTGTTGTCACATATGCTGTGCTAAGGGCTTGATCACAGGTACGAACAGGAACAGCAATAAGGGACAGACCTGCTACATCCCACGTGACATCTGGTACATGCTTAAGACTTGATGGCCTATCCACGCTCTATCTGTGGCCATCGAGTATAATAGGTTAACCCACCGCATCTAAGCTGGAGAGATACCAAATAGGACCAACACTGCTAACATAAAATCCCATTCATTGGTCTCAATGTATCAACTGTGGTAGGAGAGGGAGCAGCCGACAGGCTAGTATCTTACTCAATATCTTGTATTTGGTGTTTAGGATAGACAGTCCTCTATATGAAGTGAGTTCTGTAGGTGCTTTTCCTGGTTTTAGCAGGGAGGTCAGCAATACCTACTTGGTGGTGGGTGGGAGCTTTCCTTATTCCAAGGAAGAATTTATAGCTTTTCTAATTGATGGACCAAGTGTTTTGCTTATGTTGAGTGGAACTTGATAGGAAGGCCTTCAGAGTCTTGGCTTCTTATTCCGGGCAAGCTCCTTAATGGACCCTCAGATTTTTCCTGCTAGTATAGAGGCACCAAGGGCCGCTCTTTCCTCTGCTGGTACCTTGGGTAGTTCGACTTGATTTAAATAGGTGGGGATGTCTGAGGGGTCTAGAGATACTTGGTGGTGTATAAGCTATAAATCCCAATAAGCCTCACTAATCCCTGACTGTTTAATTGCTCCCTGGGTCAGCATAGGTATTGAAAGAACAAGTGTGGGCGAGAAGTAAGGATGAACAAGAGGGCTAATAGCACCCCCAACCTTTCTGTGTCCATATGGGTTCTCTGCATGTAAGTTTTGCAATCGATCACGTGAAGGCCCTCAAGGAGTTCAGCATATGCTATGTGCACCTCCTGTAGCTCATCTGCAACTTCAACGTGGTTGAGCACAACCTTTTCAAGTAGTCCCAGCCTATTTTCAATGTGCGTAAGCTCCAGCTACACTTCCTTTCTAGCTTCTACTCCACTAGCGGAGATAAGGACATTCTTTTTTTGTCAGTGAAATACCTGTCAATGGGAGTAGCAAGCACCTCTCTAAAGACACCGTCTTCCTTGAGAAATGACTTTAAGAGCCACGTAGGGATTGGGTGGGGCATGAACCCATGACATTGTTATTTTCAACGGGATATGATCTGAGAGTGTCTTCCCAAGGTATGTGGTGGTGGTGATGTTGGGTTGTAAATGTGTAGGGCAGAGAAATCTATTGGGATGGGAGTGGAGAATGTGAGGGGAAGAGTAAAATTAGTACTACCTCCCCAATGCATGACAATGTCATCACACATCCAGAAGACCAGAGACCTCTAACATTGCTTTTATGCCTTAGCTAGACATACTGGTGCTAGGTGGGGGTGGGTGGGACTGATCTTGGTCAATATCAACAACAGCATTGAAATCACCACCCAGCACCCAGGGATACATGGTCCAATCCTCTTATGTGAAAGACAGGTGGGTTAAGTAAGTATCTTAATCTGTTTTGGGTGCATATATACATCCCAGCATGATTGGTGCCCTGTCTAGAGTCCCTTGTAGTAGTATGTTGTGCCCCTTCATGTCTATCCTGGATTCTAGTATTTTGAACAAGACACTGGCCTTAAGCCAGATTGCAGCACCATGCTCGAATGAAGCACAGTATGTGTGGAACAACTGTCTGTGCCATTTTCTTGCACATCTTCTGGGCCTCATGAGTAATTCGGTGTGATTCTTGTAGAAACACAACATGTGCATGGCACATGTTCAATTGTGCTAGCACCTTATTCCTCTTGGATATGGATCCCAGGACCACACTTTCTATGTAACAATACTATAAGTATCCTACATAATGTTCATCTTGTCTGGATTGTGCCCCCATTATCTCCCCAGCAACCCCAGCTCCCCGCCCTCCACTATCTTGCCCCCAGTTAAAAAAGTAGGTGACATTAGTAAGCAGTGAACTCCCAATTTTAAATTTGAGGTCCAGCGATAATCAATTGTTGGACCAAACTGTGTAAACAACCAGAACATTTCAACAGTTATAGAACAATTGCCTACGCTATTGGGGATATGTGGTTTACGAGTCTTGGATGTTGAGAAGAGTTAGCTTGTATAGGTGTATGTTTCAGTCTAGGACAACTGGACCTAGTACCTAAGATTATGCACATTAGAAATATGGAAGCACAAAATCCCAAACCCCAGCCCTCCCTCCTGTAAAACATAGCAGTGTATGTGATGATCAGGTTTACGGAACAACACTGAATAAAGTGGCAAACATGTAGGGTTATCGTTATGAGTTTTGTGTCTCATTCAAGACTTTTCCATTTACTGTTCTCACAACCGTCAGCCGAGCAAGTTTGCATCATCTGAGGAGTACTTGTGGGAAACAGTGCCACACTGTGGGCAGACACGGAGTCTGATGCACCAGCTTGGGAGGAGCTGGAACCGAAAGGCTCTTTGGGGTGTCCCAAGGAGTTTGCTGAATGGATCGCTTCTCATTGTCCCTCCAAGGCCTGTTGCAGTGAGGGATCCGAATCTGTGCCAGCTTTACAGGGCACCCCCTTTGACAATTCCATGGAGCTTGCTGTGCTTTAGGTGGTTCACGTCCTGATGGTTCTTGCTGCTGAATGTCCGGGAAGAGTTGTTCCAGCCAGCCCCATACCTCTGCTGGTGTTTCAAAGAAGAAGGTGTGTTGGTTATGGATCACTTTGAGTCCGGCCACAAAGAGCAGCACATATTTGAGGCCAGCTGTGCATAAGTGTCTCTTGATTTCTTGGAAAGTTGAGCATCTGTGTTGAACTGAAATCATACAGTCTGGGAACAAGGAAATCATAGCGTTCTGCATGAGGATAGAATACTTTTCACATGTGGCACCAAGTATCATGTCTCTGAACTCTGAAGCTGAGTATCTTAGCCACCATAGGATGCAGGGATGCCCTGGGAATTGGTTTTCTCGTGGGGACCCTATATGCCCTCTCCACCACAAAAAAGCAGACAACCCTGTTGGGGCCACCACTGTGCAGAGCTAGTCCACTATGAATTTGGTGGGGCAGGGTCCCTCCTTGCTCCCTGGGACGCCCACAATCTGGACATTTTTTTTCTGAGGCCTTCCCTGTGCATCATCCACATGATCCTGGAACTGTTCCACCTGTTTGCGCAGTTGCAAAAGTTAGGGATAGTTTTCTGCCTAGCATCAGCGTGGTGGCGGTCTGTACATTTGTTCTGACTTTATCAGCCAACTTACGGTGGTCATCCTTGAGTAGACTGATATCTGTCATAATGGCCCCTGCTGTTGTTCAATCGAACTCTGTGACTCCCAGATTTCTTGGAGAATGACCATTCTGGTGTGTCCATCTGTGGGAGTCAACAGGTGTCAGTTGGTTGAGGGTACATAGTCCTCAGGTGTCTACATTGGTGAGCTGTCTGGAGGGGCGGACTGGGAATGCGAATGAAGCACCTGGTTCTCAGTTGTAGTCTTGGTGCAACAAATGGTGGTGGATAGCCAGTTCAATCTCATACACCTTGGGGGATGAAAGAGAGAGTGGCACCCACCTCTGTGCTCCCCCCTGTAGACTGGTGCACTATGAGGCCTCGAGGATGCTGGAGGATGGGGTCTGCCATGGTAGAATAGGACTTGAGTCTATGGAAGAGAGCTGTGTGCAGCCTTGGGGTGTGGCCCTAGTCCATATCAGGTTGATGACTCTTGTCCCAGCTGCCTGTGACTGTGGCCCCCAGCTGAGCACTCCTCAAGACTGTCAAAATGAAGGTCTACTGGTAGGATGCAATGGCTACTGGGAGCAGCTGCCTGTGATGGATTTGCAGTGTCAAGTAGCCCTCATGCAGACCATATTTTCTGTGTATGGCAGATCTCCTTGTTCTACAGTAATTTGGGGAAGTACAGTGATGGGGCCAGGCACTGGGTGTCAGTCACGTTGCAGGGGATATTAGTTCAAAGTTCAACAGATCCCCCATCTACATCGCGGGGTCCACCATTGAGCAATCACAATGATGTCTTGGTAGGGCTCAATGCAGGGTCTCCCTTCAATTATTCCATGGACTCTCTGTTAAATGGTGCCCTATCTGCGTGCCACAGCACTCCTGGCTTCAAAGTCCATGCCTGACCCAGAAGTTGAGGCTGTCAGCACAGGGAGCCACCTCCAGGCATGTTGTGCTGTCCGACCTGTCACAGTTCATCAGGCTGCAGAGGCCGTGTAGGCTCCACGATGATGTTCTTCAATTTTACACTTCCTAGCGAGTGAAACCGACCCAGAGTGCAGGCCGATCTCCACTCGCAGCCTGCTCAGGTAGTGATGCTACCAGGGGGCAGCAACTGGCCGGGGGGAGGGGCATGCCTGTCTTGTGAAGGCCGCAGCATTCTTCTGCAGGCGAGTCAGCGTTGGCAGACCCTCCTGTCTTGCTGCTCACCTTCCATGTAGTAGGAGCTTCCTGCCTTCAATCAGTCCGAAGGGGGGCTCACTGGGTTGTAAGTTTCTGACCAGCAATGATAAGTGGCTGTGCTTCCAGGCTGCACTGCTAGAGTGGCTCAGCCCATCGGCCATTTGCCGCAAGGTGTGCATAGCAACGGTAGTTCACCGTCTCGGTATGCATTGGTTGAGTAGTTGCAGATCCAGATTCACCAATACTGCAGGACCTCTAGTGCTGCAAGAATTAAGGCCCAATGGTGCCAGGGGAAGGTTGATTTACAAGGATTGTAGAGCCCTGGTATGTGAGCTGGGTGAGTATGCTGACACCATCTTAGACGGTTGGCCACACCTCCTTCCTTATGGTATCTTATGTGTAATAAAAGGGGAGTTTAAGTCTTGCAATTTGGTTTTAAATGTCAAGCCAATATGGCAGTGAAACTGCACATACAGGTTCTGCACTGCCAGGCCTGAGACATGGTTAAATGACTACTTAAGTGGGTGGTACAATCAGTGCTACAGGCCCAATAGTGGCATTTAATTGCAGGCCCTGGGCATAAATAATCCACTTTACCTTCTTAGGGACTGATAAGTGAATTAAACATGCAAATTGTGGATACACAAATGTTGCCATGTTTTACGGAAGTGAGCATATACACTTTAGCACTGGTTAACAGTGGAAAAGTACCCAGAGTCCTTAAGCCAACAAAAACAGATCAGCAAAAAGTGGAGAGTAAATAGCAAAAATTTAAGGCGTGACCCTGCAGAAAGGGCCATTTCCAACACGACCCACCTCCAGCCTAAAGCCAGGGGACTCTGATCAGTACCTTGATGAACTTACCTTCTTAGGCGCTGGAACATGGACAATGGCCCTCTACTTTTGAAGGCAATTGTCAGTTCTAAACCTCCCTGAACTCAGTTAGATCCCTCAGTCTATGCTCTCCAAAGCCACTGGACTGACCTATGGGGAACCCTTTTCCTCATCTGTACATCACCATGCCTTAATTTGCTCACAGAAGGATCCCAGTAGGCAGAGAGTACCATTGTGGCCAACACAGTATGGTGGTCCATTCCACCCTTGGGAACAGACTTCTCAAACCATTGGCTATAAGGACAGCAACCAAGAAAGGCTACTGGCAGCTGTCAATGTCAAGAGCCAGGCCATGCAGGGGTCTCTGACCTCTGTGGTTTCTCAGAGTGGGGGACAATAGCCAAAGGTATTTTGCACCCTGTCTCCACTCTACCTGCCACCAATTCAGTAGTGGTAGCATGAAACTGGCCTTACAACCCAGGGGCTGTAATCCTTAGGTTGAACATGTTACTGGTGTGAGTCATCCCTTACCCTGCCCTACATCTGGGCTCCTCTGTTTGGGAGACGAACCCCCAGAACACTAAACTGTTAGGGTGCAGTGAGTGGCTGCCCCTCTCAGTTATTCTGCTGCTGGGGGAAACTCATTCCCCCAGAATACAGTCTATGGGCATCTGGGGACTCACTAGCCCCTCCTCTGGATCACCTCTCAACCACATTGCACAACTACCAAGGCCATAGACTGAATAGGTCCTGCCCATGTGCTGGGTTCACCCTACATACATGGTCAGTGTATAGTTCTGGGGAAACTATCCTTCGCACTATAATTGTGTCCCTAAGAGCAGGGACTGGGACCCCATTCACTTCCATCTGATGGAAGTGATAACTCTTACACTCAGGGATTACCAGCTCACCCTCTCATTCTATGTCCCAGCTAAGGGAGATTAGGGGATGTTCTAGCTCCTGCCCCTCAGTGCTACCTTCCCCAAAGGCCACTTGGGCACTCCTGTAGTTTTTACACTAGTGGTGGGTTGTTTCTTGGGATGGACAGAATCCTTCTGCTTGTGTCTTAGCTGCGAAAAATCAAAACATTAGGGGTTGGAAATGTGGTGCCATCCCTTCTCAGAAGGGATATGGGAACCCTTTCCTTACCCCTTAACCTGAGACTTGTTTGGGGCACCCTTGAGCTCTCCCTCCTTCTACTGGGGGTAACCTGTGCCACCCAGATGTCTGCCTCATCAGCAAGCTTCCTGTGGTCCATCAGCCTGCTATCCACTAGGTGCGGGTGCAGCTCTGGAAAACAAACTTGAAGCATGTGTTCCCTCATAATCAGGTTGTACACCCCATCAAAGTAATCTGCCCCTCATCCATCACTTCAGTGCCTTGCTAGAATAATCAAATAAATTCACCCAGGTTGGTTTGGAAAGTTTGTAGCTCTTCCTAAATCTCTGCTGGTACTTCTCTGGAGTTAAATCAAACCTGCTAATGGGTATAGCCATCATGGGAGTGTACTGTGTCTGGTCCTCTCTTCTAGTGTTAGGGATGGGTCCCTCCCCACCTTGGGCATATACCTCAACAAGCTACCCCTCTCAGTACTCTTCAGGAAACTTGTGCACTCTGAAAGTCACCCCATAGGTTATCAACCACTTGTCGATATCATCCTCCAGCAGAAAGCTGGACACCAAGGCCCATATTTACACTTTTTTAGCGCCACATTTGCATCATGTTTTGATGCAAAAGCGGCGCAAAGTTACAAAATACAATTGTATTTTGTAAGTGTGCACCGATTTTGCGTCAAAAAGCGGCGCAAATGTGGCACTAAAAAAGTATAAATATGGGCCCAAATCCGTTGGGATAAGGACCTTCTCCTAACCAGGAGATATTGTAGGTATGCCGCCACCATCATTGCCGGAGTCCACCTGCCTAGCCTTCATATCCAGCTCATTTAGGCTCAGCTCATGAGCCAACATGAATTTTCTTTCTTCCATGGACAATCTCTTTTTTCTTCTATTCATGGCCAGTCTTTTCTCCTCTAGAGCCATCTCTTTCTCCAGTTGGAGCTATTTCTTCTCCTCCTTCCTGTCTTTCCCCTCCTCTGGGGACAGGAATTTAGAGGAGATGCTGCTCCCTGCCCTTGGGGAAGATCCACTCCATTGTCTCCCTGACCCATAGGCAGTTGCAAATCCTCTAGTGAATCCAGTTCCACATCCTCATCTATTATCACATCCTCCTCCTCTGAGGTCACAGCTGTTTCATCTCGGGCTTCCAACCAGGTCCTCAGTGCCTTTTGCAGCTCCAACTTCTTTGTTAAGCCCCTCATGGAAATCCCAAACCCCTTGCAGATGGTTTTCATCTGGTTCACAATGTAGTTCTCCAGATGGACCAACTCACATTTCGTTGTTGCAGGTACAGGCGCAGATGTAGGACCTCCGGTTAGAGAGTTGATTTTAGAAAAAAAGCAAAAATGCCAATCATTGAGAATTAGAAAAATAAAAAAATGTCAATAAAAGAGAGGAGGGAAAAAAGTAGATACCACTGAGGTTCAGAGGCAATTGATTTGAATTGGTCTTAGATGTGGGCAATGGTGTAGACCAAATTACTGTAAGCTACTGCACAAACATAAGTCATATCCTCACTACTGAGCACCAATGTTAGACTTGGGGTCTCTAGTTGGCAGAGGTATACACCCTGTCCAAGTAGAGACCACAATCTTAGTCAGGGTAAGTCAAATACATTCCCTAAATTAACCTGTGCCCACCATCTGGTAGCTTGGCACAGAGCAGTCAGGTTTAACTTAAGAGACAATGGCCCTCATTATGACATTGGCGGTAAATCCCACTTACTGCAAGGCTGACTGCCGCCAACATACCGTTGCGGACATCCGTTCACCATATTATGACACACACACACACCAATCCGTCACTATTGAGCCAACATACACAAATCCGCCACACCAAAGGTCAGTGATAAATTGGCAAAATCCAAACCCACACGTTAAGCCAACAGAACAACACCCACCACATTATGACCCACGAATCACCATGGCGGACATTCAATGGTGGTAAACCGTAGGCGGTACATACCGCCCAACTCAAAATACACATACACAAACAAAACAACGCCACATTGGACAATTCAAACAACACGCACTGGACACCCATACACACCATACCCACCCACTCACACCACTATAAAACACACACCTAAATTACACACAACCCTTTACGACTACAAACAATTGCCACCAGAGAGAGACAGCAAGACACTGACACAACCAGAGCCACACACTACTCACACCTATACACCACTCAGGTACCCCACATAACACACCCCAACACATTATCCTACAATCCCTCACCTACACACCTCACACAACACCCATGGCACCACAAAGACACCCCCGATTCTCAGAGGAGGAGCTAAGGGTCATGGTGGAGAAAATCATCAGGGTAGAGCCTCAGCTATTTCGAGCACAGGTGCAGCAGATATCGATAGCTAGGAAGATGGAGCTATGGCGGAGGATCGTGGACAGGGTCAATGCCCATGAACTAGGGATGACATCAGGAAGAGGTCAAATGACCTACAGGGGAAGGTACGTTGCATAGCAGCAAGACACCAGCTCACTGTACAGACGACTGGTGGTGGACTACCACCTCCTCCCCCACAACTAACAGCATGGGAGGAGCAAGTCTTGGCAATCATGCATCCTGAGGGCCTGGCTGGAGTTGGAGCAGGACTGGACTCTGGTAAGTCAACTCTCTACTACTTCTATCCCCCTACCTGCATGCCATCACATACCCTCACCCTCACTCCCATCACTCCACCACCTTCCACTCACCCCACCATCACATCTCACCCATCCCAATGCCAAGCCCTGCTTGCCATACCAATGCATGGACATGACACACAGCCCTGCACCTATCACTAAAGCATGCACTCTAGAGAGAATCAGCTAGCACACCACATACCAACTTACACAAGTGAAAGCTGGCAGGGCAAATACAACCAAAGAGGGTAAGCCACTGATGCACAATATGTCACACACAGAAACAATAACACATCATTTACATCCCCACAGGTATCCCAGCCAATGTCACTGGAGAGGAGGTGCCAGCAAGAAGAGGCCCACAGTGATGACAGCAACTCAGGTCGCCTGGATATGGATGACCAACCTGCCCATCAGGGACCTCTGGACAGTTGGTTACCCAAGCCAAGTCACAGACAACCACAGAGCCTCCCCCATATGGAAACACCACCACAGCACCCACCCAGCGTACCCACACCTCTGTCCCCAGAACACGTCAATCAGCAGTGTGTCCACCTCTAAAAGGACCCCAGGGCACACCTCAAACCCATGACAATCAGGGACCTGGGGTCAGTGGGCACACGGTTCAGGGGACAGAGGCACAGAACAACCGGGAAACTAAGAGGACTGCTGTGTTCCAGGGGGAGGACAGGCCCAGGGAACCAACTCTCCAGGAGGCACTTGCAGAGATCCTGGGAACATACCAATATTCCCAGGACACAATGTGCCAGATCCTGGACAATGTGCAGGAGAACAGTTGGCTGCAGGAGGGACAGTATCAGGGGATCACGGAGGATTTATAGGCCATCAACACCACCCTGGTCTCCATAGCAGGGGTGCTGGCAGACATGGTCAATATTATGAGAGAGGCAGTCACGCAACATCCAGATCCCTGGTCCAATGGTAGAGCCAACACACCAGATGTCTGACATGTCTCATAGTTTGTAATACTTGTAGCAGTTCATGTGTGACTGGTTCTCTCCCATCGAGAGCCTAACGCCGATACACATAACATTCTAGAGTAGCATGAGTTAAAAATGGGAGCTCAAGGGGTCTGTGTGTGTGTGTGTGTGTGTAAAGTCAGCATGGGACATCAGCATGCCATTGTGGAACAACAAGCCCACTATCAATTTCCTGCTCTGTTCCCATGGGCCTAACGGTCACACTGTCAGAGTGCCCGAGTGAGTAGGGAGACCACATAATGGGATTTTCGGGGCCTATGGCTGAACAGGAGCAGTAGATAGCATTGCTAGTTTCCACTAAGCAAGGACCACACACAATAATAGAGTAGTGGGCTTTGGTGGGGGTCACACTTGGACAAAACAGTTTTTGTAGGAGACCCCAGCTTACTTGTGCAGTCTTAAATCCTATCTCCATCAAATTATGTCTGGCTAACCAGTAAGACAGGAACTGCAGGTGTCCCAGCAGACAATAGGCTTTGAAATACAGGGCCCCTATGCCTCCACCATCCGTCAGAAGATTGAGCTTAGTGAAGCTGACCCTGTCACGCCTCGTTCCCAAGCCAAGTCCCATTAGCATCATGCTCAACAGTTCAAATATATACGCTGGAACCACAGGAAGTTTTATAAAATAATATAAAAGCCATGGCAACAGAACCATTTTCTAGGGACAGATGGCCTGCTACAGACAAGGGTAGGGTAATCCGGAAGGCTATCTGCATCTTATGGGAATGTATCACCCCTAAAAGGTTGCCCTCAAGAATATCTTGAGTATCACGATATATATAGAATAGCGTATCGTATGGGGTGCTACCAGGAGAGCTGTATCCACAAACCACAGGGAGGGGCTCACAGAGGCAGCCATAAAGCAAAACACACATGATTTGTCCACATTTACATAGAAAACTGAGAGCCATCCAAAGGAGGCAAGCGATCGCATAATCCCTTCCATACCTGCCCAGAGGTCTTTCAGATGTAAAATCATATCTGAGGCATACAATGATATCAAATGGCTCATTTGATACTTAGGTATCCTCCATGTTACTGAGTGTTGTCACATATGCTGTGCTAAGGGCTTGATCACAGGTACGAACAGGAACAGCAATAAGGGACAGACCTGCTACATCCCACGTGACATCTGGTACATGCTTAAGACTTGATGGCCTATCCACGCTCTATCTGTGGCCATCGAGTATAATAGGTTAACCCACCGCATCTAAGCTGGAGAGATACCAAATAGGACCAACACTGCTAACATAAAATCCCATTCATTGGTCTCAATGTATCAACTGTGGTAGGAGAAGGAGCAGCCGACAGGCTAGTATCTTACTCAATATCTTGTATTTGGTGTTTAGGATAGACAGTCCTCTATATGAAGTGAGTTCTGTAGGTGCTTTTCCTGGTTTTAGCAGGGAGGTCAGCAATACCTACTTGGTGGTGGGTGGGAGCTTTCCTTATTCCAAGGAAGAATTTATAGCTTTTCTAATTGATGGACCAAGTGTTTTGCTTATGTTGAGTGGAACTTGATAGGAAGGCCTTCAGAGTCTTGGCTTCTTAATCCGGGCAAGCTCCTTAATGGACCCTCAGATTTTTCCTGCTAGTATAGAGGCACCAAGGGCCGCTCTTTCCTCTGCTGGTACCTTGGGTAGTTCGACTTGATTTAAATAGGTGGGGATGTCTGAGGGGTCTAGAGATACTTGGTGGTGTATAAGCTATAAATCCCAATAAGCCTCACTAATCCCTGACTGTTTAATTGCTCCCTGGGTCAGCATAGGTATTGAAAGAACAAGTGTGGGCGAGAAGTAAGGATGAACAAGAGGGCTAATAGCACCCCCAACCTTTCTGTGTCCATATGGGTTCTCTGCATGTAAGTTTTGCAATCGATCACGTGTAGGCCCTCAAGGAGTTCAGCATATGCTATGTGCACCTCCTGTAGCTCATCTGCAACTTCAACGTGGTTGAGCACAACCTTTTCAAGTAGTCCCAGCCTATTTTCAATGTGCGTAAGCTCCAGCTACACTTCCTTTCTAGCTTCTACTCCACTAGCGGAGATAAGGACATTCTTTTTTTGTCAGTGAAATACCTGTCAATGGGAGTAGCAAGCACCTCTCTAAAGACACCGTCTTCCTTGAGAAATGACTTTAAGAGCCACGTAGGGATTGGGTGGGGCATGAACCCATGACATTGTTATTTTCAACGGGATATGATCTGAGAGTGTCTTCCCAAGGTATGTGGTGGTGGTGATGTTGGGTTGTAAATGTGTAGGGCAGAGAAATCTATTGGGATGGGAGTGGAGAATGTGAGGGGAAGAGTAAAATTAGTACTACCTCCCCAATGCATGACAATGTCATCACACATCCAGAAGACCAGAGACCTCTAACATTGCTTTTATGCCTTAGCTAGACATACTGGTGCTAGGTGGGGGTGGGTGGGACTGATCTTGGTCAATATCAACAACAGCATTGAAATCACCACCCAGCACCCAGGGATACATGGTCCAATCCTCTTATGTGAAAGACAGGTGGGTTAAGTAAGTATCTTAATCTGTTTTGGGTGCATATATACATCCCAGCATGATTGGTAACCTGTCTAGAGTCCCTTGTAGTAGTATGTTGTGCCCCTTCATGTCTATCCTGGATTCTAGTATTTTGAACAAGACACTGGCCTTAAGCCAGATTGCAGCACCATGCTCGAATGAAGCACAGTATGTGTGGAACAACTGTCTGTGCCATTTTCTTGCACATCTTCTGGGCCTCATGAGTAATTCGGTGTGATTCTTGTAGAAACACAACATGTGCATGGCACATGTTCAATTGTGCTAGCACCTTATTCCTCTTGGATATGGATCCCAGGACCACACTTTCTATGTAACAATACTATAAGTATCCTACATAATGTTCATCTTGTCTGGATTGTGCCCCCATTATCTCCCCAGCAACCCCAGCTCCCCGCCCTCCACTATCTTGCCCCCAGTTAAAAAAGTAGGTGACATTAGTAAGCAGTGAACTCCCAATTTTAAATTTGAGGTCCAGCGATAATCAATTGTTGGACCAAACTGTGTAAACAACCAGAACATTTCAACAGTTATAGAACAATTGCCTACGCTATTGGGGATATGTGGTTTACGAGTCTTGGATGTTGAGAAGAGTTAGCTTGTATAGGTGTATGTTTCAGTCTAGGACAACTGGACCTAGTACCTAAGATTATGCACATTAGAAATATGGAAGCACAAAATCCCAAACCCCAGCCCTCCCTCCTGTAAAACATAGCAGTGTATGTGATGATCAGGTTTACGGAACAACACTGAATAAAGTGGCAAACATGTAGGGTTATCGTTATGAGTTTTGTGTCTCATTCAAGACTTTTCCATTTACTGTTCTCACAACCGTCAGCCGAGCAAGTTTGCATCATCTGAGGAGTACTTGTGGGAAACAGTGCCACACTGTGGGCAGACACGGAGTCTGATGCACCAGCTTGGGAGGAGCTGGAACCGAAAGGCTCTTTGGGGTGTCCCAAGGAGTTTGCTGAATGGATCGCTTCTCATTGTCCCTCCAAGGCTTGTTGCAGTGAGGGATCCGAATCTGTGCCAGCTTTACAGGGCACCCCCTTTGACAATTCCATGGAGCTTGCTGTGCTTTAGGTGGTTCACGTCCTGATGGTTCTTGCTGCTGAATGTCCGGGAAGAGTTGTTCCAGCCAGCCCCATACCTCTGCTGGTGTTTCAAAGAAGAAGGTGTGTTGGTTATGGATCACTTTGAGTCCGGCCACAAAGAGCAGCACATATTTGAGGCCAGCTGTGCATAAGTGTCTCTTGATTTCTTGGAAAGTTGAGCATCTGTGTTGAACTGAAATCATACAGTCTGGGAACAAGGAAATCATAGCGTTCTGCATGAGGATAGAATACTTTTCACATGTGGCACCAAGTATCATGTCTCTGAACTCTGAAGCTGAGTATCTTAGCCACCATAGGATGCAGGGATGCCCTGGGAATTGGTTTTCTCGTGGGGACCCTATATGCCCTCTCCACCACAAAAAAGCAGACAACCCTGTTGGGGCCACCACTGTGCAGAGCTAGTCCACTATGAATTTGGTGGGGCAGGGTCCCTCCTTGCTCCCTGGGACGCCCACAATCTGGACATTTTTTTTCTGAGGCCTTCCCTGTGCATCATCCACATGATCCTGGAACTGTTCCACCTGTTTGCGCAGTTGCAAAAGTTAGGGATAGTTTTCTGCCTAGCATCAGCGTGGTGGCGGTCTGTACATTTGTTCTGACTTTATCAGCCAACTTACGGTGGTCATCCTTGAGTAGACTGATATCTGTCATAATGGCCCCTGCTGTTGTTCAATCGAACTCTGTGACTCCCAGATTTCTTGGAGAATGACCATTCTGGTGTGTCCATCTGTGGGAGTCAACAGGTGTCAGTTGGTTGAGGGTACATAGTCCTCAGGTGTCTACATTGGTGAGCTGTCTGGAGGGGCGGACTGGGAATGCGAATGAAGCACCTGGTTCTCAGTTGTAGTCTTGGTGCAACAAATGGTGGTGGATAGCCAGTTCAATCTCATACACCTTGGGGGATGAAAGAGAGAGTGGCACCCACCTCTGTGCTCCCCCCTGTAGACTGGTGCACTATGAGGCCTCGAGGATGCTGGAGGATGGGGTCTGCCATGGTAGAATAGGACTTGAGTCTATGGAAGAGAGCTGTGTGCAGCCTTGGGGTGTGGCCCTAGTCCATATCAGGTTGATGACTCTTGTCCCAGCTGCCTGTGACTGTGGCCCCCAGCTGAGCACTCCTCAAGACTGTCAAAATGAAGGTCTACTGGTAGGATGCAATGGCTACTGGGAGCAGCTGCCTGTGATGGATTTGCAGTGTCAAGCAGCCCTCATGCAGACCATATTTCCTGTGTATGGCAGATCTCCTTGTTCTACAGTAATTTGGGGAAGTACAGTGATGGGGCCAGGCACTGGGTGTCAGTCACGTTGCAGGGGATATTAGTTCAAAGTTCAACAGATCCCCCATCTACATCGCGGGGTCCACCATTGAGCAATCACAATGATGTCTTGGTAGGGCTCAATGCAGGGTCTCCCTTCAATTATTCCATGGACTCTCTGTTAAATGGTGCCCTATCTGCGTGCCACAGCACTCCTGGCTTCAAAGTCCATGCCTGACCCAGAAGTTGAGGCTGTCAGCACAGGGAGCCACCTCCAGGCATGTTGTGCTGTCCGACCTGTCACAGTTCGTCAGGCTGCAGAGGCCGTGTAGGCTCCACGATGATGTTCTTCAATTTTACACTTCCTAGCGAGTGAAACCGACCCAGAGTGCAGGCCGATCTCCACTCGCAGCCTGCTCAGGTAGTGATGCTACCAGGGGGCAGCAACTGGCCGGGGGGAGGGGCATGCCTGTCTTGTGAAGGCCGCAGCATTCTTCTGCAGGCGAGTCAGCGTTGGCAGACCCTCCTGTCTTGCTGCTCACCTTCCATGTAGTAGGAGCTTCCTGCCTTCAATCAGTCCGAAGGGGGGCTCACTGGGTTGTAAGTTTCTGACCAGCAATGATAAGTGGCTGTGCTTCCAGGCTGCACTGCTAGAGTGGCTCAGCCCATCGGCCATTTGCCGCAAGGTGTGCAGAGCAACGGTAGTTCACCGTCTCGGTATGCATTGGTTGAGTAGTTGCAGATCCAGATTCACCAATACTGCAGGACCTCTGGTGCTGCAAGAATTAAGGCCCAATGGTGCCAGGGGAAGGTTGATTTACAAGGATTGTAGAGCCCTGGTATGTGAGCTGGGTGAGTATGCTGACACCATCTTAGACGGTTGGCCACACCTCCTTCCTTATGGTATCTTATGTGTAATAAAAGGGGAGTTTAAGTCTTGCAATTTGGTTTTAAATGTCAAGCCAATATGGCAGTGAAACTGCACATACAGGTTCTGCACTGCCAGGCCTGAGACATGGTTAAATGACTACTTAAGTGGGTGGTACAATCAGTGCTACAGGCCCAATAGTGGCATTTAATTGCAGGCCCTGGGCATAAATAATCCACTTTACCTTCTTAGGGACTGATAAGTGAATTAAACATGCAAATTGTGGATACACAAATGTTGCCATGTTTTACGGAAGTGAGCATATAC
This sequence comes from Pleurodeles waltl, assembly GCF_031143425.1. Classification (NCBI taxonomy): domain Eukaryota; kingdom Metazoa; phylum Chordata; class Amphibia; order Caudata; family Salamandridae; genus Pleurodeles; species Pleurodeles waltl. The sequence continues at coordinate 554,452,695 of NC_090442.1, forward strand.
ACTTTAGCACTGGTTAACAGTGGAAAAGTACCCAGAGTCCTTAAGCCAACAAAAACAGATCAGCAAAAAGTGGACAGTAAATAGCACAAATTTAAGGCGTGACCCTGCAGAAAGGGCCATTTCCAACACGACCCACCTCCAGCCTAAAGCCAGGGGACTCTGATCAGTACCTTGATGAACTTACCTTCTTAGGCGCTGGAACATGGACAATGGCCCTCTACTTTTGAAGGCAATTGTCAGTTCTAAACCTCCCTGAACTCAGTTAGATCCCTCAGTCTATGCTCTCCAAAGCCACTGGACTGACCTATGGGGAACCCTTTTCCTCATCTGTACATCACCATGCCTTAATTTGCTCACAGAAGGATCCCAGTAGGCAGAGAGTACCATTGTGGCCAACACAGTATGGTGGTCCATTCCACCCTTGGGAACAGACTTCTCAAACCATTGGCTATAAGGACAGCAACCAAGAAAGGCTACTGGCAGCTGTCAATGTCAAGAGCCAGGCCATGCAGGGGTCTCTGACCTCTGTGGTTTCTCAGAGTGGGGGACAATAGCCAAAGGTATTTTGCACCCTGTCTCCACTCTACCTGCCACCAATTCAGTAGTGGTAGCATGAAACTGGCCTTACAACCCAGGGGCTGTAATCCTTAGGTTGAACATGTTACTGGTGTGAGTCATCCCTTACCCTGCCCTACATCTGGGCTCCTCTGTTTGGGAGACGAACCCCCAGAACACTAAACTGTTAGGGTGCAGTGAGTGGCTGCCCCTCTCAGTTATTCTGCTGCTGGGGGAAACTCATTCCCCCAGAATACAGTCTATGGGCATCTGGGGACTCACTAGCCCCTCCTCTGGATCACCTCTCAACCACATTGCACAACTACCAAGGCCATAGACTGAATAGGTCCTGCCCATGTGCTGGGTTCACCCTACATACATGGTCAGTGTATAGTTCTGGGGAAACTATCCTTCGCACTATAATTGTGTCCCTAAGAGCAGGGACTGGGACCCCATTCACTTCCATCTGATGGAAGTGATAACTCTTACCCTCAGGGATTACCAGCTCACCCTCTCATTCTATGTCCCAGCTAAGGGAGATTAGGGGATGTTCTAGCTCCTGCCCCTCAGTGCTACCTTCCCCAAAGGCCACTTGGGCACTCCTGTAGTTTTTACACTAGTGGTGGGTTGTTTCTTGGGATGGACAGAATCCTTCTGCTTGTGTCTTAGCTGCGAAAAATCAAAACATTAGGGGTTGGAAATGTGGTGCCATCCCTTCTCAGAAGGGATATGGGAACCCTTTCCTTACCCCTTAACCTGAGACTTGTTTGGGGCACCCTTGAGCTCTCCCTCCTTCTACTGGGGGTAACCTGTGCCACCCAGATGTCTGCCTCATCAGCAAGCTTCCTGTGGTCCATCAGCCTGCTATCCACTAGGTGCGGGTGCAGCTCTGGAAAACAAACTTGAAGCATGTGTTCCCTCATAATCAGGTTGTACACCCCATCAAAGTAATCTGCCCCTCATCCATCACTTCAGTGCCTTGCTAGAATAATCAAATAAATTCACCCAGGTTGGTTTAGAAAGTTTGTAGCTCTTCCTAAATCTCTGCTGGTACTTCTCTGGAGTTAAATCAAACCTGCTAATGGGTATAGCCATCATGGGAGTGTACTGTGTCTGGTCCTCTCTTCTAGTGTTAGGGATGGGTCCCTCCCCACCTTGGGCATATACCTCAACAAGCTACTCCTCTCAGTACTCTTCAGGAAACTTGTGCACTCTGAAAGTCACCCCATAGGTTATCAACCACTTGTCGATATCATCCTCCAGCAGAAAGCTGGACACCAAGGCCCATATTTACACTTTTTTAGCGCCGCATTTGCATCATGTTTTGATGCAAAAGCGGCGCAAAGTTACAAAATACAATTGTATTTTGTAAGTGTGCACCGATTTTGCGTCAAAAAGCGGCGCAAATGTGGCACTAAAAAAGTATAAATATGGGCCCAAATCCGTTGGGATAAGGACCTTCTCCTAACCAGGAGATATTGTAGGTATGCCGCCACCATCATTGCCGGAGTCCACCTGCCTAGCCTTCATATCTAGCTCATTTAGGCTCAGCTCATGAGCCAACATGAATTTTCTTTCTTCCATGGACAATCTCTTTTTTCTTCTATTCATGGCCAGTCTTTTCTCCTCTAGAGCCATCTCTTTCTCCAGTTGGAGCTATTTCTTCTCCTCCTTCCTGTCTTTCCCCTCCTCTGGGGACAGGAATTTAGAGGAGATGCTGCTCCCTGCCCTTGGGGAAGATCCACTCCATTGTCTCCCTGACCCATAGGCAGTTGCAAATCCTCTAGTGAATCCAGTTCCACATCCTCATCTATTATCACATCCTCCTCCTCTGAGGTCACAGCTGTTTCATCTCGGGCTTCCAACCAGGTCCTCAGTGCCTTTTGCAGCTCCAACTTCTTTGTTAAGCCCCTCATGGAAATCCCAAACCCCTTGCAGATGGTTTTCATCTGGTTCACAATGTAGTTCTCCAGATGGACCAACTCACATTTCGTTGTTGCAGGTACAGGCGCAGATGTAGGACCTCCGGTTAGAGAGTTGATTTTAGAAAAAAGCAAAAATGCCAATCATTGAGAATTAGAAAAATAAAAAAATTTCAATAAAAGAGAGGAGGGAAAAAATTAGATACCACTGAGGTTCAGAGGCAATTGATTTGAATTGGTCTTAGATGTGGGCAATGGTGTAGACCAAATTACTGTAAGCTACTGCACAAACATAAGTCATATCCTCACTACTGAGCACCAATGTTAGACTTGGGGTCTCTAGTTGGCAGAGGTATACACCCTGTCCAAGTAGAGACCACAATCTTAGTCAGGGTAAGTCAAATACATTCCCTAAATTAACCTGTGCCCACCATCTGGTAGCTTGGCACAGAGCAGTCAGGTTTAACTTAAGAGACAATGGCCCTCATTATGACATTGGCGGTAAATCCCACTTACTGCAAGGCTGACTGCCGCCAACATACCGTTGCGGACATCCGTTCACCATATTATGACACACACACACACCAATCCGTCACTATTGAGCCAACATACACAAATCCGCCACACCAAAGGTCAGTGATAAATTGGCAAAATCCAAACCCACACGTTAAGCCAACAGAACAACACCCACCACATTATGACCCACGAATCACCATGGCGGACATTCAATGGTGGTAAACCGTAGGCGGTACATACCGCCCAACTCAAAATACACATACACAAACAAAACAACGCCACATTGGACAATTCAAACAACACGCACTGGACACCCATACACACCATACCCACCCACTCACACCACTATAAAACACACACCTAAATTACACACAACCCTTTACGACTACAAACAATTGCCACCAGAGAGAGACAGCAAGACACTGACACAACCAGAGCCACACACTACTCACACCTATACACCACTCAGGTACCCCACATAACACACCCCAACACATTATCCTACAATCCCTCACCTACACACCTCACACAACACCCATGGCACCACAAAGACACCCCCGATTCTCAGAGGAGGAGCTAAGGGTCATGGTGGAGAAAATCATCAGGGTAGAGCCTCAGCTATTTCGAGCACAGGAGCAGCAGATATCGATAGCTAGGAAGATGGAGCTATGGCGGAGGATCGTGGACAGGGTCAATGCCCATGAACTAGGGATGACATCAGGAAGAGGTCAAATGACCTACAGGGGAAGGTACGTTGCATAGCAGCAAGACACCAGCTCACTGTACAGACGACTGGTGGTGGACTACCACCTCCTCCCCCACAACTAACAGCATGGGAGGAGCAAGTCTTGGCAATCATGCATCCTGAGGGCCTGGCTGGAGTTGGAGCAGGACTGGACTCTGGTAAGTCAACTCTCTACTACTTCTATCCCCCTACCTGCATGCCATCACATACCCTCACCCTCACTCCCATCACTCCACCACCTTCCACTCACCCCACCATCACATCTCACCCATCCCAATGCCAAGCCCTGCTTGCCATACCAATGCATGGACATGACACACAGCCCTGCACCTATCACTAAAGCATGCACTCTAGAGAGAATCAGCTAGCACACCACATACCAACTTACACAAGTGAAAGCTGGCAGGGCAAATACAACCAAAGAGGGTAAGCCACTGATGCACAATATGTCACACACAGAAACAATGACACATCATTTACATCCCCACAGGTATCCCAGCCAATGTCACTGGAGAGGAGGTGCCAGCAAGAAGAGGCCCACAGTGATGACAGCAACTCAGGTCGCCTGGATATGGATGACCAACCTGCCCATCAGGGACCTCTGGACAGTTGGTTACCCAAGCCAAGTCACAGACAACCACAGAGCCTCCCCCATATGGAAACACCACCACAGCACCCACCCAGCGTACCCACACCTCTGTCCCCAGAACACGTCAATCAGCAGTGTGTCCACCTCTAAAAGGACCCCAGGGCACACCTCAAACCCATGACAATCAGGGACCTGGGGTCAGTGGGCACACGGTTCAGGGGACAGAGGCACAGAACAACCGGGAAACTAAGAGGACTGCTGTGTTCCAGGGGGAGGACAGGCCCAGGGAACCAACTCTCCAGGAGGCACTTGCAGAGATCCTGGGAACATACCAATATTCCCAGGACACAATGTGCCAGATCCTGGACAATGTGCAGGAGAACAGTTGGCTGCAGGAGGGACAGTATCAGGGGATCACGGAGGATTTATAGGCCATCAACACCACCCTGGTCTCCATAGCAGGGGTGCTGGCAGACATGGTCAATATTATGAGAGAGGCAGTCACGCAACAGCAGGCCCCTGCCACTAGCCAGGCATCTGAACTGCCTTCCACCTCCGACTGCCGCTAGTGGACAGGAGGCCCTGCCACAGGAACCCCTCCCCTGCAGAAGGGAGAACTACCCCACAAATGTTCCCTGCGATCCAGGCAGAAGCCAAGACCCCTGCCAGGAAATTAGACTCTCCTGTTTGTCACCCTTGTTTCCCACTCTGCCACCTTGTCCACCTTGAACCACCATTGCTCCCCTTCCTATGTCCCCATGGACAATGCACTTGTGCTACGGCCTAGAAATATACCTTGGAATTTCCTCCATCATCACCCCATCCCATTGCATTTGCCCCTCAATATCTTAACACTTCAATAAATATCCTTGGAAAAAATGGAGGGTGTTACATTTTTTGAGTATGTATACGTTTAACAATGTACAAATATTGCAATTCAACTGTACAGTAAATGAGCACATATAAAGGACCTGTAGTTGGCTGCAGTGATCACACCAGGAGCTATTGTGAGGCACCAACATCTCTAAAATGAATTGCCAAAGGGTACAGTAAGTGGGCATAGAAGTGGGAAATAACAGCATGCCAGTACCAAAGAATTTCAAAATAATGACAATGACATGTGTAGTAACACTGTCTTACCTGTGTGTCATTGGAAATATTGTCTGATCACTGCTGTTCTGTTGTCCTCATCCTCATCCTCTGCCTCTTCATCCTCCCTGTGCACAGGGTCCACTGCTGCCACATGTTCATCTCCAGCCTTCTCCTGCAGAAAAGGTACATGCGGTCTCAGGACAAGGTTGTGCAACCTGCAGCGTGCCATTATTAACTGGCAGAATTTCTTGGGTGAGTAGCACAGGGATCCACCTGTTAGATGGATGCACCGAAAGCTGGCCTTCAGGAGGCCAAAGGTTTTTTCTATGATCCTTCTGGTTCGCCCATGTGCCTCATTGTAATGTTGTTCTGTCCTTGTCCTGACATTCATCACAGGGGTCAGTAGTGATGATTGGTTGGGGTAACCAGAGTCACCTGTAAGTATTGAGGGACAAAACTTAGCCACACACTATTCCATATGGCCCACACCATACCCATACACCAACATATACTGGGTGGGGACCAGGGCCACCCATTAGCCACACCCTGTGCCTCTGTAGTTGGCCCATCACATTTGGGATGCTGCCATTCCTCAGGACAGAAGAATCATGCACCGACCCAGGATACTTAGCATTGACCTGGGAGATGTACTAGTCCTCCAAGCACACTATCTGTACATTCATTGAGTGGAAACTCTTACGATTTCTGTACACCTGTTCATTTTGATGGGGGTGACAAATGCAGTATGTGTTCCATCAATCGCACTAATTTTGCTGGGGATATGTCCCATTGCATAGAAGTCAGCCTTCACTGTGGACAAATCTTCCACCTTGGGAAATATAATTTAGCTGCACATGTGTTTAATCAGGACACACATCACTCTGGTCAGCACAATTGGGAACATTGGCTGTGACATTCCTGATGCCAAGCCCACTGTTACTTGAAAAGAACCAGTTGCAGGAAAAGGAACACTGATAGAACTTGCACAAGAGGGGGGATCCCAGTGGGGTGACGGATAGCAGATATCAGGTCAGGCTCCAATTGGGCACACATCTCTGTGATTGTGGCCCTGTCCAGTCTATAGGTGAGGATGATGTGCCTGTCCTCCATTGTTGCCAAGTCCACCAGGGGTCTGTACATATGGGTCTGTCTCCATCTCCTATTCATCTGCAGCAGTAGTAATCTAAGGGACAAAAGAGTGAGGAGCCGGTCATAAACTGAACAATTGGGCAACAACAGTACAATGCATGCTGTCAAATTGTAATGGGTCAGTAAGACTTGTCCTGTATGTCCAAATTTAAACAGTGATGCAGTAATTATCCAGGGCCTGCCTCCCCCCTGAAATGACGTCCGCCTGTCCTGTTTGGAGGGACAGGTGGAAGTGAGGTAATTCTGCTGACGTTGTGCACCGTTGCGGGAGGCGGTCGGGAACTGCAGTGCAACTCCTCATTGGTTAACATTGGGCCCTATGGGTTACAGTGGCCAATGGTGATGTACGCCGGCAGTGACTGTATGCACCGCCATAGACTTGACTGCCAATTTCTATCTGATTCCTCACTTGCTACCTGACCTACAACAAGAGGGGACCTACACTGTATGTGCTGCGGTGACCTGTGTCTGGAACCTTCCATGGCCTGTGTGACTGGGAAAAGGGCTGCTGCCTTCACTTTGGCAGAGTTGGAGAGTCTGGTGGATGGGGTCCTACCCCAGTACGGACTGCTTTATGGGCCTCCAGACCAACGTGTGAGTACACTGTTAGCACAATGCATGTGGCATGAATTCATGGAGTAGTGTGCGAAGGCCTCGTGTAAGAGGGGTGGTTGGATTCCCCCAGGGCGGGGTATAGGTTGTGTGCTGGGCCATCTGTGTGTAAATGGTGATGTGAAGGGGTATGGTGGGCCATAAATGTAACAGGTAGGACTGTCTGACTAATACTATTTTCCTTTGTGTATTGCCGCTGCAGGTCAGTGCCCATGAAAAGAATGGTATATGGCATGCCATCGCCAAGGACGTGGGGACCCTGATGGTCTATGGCAGGTGGAGCACCCACTGTTGGAAATTTTGGGAATCTGAAATGCTGGGCATGGAAGACAGCGGAGACCCAGCTGGGGATGGCCTCCCAATGCGGAAGGGGTGCCCGTCGAACCCTGACACCCCTGATAGCCCGCATACTGGCGGTGGCCTATCCGGAGCTGGATGGGCACTTGAGGGCATCACAGCAACCACAAGGGGGTGAATACAGTGCCCATCATTACAACGTACGCATGGTAGGATGATAGCCGGATGGAGGATGTGTGACAGTGGGTACCCCTAAGCCAAGCCTGACATTGCAGCATAGGTCCCCTGGTGGCAAGGGTCCAGAAGGGATAATCCTGCTACCTAGCTCGTAAGAATCCACTACTGGTCAAGGCTGCATGGGTCCCAGTTGTGCTGGATTTGCCAGTGTGTGCCCCTCCCCATGCCTTGGTGGCTAGCAATATCACTGGTAGTGCAATGCATAGTGCGTAGGTCTGTACCCTGTGTGTGAGTGTGCTGTGTACGCCAACAGTGGTGTTGTTGCAGCCATTGACCAAGTGTATCTTTTGACTCTTTCCCCCCCTTTTTGTTTTGTCACCCTGTCCTTATGTGCATTAGCATTATCTGGTGGAGGAGCAGAGCACCGGTGATGAAGGAAGCTGAGTCCCACAGGACCCAGGAGGCGTAGTCCACTGACGGTGAGGGCACCAGTTGGACAGAGGGCTAGGGGAGCACCACGGCGGAGACTGGAGGGGACAGTTCAGACACAGATACCTCCTCCGATGGAAGCTCCCTGGTGGTGGCGGACAACTCTGTGACCACCCCAGCTACAGCCGCCATCCCTGTACCGCCCACTGCCAACCCTGGAGCCCTTCAGCAAGTTGCCCGTGCCTGCTCACCCGGGAGGGTGGGCATCTCCTTCACCCCAGGCACCTCAGGCCCTGCCCAAGTGAGCCCTGCTGCCCTGAGTGAGGAGGCTATTGACCTCATGGGATCTCTCTCTTTAGGGCAGTCTACCATTGTGAATGCCATCCAGGTGCTGGCATCCGAGATGCAACAGAATAATGCATTTCTTTTAGGGCATTCACACTGGCTTAGTGGCCCAACAGAGGTCGATCCAGGCTCTGGCCTCCTCTCTGATGGCAGCCATTGTCCCTGTTTCCACGCTCCAACTTCCTCTTCTCAATCCCATTCTCCTCAAACCCAACCTATCCCAAGCACACAGGCAGACGAGCATGCACGCAAGACAACACACAAGAGTGGCACAGGCAAACACAAGCAACACACATCATCCCACAGGAACTCACACAAACACCATCCAGATGCAGACATACCAACATCCACAATTTCCACTGTCTCCCGCTCCTCTTTCTCCTCCACCTCCCTCCCAGTTCCATCTACACTCACACCTGCATGCACAACATCCTAATCCACTACCAGCATCACCACCACACCTAGCAGAAGACACACCTCACTGGCAGACACCTCCACAACAGCCATGCACACGTCCCCTGTGTCCTCTTCCATTGTGTCTGTTCCCCCCAAAGTGCACAAGCGCAAGCACTCAGACACCCAATATCTATCCACCTCACAACAGCATCCAGCCCATGCACCTGCACCCAAAATCAGCAGACAGACAACTCCTACAATCACTCCTTCTTCCTCCACTCCCAAACCTTCTCCCTCTTCCCGCCCCAATGTCCATAAAAAGCTTTTCCTATCCACCATTGACCTCTTCCCTTCATCTCCCCATCCTGCAAGTCTGTCCAGGATGGCAAAAACCCAGCCAAGCACCTCAGCCACCCAGTCCACGGGCCCAGTAGTCACCACAACCACTCGTGAGGGAAAAGGATCCATGGCACATGTCCTGAAGGTGAAGGACCCTGCACTGGGCAGCCTCAAGGGTAAGGAGCCTGAACCAGCTGCTGCCAGGAAGACCAAGGAGCCTGTTCCAGCTGCTGCCAGGAAGACTAAGGAGCCTGCCCCAGCTGCTGCCAGGAAGACCAAGGAGCCTACCCAAGTGCTTACAGGAAGAGCGAGGGGTCAGCACCAGCAGGCAGGAAGGGCAAGGAGCCTGGGGCAGGAACTCTGGCAGAGCCCCCACCACCAACTATGGTTGTGCAGCCATCTGAGGCTGCAGGGGATGGGCTGGAGCCTCCCTCCACCAGCAGCAGCAGCAGCACCACCACCACCAGTGGGCAGCCATCTGAGGCTGCAGGGTTTGGGCTGGAGCTTCCACCCACCAGTGCCTGTAGCAGCACCACTACCACCACTGAGCAGCCATCACCGTCGGCGGACGGTATGTAGTCCATCCTCTATTGGCAGCTGTGCAGCCTGCCCCCTGCAAATCCAGTGGGTATGACACCCACCTGAGAGACGGTGACCTTGCACTCCCCAGGATCAAGAGCACAGGGGATGATGTCCCCTCCAGAACCAGTGGGAAAACACCCACAAACCCCAGCCTCCGCAGGATCAAGAACACCCACCAATCCCAACCTCCCCAGGATCAAGAACACAGGGCAAGATGTCCCATCCAGAACCGGTGGGTAAGACACCCACCAACCCCAGCCTCCCCAGGATCAAGAGTATAGGGCAAGATGCTCCCTCCAGAACCAGTGGGTGAGACACCCACCTACCCCAGCCTCACCAGGATCAAAAGCACAGGGCATGTTGCCCCCTCCAGAGCATGTGGGCAAGTCACCCACTCGAGAGCTTGTGGCCTTGCACTAACCAGGACCAAGCACGGGGCAAGATGCCCCCTCCAGAACCAGTGGGTAAGACACCCACCAACCCCAGCCTCCCCAGGATCAAGAGTATAGGGCACGATGTCCCCTCCAGAACCAGTGGGTGAGACACCCACCTACCCCAGCCTCACCAGGATCAAAAGCACAGGGAATGTTGCCCCCTCCAGAGCATGTGGACAAGTCACCCACTTGAGAGCTTGTGACCTTGCACTAACCAGGACCAAGCACGGGGCATGCTGCCCCCTCCAGAGTATGTGGGCAAGTCACCAATTCGAGAGACTGTGGCCTTGCACTCCCCAGGACCAAGCACAGGGCATGTGCCCCCCTCCAGAGCATGTGGGCAAGTCACCCACTCGAGAGCCTGTGGCCTTGCACTAACCAGGAGCAAGCACTGGGCATGCTGCCCCCTCCAGAGCATGTGGGCAAGTCACCCACTCAAGTGACTGTGGCCTTGCACTCCCCAGGACCAAGCACAGGGCATGTTGCCCCCTCCAGAGCATGTGGACAAGTCACCCACTCAAGAGACTGTGGCCTTGCACTCCCTAGGACCAAGCACAGGGCATGTGCCCCCCTCCAGAGCATGTTGGCAAGCCACCTACTTGAGAGCCTGTGGCCTTGCACTCCCCAGGACCAAGCACAGGGCATGTTGCATCTCCCAGCTGAGGTGCCCCATCCCCCTTAGGTGCCTGCCTATTTACCAACCGATGCCCCTGCAGTGTTGTCTCCATGTTGGTACAGGTGACAAGTGGGGCCTTGAACTTTGGCCTGCGGCCATGTGGCCCACGCAAACTGAGGACTGGGCAGTGGACCTTGAACTGTACAATTGTAAATATCTGTTACATTGGCTAAATCTTTATTGATACTATGTTGATCTTATCAGACTTACTTTAGTGTATTAATTTTGTCCCTGCATTATTCAGGTGATTTACGGGGTATAACTTCTTTTCTTGTGCATCTGGTTGTGTGTATGGTGTGTGTATGTCAGGTGTGTATGTGCTCGTGTGTGTCACTCTCTTTTTCCTCCCCCCTCCCTTGTGAGCTAGGCGGCTGTACTCACCGATGTTGTCTTTGCCATCCTTGGTGTTCGTGGTGGAGCAGCACATAGAAGAGCATGGGCAAGACATGCAACTCGGGCTCCATAGCGGCGTGTTTGTTCCCTGTGTCTCCAATGGTGAGTCCTTTCCCTTCTGAGCTCAGTTTCCGCCAGGCTTTTGATGTCGTTGGTACCGCCCCAAAAAAGGTGACGGATTGGCATCTCTTAATACGGTGGGCGGAACATTGACTTCCACCTGGGTGTAGGTGGCTACCGCCATGATGCCTGTTGTTTCCGGTGGCCGGTGTGGTAAAGTGGCTATCTATCTGAGATTTTTCCACCATGGTCATAATTTGGCGGTAATTACTGCCAGCCTGTTGCCGGTACTACTGCCACTTTTGCACCAACTGCCAGGGTTGTAATGAGGGCCAATGTGTAACGTATTTGTGCAACACATAACTTACAGTAACACAGAGAAAACACCACAATAACACTTCACACCCATTTTGAAAAATAGATACTATTAAAAGACCAAAATGACAAAAATCCATTAAGTAGAAGTCAACATGTGTAATTTTACAGATTTAGTAAAAACAGTGCATGAAAGCACAAAACACCAAAAGGGTTGTCCGGTTGTGCCAGACCAGGGCAAAGTATGGGCTGGATACAGGGACCCACTTAGGCCTGCTGAACACAGTACCTTAAATCCTAGTGCGAGGGCTGTGCAGTTTTTGCTTTGCACCAGTTCTGGTGAGGACCACAGAGTGTGAAGCACCTCAGGCTCACTGCCAAGAGTCCTGGACCAGGATGGTACCACGTGGCAGGGCAGATTCATAGATGGTAGAGTCTAGGAGCAGGTTAGTTAGAAGTCTTTTGTGTCCCTGGGACTTCAGAATGCAGGAGGCCAGTCAACTGGCTCTTGGAGTTACTCTAAGTTCTGGGTTGTAGAAATGCAGGCTCAGTCCTTCTCACTATCAAGCAAAGGGGAAGCAGGCACAGTTCAGCACAGAAAATCAGAAGTCCAGCAAAGCAGAACTCCAGAAGAGTGGCAGTCCTTTCAGAAGCACAGGAGTCCTTCTTCCTGACAGAGTGTCTACGGGTCCAAAAGTGTAATGAAGTGGTGGTGTTTCAGGTCCAGTATTTAGACTTTGGTGATCTGATTCGGGAAGGTGAGAGGACCAACTGGAGCTGTACCTTTCAAGTGCACGAAGGTCCTACCTCCTGTGTCTCCCTCCTCCCCCTCCACCTCCCATGTACTAACCTGGGTGAAGTGACAATGCAGGATTATTAAGACCTATTGTATGAGGACAGGAGAAACCTATGCAGGTGCATGTAAGACAGTGCTAAGCTCAGCTCCACCATCAAGCCAGTTAAAGGCCCATTAGGCCCATTAAGTCACACCAAATTCTCTATTGTGTGTGGCTGTCTAGAGGGAATACAAAGGGCCTAGCTGTCTCCCACACCTGGTATGTATTGGAGAGAGGCAGCAGGCACATAGGGCTAGGAGCAGAAGATTTGCCAACTTTCTAAAATTGGCATTTTTAAAACTGTAATGATAAATTTGACTTTAGCATTAAAGAGGGTTTATGATTACAATTACATAGGTGCCAAACATGACAGCTCTACCTCTTTTCAATCAGGAATTACACTAAATAAATGTATCAAGGAATACCTAATGTTATGAGAGGGGTAGGCCACACAGTAGTGAAAAGTTAATTTGGGACTTTTTCACAACCAGAACGCTCAAAACTATAAAAGTATATGTTCTGCCTTTTACTTACACCACACCCTGCCCTACGGCTAGCTAGGCCCAACCTCAGGGGTGTCTTGTGTGTAATAAAAGGCGAGCTTAAGGCTTGGGAAGGGGTTTTAATTGACAAGTCGACATGGCAGTGAAACTGCACTTACCAGCTCTTTAGTGGAATGCCTGAGATGTTTAAAGGACTTCTTAGGTGGGTGGCACTAGTAGCATTTAATCTACAGGCCCTGGGCACTTATAGTGCCCTGTACTAGGGACTTATAAGTAAATTAAACATGCCAGTTGTGGATACACCAATGTTACCATGTTTTACTGAAGTGAGCACATGCTCTTTAGCACTGTTTAGCAGTGGTAAAGTGCCCTGAGTCCTGAGGCCAACAAAAAAAGATGAACAAAAAGTGGAGAAAAAAAGGGGTTGACCCTGCAGAGAGAACGATTTCCAACAGGATCGGTCAGCGCTTACCTAAAATAAGGACCAAAAGGCCACCAGGGATGGCGGTATCCTGACTGCTGTATTACGAGTCACAAACTGACGACTGTCCAAATACAGCCACAAATCCAACACCACCAGGCCGACCGAGGGAGGTAGAAGGACAGTCCCACCACAAGCCCCGCCATGCCGACAACATCCCACCCTATATATTACAGCCCACAAATCAGCACAATGACCATTGCATTGCGGAAAACCATTGGAGGTGTGAACCACCACGCTCAAAATATCACCACCACCAGAACCCAACACCACATCGGACAGTATGAATACCCCACACCTGACACACATACCCACACTACACACACCTATAACCAGCACTATAAAGCACACCAGCACTATAAAACACACCCCCACGCAACCCACACTCCTTTGCAACTACAACCACAGACAGAGATACCAACAGCAAATAAATACACATATTTAGCACTTATATACTATAGGCACACATACACAACTCATGCAGTATACAACATACACATCACAACTGAACACAAACACCATAACACAACTGCACACCTAAATAAGCACCCTACACACACCATCAATCCCCAAACACCACACCCTTGCACACATCACTCCCCCCAAACCAATACACCACCACCATGTCCCCACAAAAGCACCCACGCTTCACTGATGAAGAGTTAAGGGTCATGGTTTATAAAATAGTGAGGGTAGAGCCACAACTGTTTGGAGCACAGGTCCAGCAAACATCCATTGCCAGGAAAATTGAGTTATTGCAGAGGGTTGTTGACAGGGTCAACTCAGGGGGCACCCATCAATGCACAGGGGAAGACATAAGGAATAGGTGGAAGGACCTTGGGGGGAAGGTGCATTCCATGGCATTATGTCATCAGATTGCAATTAACAATACTGGCGGAGTTCACATCATGGGAGGAGAAGGTCTTGGACAAACTGCATTCTGAGGGCTTGAATGGAATCATCAAAGGACTCGACTCTGGTAAGTCAACAACACTCCCCAGGCACCAACCACTCCTGGAGAGCATGCGTCCCCACTGTAACACTCCCCTATCCACACCATCTCACAATTCTGCAGCCCCCAATCACCACCCGCCCCTCCCCTGCATGCCACACCACCCGACTCCCACTATCCCCAAACAGTCCCTCCCTACTGCACGGATACCAATCACAATGCCAATTACCACAACTCCCACAATGCATCACTCTCTACCCATCAAAAGATGACAGTCCCACTTCACAGTGGAACACCTTTGCAGAAAATCATGGCACATGCAACACCAACTGGATGCTTTGACTGCGTTCTGCTACATGACAATGACAGCAATGCATTCCACCATCATCAACCCTCAATGGAACATGGAAACAATGTCACAATCCGTCACCTGCAAACAATGTCTGCAGTGCTGCATCTGTCATTGCCATCACTGGGAAGCAGTCAAGCGAAGAAGGTGGAGAATGCCAACAGGTGCTCGCACATCCGCAAAAGGTATATCAGCTGTAGGATCAAAAAGTACAGAACACACTGCTTATTCCCGATGCGACCGGCAAGGGTGATTTATCCAAGAACCTTGAGGCTTATCATGGCCATTATTCATCTCTCCAGTACTATTTGACTTCTCCTAGAGATTCATGACAAACAGCAGTTCGTTATATGCTCCAACCGTATTTACATATACGCTTTATACATCTGAAGCCTTGACAAAGTCTTGAAGACGGAACACGTGTTGGCTGTTTTGCTGTATGGACTTATTGTTACATTTGATTACCCCATTGTAACTCTGACCATTTATCACCATCTGGCTGTTCTGGATACATGGACATTTTGTACAACGCAATCTTTGTGATTGAGACTTCAACTACCTACTTGCATCTATAATACATTTCTATACATCATCTTCCCAGACCGGACATCTAATCAATTCTTGAACATTATCTGGATCTACAACACTGGTTTGCCCTGGCCGCTCTTCTTGTATCACTGGGAAGCAAGTCAAGCTATTCCATGCATCAGACGATTATAGGAACAAGTACATCTCCACAATATAACTCTCTCCCTTTCCATCCACAGGTACCCCTGCCACTGCCACCCTGCAGAGGATGCCAGAGACAGACAGCCTCCCCAGGATGAAGGCCCAGTGGATGTCTGGACATTCATGAATTGCCTGGTCCATCTGGGACAACTGGTCAGACCACGACCACCAGCCCCACCCTAGACACATTGGAGTCCCCCACTGCAGTGGCTACAACACCACAGCCAACCCTTTGTTCCCAAACCAGTGTTCAATCAGCAGTGTGCTCCACAGTACAGGGACCAGAGTCAAGGCCACACACCCAATACAATGAAGGTCCTGGTGAGACTGGGAGTGGGAACACTGTGCCAGGGGCACAGGCACAGGGGGCCAGGGTCAGAGGGAGGGTACCTGTGGCCCAAGGAATAGGGCACCCAATGCAAATGACTGGCCAGGAGGCCATCGTCCCAAGTTCTGGGAGCTTACCGGCAATCCCAGGAAAAGATGGGCCAGATCCTCCCAACCTTGCAGGAGAACCAGAGGCTGCAGAGGGAATACTACTATGATGCCATGCAGCAGTGGCAGACCCTCTTTGCCACCATGGCCTCCATTTCCGGGGTGCCCTAGGAACTCATTACCATCCAGCATGCATCCTCTACCCACCAGCATGCCCCTTCCACTAGCCACATTACAACCGAGCCCTCCACTTCTGCGGCAGCTAGTGGACTGGAGGCCTTGCCAGAGGACATACAGACCACCAGCCCCCCTCCCTCTGTAGCTGAGGAATCCACACACAAGTGAGGTCGACCATCCAGAAAACCTGTAGGACCTGATGCCAAGACCAAAACCACTGCCAGGAAGTGACCCTCACCTGAACATTCTCCTTTGTGTGCCACTGACACACCCTGTTGACTGTCCACTGTCATGTCTCCATTTTCCCATGGCCCCTTGGATACTGGACCTGGGCTACCTACAGCTGGGACATTTACTCTGATGATTTCAGCCACCATGAGCCCACTCATCGTCCATTGCACTTGTGAATCACATTAAACACCTTTGAGCACGGCTACTGTCTACGTGTCTTTATTGTAACAAGTATGATTTTCTGTTGTACATGTCATACCAGTCAACCCATTGTCCTGAAAACATCTGCGAGATTGACAGAAGGGAGAGTAATATGCAGAAGGGATGATGGTGGAGCAGACATATTCTGGATACATGTGTCAAGGGAGCCACCAGGCAGGGCAGGAACCAGAGTTGCACCACATAACTGACCTGCAAATACACCAACACAGGGACAGCTATCACGATTGGAATCAATGTTTGCCACTTAGCACCCATGCAGTACAATGTCAAGCTCCCTAGTGTGATTTGGCAAGTGGAATATGAAACCATATTTCAATGGCAGAACCCCATTCCCTAGACATCTATACCCAATGGTCCTTCCCTCACAGCTGACAAAATTCAACTTAAGGCATGTTCTACAGTCAGTAAAAGTTAGGTAACATATTCTCACATTGTGGACTGTGAGGACAAGTAGCATTACTGATGACACCACTATGTTTGTCACTTCAATTGCAGTTGACATAGCATTACAGGGAACATACAACATGGACAGTACTTTGCAGATGTGATGCAACACAACAGCAGTGTGAAAATAGCACTGACATTTGAACAGTAACACCTCCTCTCATGGGCAATATGCCCACCCCCAAAACCCACCCAGAGGGATAGCTGCACTCAACACCTCCACTGATGACACACACCAGGAGGTGCTATATCACTAGGAAGACAGGATTACACATACAAAACAGTCTACACATACATGTTCCTCATTGGAAGTATTGGTGGATCAACTCTGCTCTAGAGTCAGCTGCATCCTCTTCATCTGCCTCCTCATCCCTTACTATGTCACCATCATCAGTCATGGGTCTAGCTGCCACGTCTTCTACATCCAGCAATGGGATATGATGTCTCAGGGCCAGATTGTATAGCATGCAGCAGGCAACAACAATCTAGCAGACTTTTAGTGGTGCGCAGAGAAGAGACATGTAGACACCGGAATCTAGCCTTCAGTAGCCTAACGGTACCCTCGATGACACGCCTTAGTCAGCCGTGGGTGTCAGGTGTTAGCCACGGCGCCTACATTGCTGATCGGGATAACATAGTCCTTTTGGACTACATATCCCATGACGCCTAGAGGGGAAGAGGTCGCTTAAAAAGCAAGCACATACAGGAAGTAATGTGCGTTATTCGTTTCCTAGAAACCAGTCGGATGGACAACGAGGGCTCTTGCTGACGGCGTTTCCGAGGTTGAGTTGTTTGCTTAGGAGGTTTAATTCCTCCTTCTGTTTTCCGTGGAGCCTGGGACCTTCCCAATATCAGGGGGAGTGTCGAGTTTATTTTCCCAGAGGAACCTGCCACGAAGGAGAAGTGGTAGCGGTGAGACGATTTGGTGCCGGAATCCCTCGCCTTTCTTTTTCAGTTCGACAAGGACACTGGTAACTTCTGAAGCACGGCGGTCTTTTGTTTGAGTTACCAATAAAAGCACGATTATCCTTGGGGCCAGAGAACATTATATGTTTGGCTACGACAAGGGGTTAATGTTTATTTTTGCGGGAATTGAACTGCCGGGACGATTTTTCTTTTCAATACGTAATGAAATAACACCGGGTTATTCCTACAAATTGCGTGACTATGACCTGGGGCTTAGTGGATTAACTGAGTCATAGAAAGGACTACGAGATATGTTCTTATCATCGTTAATTTTATTCCCTTTCTCTTCGTTTCTGTCTCCTCATTATTTCGTGACTATCTTGTATAAATGTGGGTGTTGAGCAACCCATTAGAGATCATCGGTATTAATTGTTGGCTTGGGGCGTCCATCTATGATTCAGATGGAGCACAGATAGGTGTTGGATTAGTTCTGCCCTCATGAGTTATGGGCAGGTACGGTCGTTGGTACTTTAGCGAGACATTGCGAGAGTAGACAGGCAATGTGATATTAACACTGTGTATTCTTCTCTTTACAGATATCCCGTCCCTGCTGTTCCTTCCCCTTCCTTCCCTCACCCGATTACTCCAATGCACCGTGGTTTATATAGGTGACTTGGTGGAGTCAGGAGGCGGACCCTTATTTGCATCGCGCCGAGTCTGAGGAGCATCTACAACGTGACAGAATAACACACCCACGAATAACGCTCCTCCCGCTCGGTGTGATACAAAGATGGCGTCTATGGATGATGTATTACAGGCGTTAGTAGTAGTGCAACAAGAGTTGGCTAATTCTAGGGTGGAGGCAGCAGCGTTAAAGGAAAAGGTAGAAAGGCTTACTAGGAATCCCTTCGATGCTTCAGCATCCACACCACAAGTAACCGTGAATGTCTCCCCTCCTATCCCTTTGGCCAGCCCGGAACGGTATTCAGGGGACCCCAGGAAAGTTCAGGCCTTTCTAACTCAGTTGTCTCTACAATTCTCTTGTAGACCCGCGTCTTTTCCCTCTAACCTTTCCAGGGTAATGTTCGCTATTTCTTATCTCTCGGGAGACGCAGCCAATTGGGCCGTACCATTAGTCAGGAACGATGACCCCTTGTTATCGGACTGGAATGCCTTTCGGACGGCTTTCGAGAGGGTGTTTGATCATAGAACAACCACTTTTAGTGCTGACAGGGAATTACTGGAGTTGAGACAGGGGAGGTCTGATCTGGTCTCTTACCTCACGACCTTTAATAGATTGGTGGCAGAATCAGGGTGGCCAGAAGAGAAGAGAATGTCTCTCTATTATCAAGGTTTACGAGACGACATGAAGGATATACTCGCTCAAATAGACCTGCAGCCTTCCACTTGTACAGATCTTGTGAATCTTACCCTGAGACTGAATCACAGATTAGCAGAAAGAAGGGGAGAGCGTAGAGCGGGGGATAGGCGACCAGGCATTCCAGAAAGGGAAGTGCGATCTGTTTCTACTCCCAATGATATAGGTGGGGAGCCTATGGACGTGGGAGCCGTTAGGGCACCCTTGTCGAAGTCCGAGAAGGAGAGTAGGAGGGTACAGGGGTTGTGCATGTATTGCGGCAGGAAGGGTCATTATGTAAGAGAGTGTCCCCAGAAACCACGTAAGAGATTCTCCTACTCCCCCACCCAAAAGGCAGCGGTTACGGCAGGAAAAACATCGGAGAAAGAGGAATTGCCCGTTATAGAACCCCAACCGGTGTTACGGTTAACTTCCTTAGCCCTTTTTCCACAGGAGCAAAAGGCGTCCCACCTTTTGTTAGCAGTGGAGCTGGTGTCCAAAGAACGAAATTTTCCAGTATGGGCGATGATAGACTCTGGAGCCACGGGAAATTTCATAGATGCAGGGGTGGTTAGGAGATTGGGACTTCCTAGCATTCCGAGAAAGGACCCCGAAATAGTGTTGGCGGTTGATGGTACACCGCTGAAATCTGGGCCCCTTACAGAACATACTGAGGACGTTGGGTTGATCTTCAATGGGGTATCTCCGGAACATAAAGAAAGAATTAGACTGGATATAATAGAGGCTCCTCAGTATGAAATTATTTTAGGAATGCCCTGGTTAAGAAAACACAATCCTGTTATAGATTGGCAAACCAAGACGGTTAGTTTTCAGTCCTCGAGGTGTGAGAATAACTGCTTCTTGTATGACGAATCCCCCATGTTAGCATTGGCTCAAGGGTTACAGTTGGCCACAGTGATGGAGAAAACAGTGATATTGCCCTCTGTTTATGCCGAGTTCAAGGATGTGTTCGACGAAGGTCAGGCTGAGACATTGCCACCCCATCGTGTATATGATTGCAAGATAGATCTGATTCCTGGAGCTCTCCTTCCTTCCTGTAGGGTATATGCTCTATCAGACCCAGAAACCAAGCATTTGAGAAAATACTTGGATCACTTCCTGGAGATCGGGTTCATTAGACCATCTTGTTCTCCGGCAGCCTCTCCACTCTTTTTCATAGCTAAAGCTAATAAAGAGTTGAGAACTTGCATCGATTATCGAATGCTGAACAAGAATACAGTGAGGAATAGATACCCTCTTCCTCTCATTCCTGTGTTATTGGAACAGGTGAAAGAGGCGGTAATCTATACAAGGTTGGACCTGAAGGGAGCTTACCATCTGGTCAGAATCCGCGAAGGGGACGAGTGGAAAACGGCGTTCAAAACCCGTTATGGTCTGTTTGAGTACTTGGTAATGCCGTTCGGGTTGTGTAACGCCCCGGCGGCATTCCAGTATTTTCTGAACTATGTTCTCAAGGAATACGTAGACCGTTTCGTGATCGTTTATATAGATGACATTCTGGTGTATTCCACATCCCTGGAGCGCCACTCTGACCATGTTTCCTTAGTACTCCTAGCATTGCGACAGCATAGTCTTTTTTGCAAACTGAGCAAATGCGAGTTCCATGTCCGGAAGGTTGAGTTCTTGGGGGTGGATTTAAGCCCTGAAGGGTTTTGCATGTCGACAAGAAAAATACAGGCTGTTCAGGAGTGGCCAGTACCCACTAGTGTGAGAGACATGCAATGCTTCCTTGGGTTTTCCAATTACTATAGAAGATTCATCTTTCATTTTTCTCACATTGTGTCACCTATAACAAGGTTACTAAGAAAGGGGGTGTCTTTTGTTTGGTCAGAGGAAGCAGAGGAGGCCTTTTGCTTTTTGAAACAGGCCTTTTGCTCCGCACCTATACTTCAACATCCCAGCCGGATGCCCCTTTTATCGTCGAAGCGGATGCCTCGGATATAGCGATAGGGGCCGTGTTATCACAAAGAAACAAAACCACCGGACAGCTTCATCCTGTTGCGTTTTTATCTAGGAAACTATCGGCTGCGGAACTTAACTATACGGTGGCAGAAAAGGAATTGTTAGCCATCAAAAAGGCATTCCAAGAATGGCGACACTACCTATGGGGAGCTCAACACCCGGTCACGGTATATACTGATCACCGAAATCTGCAGTATATGAAGGAGGCAAGACAACTTACCCAGCGGCAAATGAGGTGGATGCTGTTTTTTTCAGAATACGAGTTTGTGGTGACCTTCCGTCCTGGGGTTGACAATCGCAAGGCAGATTCACTGTCTCGACAAGAGGACGTGAGAACCATTGCTTCAAGACCTGAGGAAGCAATCATCAAACCTGAAAGAGTGCTTTGTGCCCTTCATATCTCCCATTTCTTAGAAAAGGTTTCTAAGCAGAAGTCTGCTGCTCAGTGGAAGAAATGGGCGGAGTTAAGTCAGGACCGTACCCTTAAGCATGGAATAACGTTGCAAGGTAATCGTTTGTATTTGCCAACACGTGAACTCCGAGTGCAAGCCTTTAATTGGTGTCATGATGCGGTAACGGCTGGTCATCCTGGTTACACCAAAACGGCGCAAATAGTTCGACGACATTTCAAGTGGGAAGGTTGGGCTAAAGACGTTGCGGCCTGGGTGGCTCGGTGTGAGATATGTGCACGGGCCAAGGGAGAAAACGCGAAGAGCCAGGGCAGACTCATACCTTTGCCCACTCCGGATAAACCATGGCAAACCATTAGCGTGGATTTTGTGGTAGGATTACCAATGGATCAGGGGTACAATGCTATCATGGTGGTAATCGATAGCCTTACCAAGATGGGTCATTTTCTCCCTTGTAGAAATCTGCCTACAGCCAGTCAAACCGCCCATCTAATTTTGTCTCAAGTGGTACGGTTACATGGTCTACCGAGAACCATTATTTCGGACAGAGGCCCCCAGTTTGTTGCTAGGTTTTGGCGTATGTGGTGCAAGGTGCTGCACATTGAATCCGCACTGTCCACCAGTTTCCACCCACAAACCGATGGCCAGACGGAGCGCCTCAATCAAACCCTGAAAAAATATCTGAGGTGCTATGCAAAGGACGCTCACGAATCCTGGGTTTCGTTGCTATGGCTGGCAGAACTATCATACAACAATGCTTGGCATAGCTCGATACGTGAATCTCCTTTTCGTGCTAACACGGGGTTCCACGCGGAAATGTTGCCCATAAACATACCTAGGGAAGTCACGGATCAACCTACGGTTCATGCCATGATTAAGAATCTGCAATCCGTGCAAAAGAAGATACGACTCAATCTGGAGAAGGCCAAAGAACAGTATAAAAAGTGGGGTGATGAACATCGGCGTGAGGGGCCGGCATATCAGCCAGGCGATAGAGTGTGGCTTTCCACCAAGTATATACGCTTCAAGATGCGTAGCGTCTTTCATCCTCGTTACATTGGTCCCTATGAGGTGTTACGCCAGATAAACCCTGTGGCTTACCGTCTCAACTTACCTGCTTCCTTAAGGATCCATCCGGTATTTCATTGCAGCCTTTTGAAACCGGCTCTTTCAGCGACCCGGCAGGCGGTGCCTCCGGTGGTCAGAGATGGGCAGCTGGAGTACGAGGTGCGCAGAGTGTTGGATTCCAAACGACGGGGGGGTAAGCTGTGGTACTTGGTTTCATGGAAGGGGTACAAGGCTGAGGACGATTCATGGGAGCCGGAAAGCAATGTCCATGCCCCTAGGGCAGTACGGCTGTTTCATGCCCGTCATCCCTCTAAACCTGGTCCTAGGAGGCGCTTTGGAGGCGGGCGTACTGTCAGGTGTTAGCCACGGCGCCTACATTGCCCATCGGGATAACATAGTCCTTTTGGACTACATATCCCATGACGCCTAGAGGGGAAGAGGTCGCTTAAAAAGCAAGCACATACAGGAAATAATGTGCATTATTCGTTTCCTAGAAACCAGTCGGATGGACAACGAGGGCTCTTGCTGACGGCGTTTCCGAGGTTGAGTTGTTTGCTTAGGAGGTTTAATTCCTCCTTCTGTTTTCCGTGGAGCCTGGGACCTTCCCAATATCACGGGGAGTGTCGAGTTTATTTTCCCAGAGGAACCTGCCACGAAGGAGAAGTGGTAGCGGTGAGACGATTTGGTGCCGGAATCCCTCGCCTTTCTTTTTCAGTTCGACAAGGACACTGGTAACTTCTGAAGCACGGCGGTCTTTTGTTTGAGTTACCAATAAAAGCACGATTATCCTTGGGGCCAGAGAACATTATATGTTTGGCTACGACAAGGGGTTAATGTTTATTTTTGCGGGAATTGAACTGCCGGGACGATTTTTCTTTTCAATACGTAATGAAATAACACCGGGTTATTCCTACAAATTGCGTGACTATGACCTGGGGCTTAGTGGATTAACTGAGTCATAGAAAGGACTACGAGATATGTTCTTATCATCGTTAATTTTATTCCCTTTCTCTTCGTTTCTGTCTCCTCATTATTTCGTGACTATCTTGTATAAATGTGGGTGTTGAGCAACCCATTAGAGATCATCGGTATTAATTGTTGGCTTGGGGCGTCCATCTATGATTCAGATGGAGCACAGATAGGTGTTGGATTAGTTCTGCCCTCATGAGTTATGGGCAGGTACGGTCGTTGGTACTTTAGCGAGACATTGCGAGAGTAGACAGGCAATGTGATATTAACACTGTGTATTCTTCTCTTTACAGATATCCCGTCCCTGCTGTTCCTTCCCCTTCCTTCCCTCACCCGATTACTCCAATGCACCGTGGTTTATATAGGTGACTTGGTGGAGTCAGGAGGCGGACCCTTATTTGCATCGCGCCGAGTCTGAGGAGCATCTACAATGTGACAGTGGGCTGTATTGAAATGTTTTTTACCATCTGTAGTCGTATATTTCACAGGTGTCAGCAGCCAGGGAAGGTTAGGATAGCCAGAATCACCTGTGTGCACAAAGGATGCACTCATCTCAACACCGGTAGAGACACATGGCACATTGTGAAGAGAGTGAGATTACAGGGGCACACACACTATTGCATACATACTGATAAACAATGGTCTTGTGATCGATAAAACATTTCATGGAATTTATTTAATGTCTTTGAGGGTCATTAACCCCAAGGTCGGACCACCGGGCGGCCGCCAATGCAGCGCACTCCCACCGCAGCCATAATGAGATCCCCTCTGGGCAGGCGGGCGGAAACCTGGTTTCTGTCCGCCGGCCCAGCGGGGATCTCGGCCACAACACAAATGGAGCAGGCGGTGTTGCAGCTGTGCGACGGGTGCAGTTGCACCCTTCGCACTTTTCACTGTCTTCACAGCAGACAGTGAAAAGCTGGACGGGGCCGTGGCAGGGGGCCCCACGACTCCCCTTTCCGCCAGCCTTTTCATGGCGGTTCTTACTGCCATGAAAAGGCTGGCGGGAGGGGGACTCATAATCCCCTGGGCAGCGCTGCTGGAGGATTACTCCCGCCGGGTTTAAAGTGGCAGTAAACCGCCGGTCCCGGCGGTGCGACCGCGGCACTTCTGCTGCGGTTGTAATCCCCGCTGGAAGCACCGCCAGCCTGTTGGTGGTGCTTCCTCTCAAAACAGCCCTGGCGGTCGAAGGCCACCAGGGTTGTAATGACCCCCATAATCTTTTGCTTTGTATTCTCTTTACAAAGACGTAGTCTTAGATCCATAATTTAATTTCCAAATAAATGCTTCATCATTCTGAATCAGCCATCACATATCCGCTCATCAGTTCCGTATTGACCTCCCAGTCAACAATTATGTGCTCATCAATCCCATATTAATCTCACAGCCAACACGTTTTTCGTCCATCGACTTCATCAGGGCTGAAATATCATACAGAATTAATTAAGTAGCCTATAATCACCATAATCCAAAAGATATTTAAAATACCCTATTCTGAAAGGGTAGGTTGGAAAGTAACAGAACCTCTCTATAAGACCAATGTTAGAATAAATTCCATGGCTGGTGGTAGTTTTATGTTAGTAATAATACACTCCCATTGTGATCTCTATAAACTCATCAGAGTACCACCGAAAACCGGAAAACCCAAGTGAACCCTGAATTGCTAACACTATAAATAACAATACAATTACACCCTACCAATAATTGATATAAGTTAAAATTATTAGTCAGTGTGTAATACAAACGGCTACTTTTTATGTAACACTGTGTCGAAATTAATTTAAAACACCCTAAACCTCCTATACCAATGCATGGTTTATGTGAGACACACGTGTTAAATACCTGGAAATCACATGCATCATGGGACAAATCCCAATAACTATATCCGTAAACGATATTGCCTGCGGGAACCAATGGTCTTTTCCTCTCAAATTATGTGCTGAACAACAGAATAAGAAAAACCCCATGAACATTATCAAATATAGACAACGTGTAATCGGAGTAAATCGTGTTCTGTGTAATGGCCTACGAGCTCCATACAACTAAGGTAATGTACACAGAAATAGGCCAATTTGGTTAGTACTTATATTACCCACCTGAAATAATGTCTGAGCATAACGAGTAACACCCTGTCAAGCCCTCGATTCCTGCTTCAAAAGACAATCGCGAGTACGCTAACGGTACCGCGACCGGAAGTATCCTATTTACAAACCAATTCCAAAATAGAAGAAGAACTATTGAAACTTCGTATGCCTCCATCTGCACAGAAGAAGGACTAACAGTTGCAAGTCCATCCCCGGCAAAGAATACAGCCCAAAAAGTTCTCCTAAATTCTTTTACGATTACTGAAACCGATTATTCTAAATGAATCAAACTTATTCAGCCCACACGTGTGTCCCATAAAAGTGCCATATTTGAATCTGAGAATTAATAAACACAGCCAAAAAAGAGAAAAGAAAAGAGGTAGGTAGAGAGAAAAAAATGAATAAATAAAACATACCAAAATAAAAGATATATTAAATATATATAAAGATGTGTAGTATAAATAGAAACAGTTGTGATTACATATCCATGCGTACCAATCTTTTGCATTTGATGACTATATGACCTTATGTTAACTAAAGTGGAATATTCCCTACATTTAACTGTGGCACCAAGATATTTTATAACATTCTTACAAATCTTAAGGGTCCATTGTCGCTTTGAATCAATATCACATAAATTATACACACAATATTATAGAGCAGTGACCCATCAGTGTGTTCGCAGAAATGTATTGAGGCGGACACATTCAATTACAACAACATAGTAATAACTACCCATAGTAATTAACAAGTTCATTGGGTAAAACAGTAAGGGGAGGTTTAATATAAAATGGCAGACATCCCAGAATGATCCCATTATGGAACTGAGACCCGTATTCCGTTAAATGTTAAATTACAGCAAGTTAAAACCTAAAAAAAATGAAAAGTTTCATCATAACCTGCTAGGTATTTCCATCATTAAACATATTCCGCCCAAAAATATTATAATTCACGATCTGTGTTCAGACCTTCTTCCACCGTTCTGAGGTGCATTATCCACATTGCCTCCTTTCTACGCAGTGCCAATTCCCTATCACCCCCTCTCGGGTCTCCTGGTATATGTTCACAACTGAAGAACTCAAAGCTCTTTTGTGTGTCCTGAAGCTCACATGTCATTGTAGGAACCGCCATGAAATCCATGGCGGTAAGCACTATCAGTGCCAGGGAATTCCTTCCCTGGCACTGATAGGGGTCTCCCCCAACCCCACCCCGAGTCCTTCCCCTACACCCCCCACCACCCCTGCCACCCCCCAAAGGTGGCACGGCCCCCCTCCCCACCCCGACCCCGACATTACCTTACACATACGGATGCAGGCACCACCAACACACATACACGCACACACACCGACATACATGCCAACATCCACACACACGGTCAGACACGTACACCCACGTACACCTACATTCAAACATTCACGCACACATCCATACAGACATACCCACAAACATACACGCACTCATTTCCAAAACATGCAACACCCCCGTAAGCATACACGCACTCACACACCCCCCTACATACACAGACGCACACCCCCATGCACGCACACAACACACAACCCCCCCCCTAACGGACGATCGACTTACCTGTTCCGTCGATCCGCCGTGAGGGGACGGGAGCCATGGGGGCAGCTCCGTTGACACCACACCGCCAACAGAACACCGCCGCGCAGAATCACAGGACGTGATTAGCTGGGCGGTGTTCTGTTGGCGTGGCGGTGGAGGTGGAGCAACCTCCACTTCCCCGCCGCCCGCAAGTATGGCTGTTGGCGGTTCTCTGTCGGAAAAACGACGGAGGGCTGCCAACGGTCATAATACACCGAGCGGCAAACCGCCACTACTGGCGGTCTTCCGCACGTCGGTCCCTCGGCGGTCTTGTTAAAAGACCGCCGAGGTTGTAATGACCCCCATAGTCTTAGCAATTCAGGGTTCACTTGGGTTTTCTGGTTTTCGGTGGTACTTTGATGAGTTTATAGAGTTTACAATGGGAGTGTATTATTACTAACATGAAACTACCCCCAGCCATGGGATTTATTCTAACATTGGTCATACAGAGTGGTTCTGTTACTTTCCATCCTACGCTTTCAGAATAGGGTATTTTAAATATCTTTTGGTTTATGGTGATTATAGGCTACTTAATTAATTCTGTATGATATTTCAGCCCTGATGAAGTCGATGGACGAAACACGTGTTGGCTGTGAGATCAATATGGGATTGATGAGCACATAATTGTTGACTGGGAGGTCAATACAGAACTGATGAGCGGATACGTGATGGCTGATTCAGGATGATGAAGTATTTATTTGGAAATGGAATTATGGACTAATTTGTTGGATCTAACTTTGACTACATCTTTGTGAAGAGAATACGAAGCAAAAGATAAAGACACTGGAAAAATTCCATTAAATATTTTATCGATCAGAAGACCATTGACGCCTCTTCTATGATTGGATCACCATTTAGTTTATGTGTATAATGTGACACTGTTTGAGAGAAATATTGTTGAGTGACTTATTATTGATTGCAACTAGTATTGGGTATTTTTTATAAGTACGTGATAGTAACGGATGCCTCTGTGTTGTATTTTGTTCAATGGATTGACTAGTCAATCAGTTTTAGGGGGTTAGAGGGTGTAATCCCACTGAGTGCACCGTTAAAGATTAATGTGAAATTCAAAATCTAACTCAGTACTTTCAGCACCAATTCTTCCTTAACCAAACACCCCCTCTGGAAGCAATCATAATTTGCTCATTCTGCTGACGTTAGTCGCTATGGTGGTAGGCGGTCTCAGCCGCCGTGCAACTCCTCATTGGATAAAATTGTTGCCTATGGGAGACTGAACCAATGGTGATCACCGCCGCCGGTGACGATGCAAGCAAGACCTCCACTGTGTGTGTTGCTGTGTACTCTCTTTGGGTGCCAGAATGCCATGTCCTTCAGGGTACAGGGGCCCAGCCTTTAACCAGGAGGAGCTGGAGAAGCTTGTGGATGGGGTCCTACACCTGTATGGGCAGTTGTATGGGGTACCAGAAAAGCAGGTGAATCTTATGTCACTGTCCTGTGTGATAGTGATGTGCGTGAGGTTGTAAGGTTGAAAGGCAAACTGAGCGGATGCATGGTGATTGGTAAGGAGTCAGAACATTAGTGGGGTAAAGACATGTTAGTGTGGCCATGAGATGTGTCTGATGTGTGATGTCCACTGCTGTTTCTGTGATGCCACTCTACATTTTGCTGTCCTTCTGTCTGTGTCACCCATGGAGGTTAGTGCCCATCAGAAGTAGGGGATTTGGCATGCCATCGCCAAGCAAGTACTGACCCTTGGGGTCCATAGCCGGCAGAGCACCCACTGCAGAAAGCGGTGGGAGGACCTGAGATGCTGGGCATGTAAGACCGCAGAGGCCCCGCTGGGGACATCCTACCAGCGAGGAAGGGGTGCCCGTCAGACCCTCACCCCTCTAATGGCCTGCATTTTTTTGGGTGGCCTACCCTTTGGTGGATGGGCGCTTGAGGGCAGCACAGCAGCCATCAGGGGGAAAGTAAACACTCACACCTCGATGATGTAATGCAAGTATGGCTTTGGGTTTGAGAAGATGTAGAGTAGGTCATTGGTAGATGCATGTCGACTATGGGTATTAGCCATCCTGGCAGGATTGGTATCAAAGATGTGTGCCTATTTCATACAGACAGTGACTTATAAGGGCATATACTTTCAATTTGGGAGTTTCAGAGCCCAGCTCCTACCATTAGCATCAGTACACCTGAGGTGTCACGGCATTGCCATCAGTATCAGTCTACCACTGTGACAGAGGTAATTTGTGAGTCCTCATTCAGCTGCCTTGTACTGTATGTGTAGATAGGCACAGTGGCCCCAGATGTTACTGTGCTAAATGCTAAGTGATTAGTGGGCATGCTACCTACCCATGCAGGATTCTATTGAGTAAGGAGAAGGGGATATGTCTCCATGAACAATCATGAGAATGTGCCAAGTACTGGGCAAGTGTGACAAGCATAACCCTCATCAAGTAAATGAATGCAAATGTTCCCACAACAGCAGTTTACATCAGCATTGCTGTAGTTTCCCCCATGGTGTCCTACTATTGCAGCATGTATAGGTGAAGGCATGGTCGGCCATGGCATAGCAGCAGTTAATTATGTTGTTGCTCTATGTGACTGCTGGGTTGGTATTGACCCATTGTACACTGTCTTTCTCTGGCACCCTCCCTCCCTCTTCTCCTCTATATTTGTGTGCATCAGCATCATCAGGCCAAGTAGAAGGGGCATGGGTAAATGGGATAGCTGAAGTCCCTGTGATGCAGGAGGTTGATTCCAGTGGAGATTTAGGAACCAGTGGGACGGAGGGCAAGATGAGTGCCACAGGGAAGACAGGATCAATGAAAACATCTTCGGATTCCTCCTCCGATGGATGTTCCTTAGTTGTGGCACACCCATCTGGGACTATCCCAGCACCATCCTTGTCTGCCCTCCCTGTAGCTTCCCACCCAGTTGCCTGTGCCCACTCTCCTAGGAGTGTGGGCATCTCCTTTGCCACAGGCCCCCCTGCCTCTACCCCAGTCAGCCCTGCTGCCCTCAAAGAGGATGCTTTTGACCTCCTGAGGTCCACTGTGTGGGGCAGCCAACCACCGTGAATTCAATCAAGGGACTGGCATCACAGATGCAGCAGTCCAATGTCTACATGGAAGGCATTCATGGTGCCCTGGCTGCCCTGCAGAGATCCTTTAAGGCTTTGGCCTCCTCATTGACAGCAGCTAGTGCTGCTTCTTCTTCCGCCCCCCTTCCAGCTTCCTGTTACCAATCCCCCAGCCTTCTCCCATACCCATCCAAGGCACACTTTCCTACCAACATCCACAAAAATAGACACAGTTCGCAAGGACAAATGCAAGTACCACAAAAGCCACCACTGCCATGCACACACACAACAGACACATGCAGACACAACAACTTCCACTCCCTACACAGACTCCCCCACTACCTCTCCCTCACAGACACTACATCACTCAAACCTGCAGTCACCACATCATCACTCCCAGATCCTGCCACAAGTGCCCAGATTCCCACCATCACCACAATAGCAGACCTCCATACTTGCACCCCATACACCACATGTGCACTCAGCACAACTGTCAACACCCCCACATGCAGCCCATCCACCCCACCAGCAGACACCACTGACAACATACATCCACACCTCCACCCTGCCATCTCCCTACATCACCTCTCCCATCCTCCCACTAAACCTATACACCCACACTCACCCACCCAATAGTCACACAGCACACGCATGGCATCCACGATCGCACTTGCACCCAAGGCACCTCCACATACACACCTTTCAACCACTTCCCCTCCCTACATTACCAAATGCCCCATTGATGCCCCTGCCATGTGGAGGCCACTTTGCAGTCAGGAGTCAAGTTGGGGCCATGGACATTGCACTGTGTGCCTGGTGTCCCTCGTGCTGTTGGACTGGCCAGTTGGCCTATGTTGTACATAGTTTTTAAAATATTACCGTTTCTATTTAATATCTGCACCAGATACCCATTGGTGTTGAGGGTAACAAACCTGTCCTGCCTTTCCTTCCACATGTATGTGCTGTATATGTGCAATTTATTTGTGTGTGTATGTGTGTATTGGTATGGGTGTTTGCATATGTGTGGGTGTGGCTAGCCATGGCAGGTTGTGTGTTGTGTGTGGGTGTGTACTAGTGTCCTTCTCTCCAGTGCGTGCTAGGAGGCTGTATTTACGGTTGTTGTCTTCGCTGACGTCACTGCTTCTGGAGTTGTATGCCCAGCAAGGGCAGTGGGAAGACTTCCAGTTCAGGGTTCCATGGCAGCTGCAGAAGTGCCTGTGTTCCTGAAGGTGGGTGTCCCCTTTCATGTAGTTTGTTTCCGCTAGGCTTTTTATGGCGGGGCAACCGTAGTGGAAATCCTGGCGGTGTGCAACCTTGTAATATGTTCAGCTGAAACATGGTTCCGGCCAGCCTGGAGATGCCTACCCTTAGCCGTGGCGGCCCATCTTTACTGGCGGTACTGGCAGTGACTTGGCTGTGTTCATTGGGAACACTGCCATTGTCCTAATATGGCGGTCTGCTCCGCCAGGCCCGTGGTAGTGTGACTTCCACTGTTGCGGCCCTCGGACCGCCAAACTCATAATGAGGGCCTTAGTCTATAAAAAACGTCAGGCAGAGGGCTGTAGCCAAAGACTGTTCCATGTGGACCGATATCCGTTTGGCAAAGGACTGCTGAACAAGATTTGCTGCTGTAGAGAAGAACATAGCAGGAGCAGCCGCTAAGTCAGGCTGACTAGTGATGCACCTTGGGTTGATAGATAAGCAGATTGGTCCCAGTCTCTTCTGGCTCTAAGAGCTGCTTCAGCCAAAAAAGATTTATGCCTACTTTTGAAGTTTATCTATCTGGGCACCTTTAGTACCATTTCTAGGAGTCCAGGAATGGAGACACACCTCCTCGAGAGTCTGGAATCACTCAGGCTGGGTCCAGGTGGCAGTTTAACAAAGATGAAGGATTTGGTGTACCTTTGGCTCTGAACAGGAGGCCAGCAACTAGCCCTTGTGAGTCACTCGGGAGGTCCTGGAACAGTTGAAGATCCAGTCCTTGTCTGATGCAGAAGATAGCAGAGCAGCAGGACAAATAGGACAGCAATCTAGCAGATCAGCAGTCCTTTAGAGCAGTGGTTCAGGAGAGTGGCAGTCCTTCCAGCAGCATAGTTGGCCCTCATACGGGCAGAGTATCCATAGGTCCAGAAGTGTACTAAAGAGTTGGTTTCTGAGGTCCCCTTTTTATACCCTGGTTCCTTGGTTTTTAAAGGTGGGAGAAGCTTCTAGACAGTGGCTATAAAATGAATGGCATTTTCTGACTTTCCTGGCTGGGTGCAGTGACAATGTGGTGTCATTAGGCCCTTTGTGTGAAGGCAGAGCACTTAGACTATTCAATTGTAAGTGGACTGTGCTCAGCATTCCCTTCACATACTGCTAGCAGATAGCCCATGCAGGCACACCTAATCCCTGTATTGTGTGACTGTCTGGGAGAATTCACAAAGTCTAACTGTCATATGACCCAAGATAGGGTACAGGCCAAAAAGGGCTAAGGGCAGGAACATGCTAACTTTTTTGAAGTGGCTGTTTTTAAAATATTGTAATGAAAAATCTGACTTTACCATTAAAGAGGGTTTATCTTTACAATTACATTGCTACCAAACATGATATAACCATCTTCTCACAATTAGGAATTGCAGCTTATTAAATGTGGTAAGGAATCCCCAGTGTGGGAGGGGTGGACCTCACACAGATTTAGCAGTTAGGAATTTTCACTATCAAGACATGTAAACTCAAAAGTACCTTTCCTTCCACCCTTTTAATTACACAACATCCTGGTCTATAATCTATTTAGGGCCTACATTAGGGGTTATATATTATATGCAATAAAAGAGGAGTTTAAGGCTTGGCAGGGGGTTTAACTGTCAAATTGACATGGCAGTTTAAAACTGTATTCAGACTGCAGTGGCAGGCCTGGGACATATTTTAACGTGCTACTTAAGAGGATGGCACCATACGTGCTATGGAACCAATGGTAGCATTTAATTTTCAGGCCCTGGGTATATGATATATAATTTTACAATAGACTTCTAAGTAACTTAAGTATACCAAATAGGTGTAAACCAATTCTACAATGTTTAAAGGAGAGAACACTAGCACTTTATCACTGGTTAGCAGGGGTAAAGTGCCCTGAGTCCTCAGCCCAACAAAAAAGGAATTAAGCAAAGAGTGGAGGGAACAAGGCAAAAAGTTTGATGGTGACCCGGCAAAGAGGGCCAAGTCAAACAGCCTGTCCTGCAGAAAAGCTTTGCATAATGACTGCCTTTAATTAATCCCAGTCAGTGCTGGAGGTTCACCTGTTAGCAGAGTGGCACTCCACACAAGCAGAGTAACCTTAAACACAGACAGGGTCTTTTAGAACCTCTGAGGTAGTATTTAATGGGAATTAAGAGCCACAACAGTACACTCCTGCACCCTGCAACATCCTGACAAAACTACAGCAAGAGGTTCTACCTTTTTGGCTCAAAACCCAAAAAAAGCATCTCCAGTGCAAGCCATTCATAGAAATCCATGCAATTTCATCAACCTAAAACCATACATTTTCTTTTCACCCTGCATGCAGCTCATAACTGCACTGCTCAGCCTCTGAATTTGCCCTTTCTTCAAACAGACCATAGCTTTCAATACCCTATGTCATCTTCTAACCCACTTGTTTGCATTCCCCCCACTGAGATTTGTTCACAATCCCATGGCTCCACTGAGAACCGCAGACATACACATTACTATTCTAGGTTGGCATATTTTGTGTTAATTTCCTTCTGTCTTATCCTATCTACTGTGTATCAGCAAAGAGATTTCCATCACCATCTCCACTCTTTCTGCATATGTGGTTCTAACTGCATTCTAAAACTTGACCTCATCACTCCTTCCAAATATCTTACAATTGTGGTACTGTTGTCTTCCTTATCCTTGCCTTATGTACCCCTAAAACCTCCAATTTGTTCATACTGTTCTGCCTTCTGTCTCCAGGATTCATTGTGATGATTCCACAGCCCCTACCCAGTCATGCTTTGTCTATAAAATGTTATGACTATCTAGAACAACACCACTATTTTCACTGCCAATTTTCAGTTCACATCCACTCTCCAAACATTGTCATCTAGGCTGAATAATAACTTCCACCCGAATACCGGTGTCACACAGGCACCCATTCTGGCAAAATATTGGTACAGTGCCTAATAAATCAAAAGAAAGAAGTACCTGCTTTATGGCAGGCAGATTTGCAATTTCAGCATTTCTTCAGAGATTTTCATTTTAAGGTTTCTTCCAGGTTACACATGAGAATGAAATGTTTCATAAAAGAGAAGCAATAATATGATAAAGCATGTCTAGTTTCATTTTTAACTTGCCAGAAATAAGGATATGCATTTACAATTCTAACGAAACAAGACTGTGATAATATACAACCCTGTCTTCCAAAACATCAAAATGATTCAGTTTTCTACCCATTTGTCCCCATTCATTACCTCTGCATCCATAGTTTCTCTGATCATTTGGATCACAGAAGACTACTCTCCCTTAATTACATTATTCTTTATAACCATCTCACGACTTAGCAATAGTCATATTATTATGCCAATTGCAGCTTCTTTACTCTTACACTTTTAAATAGATTTACATTTGTCTATTCATCATTTGTGAGTGTAAAATACTCATAAGTGTAGATTTATAGATCTCCACCCGATGCAACAGTAGATTTGGCCATATTTAGCAGGGTTATTCACAAAGGTAACTTTGACCAATGAGAAAGCTGCATATGTAAGATTACTTCTGTACTTTTGAATAACTTTACTAGTTTTGAATATTCACCATTCAAAAGAGAACAGTTACTTAACTCTTTAGCTGCTGGGCCTTTTCTCCCCAGTGCTGAGCCCTCTTTTACCTATTTGGGGTAGTTCGTGCTTAGGCCCCCATAACTTTTTGTCCACATAAGAGACAAGCCAAATTTGTGTTCTTTTTTTCCAATATCCTCGTGATTCGAAAGGTACCCAGAGTTTGTGGGTTCCCCTGGAGAAGACTGAGAAATTAACTAAAATACACCTAATTTATTTTGGGTGGAAAAATGCAAAAGAAGTGCTGCAGAAGAAAACGTCTGGGTTTTTTCTGTGCAAATGGGATCAACAAAAGGTTTATGGTGCTAAAATTACCATCTTCCCAGCTTTCAGGAACAGGTAGACTTGAATCAGAAAACTAAATTTTTCAACACAGTTTTGGCATTTTACTGGGACATACAAACTTTTTACTATTTCTTGTGCTTTCAGCTTCCTTCCAGCTAGTGACAGAAATGGGTGTGAAACCAATGGGGGATCCCAGACTGCTAAACATTTCTGAAAAGTAGACAACATTCTGAATTTAACAAGGGGTCATTTGTGAAGCTCCCTTAAGTTTTCCTAAAAAAATATTGAAATTGAGTTTAGAAAGCAGCCACTTCTGTCTATGTTTCCTTCTGTAACTGTATCCAGCTATGGCAGATTTTTGTAAAACAATGTATTGTTACATCTGCTGGACCCTACTGGTTGTGGGGATGTTAGGCTTAGCCCTTTTTGAAGGGTCATCACCAATCTTTTTGCCTCCTTCCCTCTATTTTTTTCTGAACTGTTTTTGTTCGCTTTAGGATTCCGGGCACTTTACCACTGCTAACCAGTGCTAAAGTGCACATGCTCTCTGTGTAAATTGTATTGGTTTATCCCTGATTGGCATATTTGATTTACTAGAAAGTCCCTAGTAAAGTGCACTAGAGGTGCCCAGGGCCTGTAATTAAAATTCTTCTAGTCGGCCTGCAGCACTGGTTGTGCCACCCACATTAGTAGCCCTGTAAACATGGCTAAGACCTTCTACTTCAGTGTCTGTGTGAGCAGTTTAATCTGCCAATTCGAATTGGCAAGTGTATCCACTTGCCAGGTCTAAATCTTCCCTTTGTATACACATAAGGCACCCCTAAGGTAGGCCCTAAGTAGCCCTTTGGGCAGGGTGCAGTGAATGTTAAAGATGGGACATGTACTGATGTGTTTTACATGTCCTAACAGTGAAATACTGCCAAATTCGTTTTTCACTTTTGCAAGGCCTATCTGTCTCATAGGTTAACATGGGGGCTTCCTTTAAATATCATGAAAGTACAGATTCCCTTTGGGAGCAGATAGAAATATGGAGTTTAGGGTCTATGAACTCACAATTTAAAAATAGATCTTTTAGTGAAGTTGGTTTTTAGATTGTGTGTTTGAAAATGCCACTTTAAGAAAGTAGGCATTTTCTTGCTTGAGCCATTCTGTGACTCTGTCTGTTTGTGGATTCCCTGTCTGCATCAGTTTGACAGTTGGGCTGTTTGCACCTCTCTCTAGACAGTGACACAAAGGGAGCTGGGGTGTAGCCTGCATATCCTGATGTGTCATCTGGGCTGGAGGGGAGGGGAGGAGTGGTCACTCACACCTGAAAGGGCTGGTCCTGCTCTCACACAGTGTAGTCTCCAACCCCTTAATGGGTGTCTGTGGCCTGGCCTGCGCTTGAAAACAACTGAGACCTCTCTTTGAAGTAGGCCTACTTCAAAGGCAGAAAGAGGTATAATAAGAGGACCCAAAACTCCTGAAAATCAGATAACTTATGGAACCAAGAGGAACCTCTGGCCAGGAGAAGAGCTAGAGAAGCTGGGAGAGGAGTACCTACCATTTGCCTGTAACTCTGCTTTCCTGTGTTCACCTGCAGTAGCTGCTTCTACCTGACAGAGGACAAGGATTGACTTTTATGTGACTTCCCACTGGTGAAGACTCTCCAAGGGCTTGAACTGAGCTTTCCTCTTGTTTTTGAAGTCTCAGGGACAACAAAGACTTCTCTCTGCCAGCACTTGGGCTTTCTGCTGAGAGTCCTGCCTGCCAAGTGGTGCCATAACCTGTTTCTGAGCCCTTGAAAGATGCAGCTGGTGGAAAAGGACAGAAATCCACGCAAAGACTTTCGATGCCCACCCGCCCCGGGGCTGGTAAATGATGCATCGCTGGCCTCGTAACTAAAATCAATGCTCAACCTGCATCATGACTGGAAGATCGATGCAACGCTGCTGGAGGACTGATGTGCAACACCCACAGCAGCTGCTGTTAACGGTGCAAGCCCACACCCAGCGCAGTTTCTTGACATCGTGCGACCAGATTTCAGCGCAACATCGCTGGGTGCAGAAAATCAACACAAAGCCTGTCTGGACCCGAGGTGCCTGTCCGGAATCAATGCATCACTCTCTTGTGGGAGAGAAGAAACGATGCTCGCCAACCTGACCGGATGAGGAATGATGCACAGTCTCACTTGCGAAGTGAGAAATCAACGCATCGCTGGCCTTTTCCGATGCACGCTTACCCGTGTGGCTTTGTTTTGATGCTACGCAGGTACTTTTGTGCAATAATAGTGTTCTCACTGTTTTCTAAGGATTTGAGACTCATTCTTTTTAAAATTCATATCTTGACTTGTGTATATTGGATTTTTGTCATTTTGGTCTTGATTTGTTTAGATAAATATTAGCTATTTTTTCTAAACTGTGTTGTGTCATTTTGTAGTGTTTTCACTGGGTTATTGTGTGTGTTGGTACAAAAAGTTTAGACATTGGTTTGGAAGTTAAGCCTGCCAGCTCGTGCCAAGCTACCAAGGGGGTGAGTGTGGGCTAACTGAGGGTGATTCTCCTTTACCATTAGTAGAGTGAGTGTCTTGGCTTGGACAGGGGGTAACCTGACTGCCAACCAAAGACCCTATTTCTAATATGGGATATATAGGACTCATAGATTCAAGAACCCAAGTTAACCAGAGCTAATAAATGAGCTGCACCTTACAATGGATTGTCATTGAATACCTGGTATACAGCAATTCATTTGGTAAAATATAAAGAGTGAAATAAAGATATCAAGGAAACCTATGTATTTCTGAAATAGGCACAAGATATGAAGTTTAGAAGCAGTGGTTATTTGCACATTTCTGAATTCGGGGCTACCCATGCTAGCATTTGAATTACAGGACATTTTTCAAAATGACGTCTTTCTTAGACACTGTCTTACATTTAGTAGGCACAAATATAGAGAAAGACTATTAGAAATAACACTTTTATTCTGTGTTCCTCCAAGTCTCCCGGTAAAAACTGTACCTCACTTGTGTAGGTAGGCCTAGTGCCTGTGACAGGAAAAGCCCCAAAACACCACATTGACACATCACATTTTTCCTATGAAAATGTACACGTTTTTTACAAAGTGCCCAGCTGTGTATTCTGGGCTCTAGTTCAGCTGGCACATAGGGAAACCTAGCAAACATATATATATTTTTTAAACTAGACACCTTGACAAATTCAGAATGGCATGACTTGAGGGCTCTCACCAGGTTGTGTCACCCAGAATCCTTTGCAAACCACAAAATTTGTCTAAAAAACACATTCCCTCAAATTTCAGGGATGTAAAGTTCTGGAATCTGAGAGGAGTCACAAACGTCCTTCCATCCAACATTCCCCCAAGACTGCCAATAAAATGGTACCTGATTAATGTTGGTAGGCCTAGTGCCCGTGACAGGAAATGCCCCAAAACACTATGTGACACATCACCTTTTTTTAATGAAAACTGACATGTTTTTTGCAAAGTGCCTAGCTGTGGATTTTAGGCTCTAGCTCAGCCGGTACATAGGGAAACCTAGCAAACCTATATATTTCTCAAAACCAGATACCTAGGGGAATCTAGAATGGGGTCACTTGTGTGGCTCTAACCAGATTCTGACACCCAGAATCATTTGCAAACCACAACATTTGTCTAAAAAATGCATTTTACTCCTATTTCAGTATTGCAAAGTTCTGGAATGTGAGGGGAGCCACAAACTTCCTTACATCCGCATTCTCCCAAATCTCCCATTAAAAACAGCACCTCACTTGTGTGGGTATCCCTAATTCCCATGACAGAAAATGCCCTAAAACACTATGTGGACAGATCACATTTTTCCAATGAAAACTGATGCTTTTTAGCAAAGTCTCTAGCTGTGGATTTTGGGCTCTAGTTCAGCTGGCAAAGGTAAACCGTTGAATAAAAACACTACTTTTCCTTGCATTTCTATGACGTAAACTAAAGGAATATGCGGGGATCCACAAACTGCTTACTTTTAGCATTCCTCAACTCATTCTGATAAAAACACTACCCGAATGGTTAACCTGGGATAAGTGCATATGACAGGAATGGATCCCACAACGGTCAATGGTAGTCCTTACATGAAGTCTACTGTTGACGCTGGGGTGATCTAATAATGATGCAGGCACTAGGCACAGGCACACTAGGAAATGCTAGGGTGGAATTTTGTGGATCCCTGAATATTCCTGTAGTTTGCAAGACAGAAATGCAAGGAAAAATAGAGTTTTTATTCAACATTTTACATTTGCAGGGTAATCTGGGTTAGACATTTTTGGGGAATCTACACAATCCACACCTCCTTGGACTCATCCAGGTGTTTAGTTTGCAGGAATGTCTGGGGTTGGTAGGGTTCCCTGTATGGCCGCCGATCCCAGAACCCAACTTGCAGGTGCCCCCCTTACAAAGTCAGGTTGTTTTGTTATAAATAATTTAGATGTCTCCACAATACAATGTGGGCCCTTCCCTGTTACAGCCCTGTGTGAAAATGGGGGTTACCCAAACTGTGCAAGTCATCCAGCAGGCCTGCAAGGTGGGTTTCTGCACAAATCCCATTTTGAGCATCAGGCCCAAAACTATCTTCAACTTCACCAGAGAAATGGGAGTCCACGGGTGTGCCCTAGGATGGGGCCCTAGAGTGCCTCCATGCTCCCTCAGAAATTGTTCTCCACGCAAATGTGTCTGCTGCACAATTTGCTGTATTAAGTAAACATCCAAAAAGAGATCGATGCAATTGACTGGCAAAAAATTGGCTGTATCAACTTTATATCCAGCGTCACCAGTAAAGGTAGAATTTGGGTCTGAACTAAACTGGGGAGCTGACAAGAGAGCACTCTGCCTGTTCTTGCCGCTGCATACACCTGCTTCCTGGTTTGGGCTAGCCGCTATTGTCCCGCTGCACCGGCTGTGCTTTTGAAAGGAAGATCCTCATCGTATCCCTCAGAATCACTGGAAGAGGTGTTGTCGGATGGGACTCCACCGACTGAAAAATCACTCCCTCTGCCGACTGAAAAATCACTCCTACATTCTGCTCCATTGTTCTCTCCCTCAGATGCTGTCTCAGTATCTACTGTCTCAGTCTCTGATCCTGCCTCAGAACTGTCCGCCACAACCTGCATTGCAGCTTCAGCAGCAGTCATCCAACGAGACGCCATCTCTGCTACTGGCTAAACTGCCCCTCTAAAGCACTAGCCTAGGTAGGTGGCAGATATGATGAATTGCTGTTGGGTGTGTGTGATGTGTGCAATAGTAAATGTCAGTCACCTTACCTTTGCTTCTTCCCTCAATCAGCAGGTTCTCTGAAGCTACTGAAAAAAAAAACACACAAACCCATCATGACAGCCTTTAGTGCTGGTGGCGCCCCGTGCAAAAACGTTTTGCCGCTCCCCCTCCCATGACTTCCTCCTAGGATTTCCTCACTACCACCCAACAAAATTGCCCTTCATTGCACATACATTTAATTTGTTTTAAAGCACAGATCATGTCTGGCTTCATGAATCACGAATCCACTCAGCAATTGACAGACAATACAGATCTGTTCTTTGAAGCAGACATATAAACCTTCTGCACTACTTTATGGCACCAAAACTGTCCCTAGACAAAAGTCTGAGGTCTTTATATATATATAGATAGATATATATATATATCTATAAAACCTATACACAGAATAGGGAGAAAGTGTATTTCTCTTCATATGTATATGTAAAGAGATCCCATTTGTATGTGTGTGTGGTTTCCCTGGGGGCCGATTGCAGTCCCCAGGGAAACCACACATGCAATGACAAATGTGATCTCTCTCTCTCTCTCTCTCTCTCTATATATATATATATATATATATATATATATATATATATATATATACACACACACACACACACACATATATGTATATAACATATACACACATATGTATGTATATAAAATATACACATATGTATGTATATAAAATATACACATATATATATATATATATATATATATATATATATATATATATATATGAGAGAGATTTCTCTCCCTCTATTGAGAGTTTCTCTCTTTCTCTCTCTCTCTCTCTCTCTCTCTCTCTCTCTCTCTCTCTCTATATATATATTTTTTTTTGTGCTTTAAGCCTCCTTCCAGTCAGTGACAGAAATGGGCATGAAACCAATGCTGGATCTCAGAAACCTAAACATTTATGAAAAGTGGCCAAAATCTGAATTCAGCAAGGGGTCATTTGTGTAGATCCTACAAGGGTTTCCTACAGAAAATAACAACTGAATAGAAAAATATTGAAATTGAAGTGAAAAAAACATCCATTTTTCTCTACGTTTTACTCTGTAACTTTTTCCTGCAATGTCAGATTTTCGAAAGCAATATACCGTTATGTCTGCTGGACTCCTCTGGTTGCGGGGATATATAGGGCTTGTAGGTTCATCAAGAACCCTAGGTACCCAGAGCCAATAAATGAGCTGCACCCTGCAGTGCGTTGTCATTCTATACCGGGTATACAGCAATTCATTTGCTGAAATATAAAGAGTAAAAAAAAGCTATCAAGAAAACATTTGTATTTCCAAAAAGGGCACAAGATAAGGTGTTGAGGAGCAGTGGTTATTTGCACATTCCTGAATTACGTGGTGACCATACTAGCATGTGAATTGCAGGGCATTTCTCAAATAGATGTCTTTTTTACACACTCTCCTATATTTGGAAGGAAAAAATGTAGAGAAAGACAAGGGGCAATAACACTTGTTTTACTAATATATGTTCTCCCAAGTCTCCCGATAAAAATGATACCTCACTTGTGTGGGTAGGCCTAGCGCCCGCGACAGGAAATGCCCCAAAACGTAACGTGGACACATCCCATTTTTTGAAAGAAAACAGAGGTATTTTTTGCAAAGTGCCTACCTGTAGATTTTGGCCTCTAGCTCAGCCGGCACCTAGGGAAACCTACCAAACCTGTGCCATTTTGAAAACTAGACACCTAGGGGAATCCAAAATGGGGTGACTTGTGAGGCTCTGACCAGGTTCAGTTACCCAGAATCCTTTGCAAACCTAAAAATTTGACTAAAAAAACACATGTTCCTCACATTTCTGTGGCAGAAAGTTCTGGAATCTGAGAGGAGGCACAAATTTCCTTCCACCCAGCGTTCCCCCAAGTCTCCCGATAAAAATGATACCTCACTTGTGTGGGTAGGCCTAGCGCGCGCAACAGGAAATGCCCCAAAGCACAACGTAGACACATCCCATTTTTTGACAGAAAACAGAGCTGTTTTTTGCAAAGTGCCTACCTGTAGATTTTGGCCTCTAGCTCAGCTGGCACCTAGGGAAACCTACCAAACCTGGGCATTTTTAAAAACTAGAGACCTAGGGGAATCCAAGATGGGGAGACTTGTGGGGCTCTGACCAGGTTCTGTTACCCAGAATCCTTTGCAAACCTCAAAATTTGGCTAAAAAAACACATTTTCATCACATTATGGTGACAGAAAGTTCTGGAATCTGAGAGGAGCCACAAATTTCCTTCCACCCAGCGTTCCCCCAAGTCTCCCGATAAAAATGATACCTCACTTGTGTGGGTAGGCCTAGCGCCCGTGACAGGAAATGCCCCAAAACGCAACGTGGACACATCCCATTTTTTTAAAGAAAACAGAGGTGTTTTTTGCAAAGTACCTACCTGTAGATTTTGGCCTCTAGCTCAGCCGGCACCTAGGGAAACCTACCAAACCTGTGCATTTTTGAAAACTAGAGACCTAGAGGAATCCAATATGGGGTGACTTGTGGGGCTCTGACCAGGTTCTGTTACCCAGAATCCTTTGCAAACCTCAAAATTTGGCTAAGAAAAAAAAACATGTTCCTCACATTTCTGTGGCAGAAAGTTCTGGAATCTGAGAGGAGGCACAAATTTCCTTCCACCCAGCATTCCCCAAAGTCTCCCGATAAAAATGATACCTCACTTGTGTGGGTAGGCCTAGCGCGCGCAACAGGAAATGCCCCAAAGCACAACGTGGACACATCCCATTTTTTGACAGAAAACAGAACTGTTTTTTGCAAAGTGCCTACCTGTAGATTTTGGCATCTAGCTCAGCCGGCACCTTGGGAAACCTACCAAACCTGTGCATTTCTGAAAACTAGAGACCTAGGGGAATCCAAGATGGGGTGACTTGTGGGGCTCTGACCAGGTTCTGTTACCCAGAATCCTTTGCAAACCTCAAAATTTGGCTTAAAAAACACATTTTCATCACATTATGGTGACAGAAAGTTCTGGAATCTGAGAGGAGCCACAAATTTCCTTCCACCCAGCGTTCCCCCAAGTCTCCCGATAAAAATGATACCTCACTTGTGTGGGTAGGCCTAGCGCCTGTGACAGGAAATGCCCCAAAACGCAACGTGGACACATCCCATTTTTTGAAAGAAAACAGAGGTGTTTTTTGCAAAGTGCCTACCTGTAGATTTTGGCCTCTAGCTCAGCCGGCACCTAGGGAAACTTACCAAACCTGTGCAATTATGAAAACTAGAGACCTAGGGGAATCCAAGATGGGGTGACTTGTGGGGCTCTGACCTGGTTCTGTTACCCAGAATCCTTTGCAAACCTCAAAATTTGGCTAAAAAAACACATTTTCATCACATTATGGTGACAGAAAGTTCTGGAATCTGAGAGGAGCCACAAATTCCCTTCCACCCAGCGTTCCCCCAA
Organism: Pleurodeles waltl; assembly: GCF_031143425.1. NCBI lineage: Eukaryota > Metazoa > Chordata > Amphibia > Caudata > Salamandridae > Pleurodeles > Pleurodeles waltl. Next base: position 554,496,881 of record NC_090442.1, read on the forward strand.
GTCTCCCGATAAAAATGATACCTGACTTGTGTGGGTAGGCCTAGCGCACGTGACAGGAAATGCCCCAAAACGCAACGTGGACACATCCCATTTTTTTAAAGAAAACAGAGGTGTTTTTTGCCAAGTACCTACCTGTAGATTTTGGCCTCTAGCTCAGCCGGCACCTAGGGAAACCTACCAAACCTGTGCATTTTTGAAAACTAGAGACCTAGGGCAACCCAAGATGGGGTGACTTGTGGGGCTCTGACCAGGTTCTGTTACCCAGAATCCTTTGCAAACCTCAAAATTTGGCTAAGAAAAAAAAACATGTTCCTCACATTTCTGTGGCAGAAAGTTCTGGAATCTGAGAGGAGGCACAAATTTCCTTCCACCCAGCATTCCCCAAAGTCTCCCGATAAAAATTATACCTCACTTGTGTGGGTAGGCCTAGCGCATGCGACAGGAAATGCCCCAAAGCACAACGTGGACACATCCCATTTTTTGACAGAAAACAGAACTGTTTTTTGCAAAGTGCTTACCTGTAGATTTTGGCCTCTAGCTCAGCTGGCACCTAGGGAAACCTACCAAACCTGTGCATTTTTGAAAACTAGAGACCTAGGGGAATCCAAGATGGGGTGACTTGTGGGGCTCTGACCAGGTTCTGTTACCCAGAATCCTTTGCAAACCTCAAAATCTGGCTAAAAAAACACATTTTCATCACATTATGGTGACAGAAAGTTCTGGAATCTGAGAGGAGCCACAAATTTCCTTCCACCCAGCGTTCCCCCAAGTCTCCTGATAAAAATGATACCTCAATTGTGTGGGTAGGCCTAGCGCCTGTGACAGGAAATGCCCCAAAACGCAATGTGGACACATCCCATTTTTTGAAAGATAACAGAGGTGTTTTTTGCAAAGTGCCTACCTGTAGATTTTTGCCTCTAGCTCAGCCGGCACCTAGGGAAACCTGCCAAACCTGTGCATTTTTGAAAACTAAAGACCTAGGGGAATCCAAGATGGTTATGGGGCTCTGACCAGGTTCTGTTACCCAGAATCCTTTGCAAACCTCAAAATTTGGCTAAAGAAACACATGTTCCTCACATTTCTGTGGCAGAAAGTTCTAGAATCTGAGAGGAGGCACAAATTTCCTTACACCCAGCGTTCCCCCAAGTCTCCCGATAAAAACGATACCTCACTTGTGTGGGTAGGCCTAGCGCCTGCGACAGGAAATGCCCCAAAGCACAACGTGGACACATCCCATTTTTTGACAGAAAATAGAGCTGTTTTTTGCAAAGTGCCTACCTGTAGATTTTGGCCTCTAGCTCAGCCGGCACCTAGGGAAACCTACCAAACCTGTGCATTTTTTAAAACTAGAGACCTAGGGGAATCCAAGATGGGGTGACTTGTGGGGCTCTGACCAGGTTCTGTTACCCAGAATCCTTTGCAAACCTCAAAATTTGGCTAAAAAAACACCTTTTCCTCTCATTTCGGTGACAAAAAGTTCTGGAACCTGAGAGGAGCCACAAATTTCCTTCCACCCAGCGTTCCCCCAAGCCTCCTGATAAAAATGATACCTCACTTGTGTGGGTGGGCCAGGTGCCTGCAACAGAATAAGGCCCAAAACTTGTGGAGATAGAGGGGATAGCACAGCGAGTTTATAAGGACATAGGGGGTCATTCTGACCCTGGCGGTAAAATCCGCCAGGGCCAACGACCGCGGGAGCACCGCCAACAGGCCCCTGGACTCCTTGGGGTGTCTAGTTTTAAAATATGTCTGGGTTTGCCCAAGGGGTCGCTCCCAAAAGAAACATTTATTCACAAAGAAATCCCTGGTGTCTAGTGGATTTTGCCCCCTCGGGGGGCACATCGGCCGAAAAATCTGCAATCTGCACCCGGGGGGGGGGGCGAAACACTAAATAAAATGGACCCCCGGGGGGGGCGACCCTTGCCCAAGGGGTCGCCCCAAAAAACACAATAAAAACAATATCCCTGGTGTCTAGTGGATTTCGCCGCCCCCGGGGACAGATCCGCTGAAAAATCGGCGATCTGCCCCCGGGGGGGGGGGGGCGAAATACTACAAAAAATAGCCCCCCAGGGGGGCGACCCTTGCCCAAGGGGTCGCCCCAAAAGAAACAGACATAAAAAAATCCCTGGTGTCTAGTGGAGATTCCTGCTCCACGATCGCAGGCCCTGCCCGCGATCGTGGAGCAGGAATCTAGTGAAAACAGGCTCAGGGGGAAAGGAAAAACCCTTTCCTTTCCCCCCATGTCTGTTCCCCCACCCAAAACCCCTAAAAAGGAAAGGACTCACCTTTTAGGGTTCTTTCCCCTCATCACTTGATGACGTTGGCGCGCTGTGCGAGTGCTGACGTCATCAGATTGCCTGGGGGGGGGTTGGGGGTGGAAGGGGAAGGTCTTCCCCTTCCATCCCCGCCTTGGGGGGGAGAGGGGTGCACGAGGTGACCTTGTCCAAGGCACACGGGAACTGTAGCCTTGGACGAGGTCACCTCGTCCAAGGCACAGAACGGGTTAAAACAAACTAGGATTCACTACACACCCAGGTGACATCACTGGTGTCTAGTGCTGTTTCTGGCCGTGGACTGCATTACTGCTGCAATCCATGGCCAGCAAATACTTTCAGGATGGCCTTGTTTGAAAGGGGGGAATCTCCCTGTTCAAACAAGGCCTTCCTGAAAGGTGGGGTGGCTGTTTTGGGCCTGTTTTCCCCACCAGACCAGAAAGCGGCCTTACCTACTACTTCCTGCTCCAGTGGGAAAAACAAACAGTGACCTCACCTCACCTCGCGGCGCACTGATGTCACAGTTGGGTGGGGGGCAGCTCTTCCGTGTCTCCTGAGGGGTTTTAAATAAAAAAATATCCGTCCATGGAATTGGTGAATGGCTGTGGCCTGCACCAGGAGAGGGTGTGCGCGTGTCTGCCATTCACTAACACATGCATCAATAGGGTTAAAAGTGCAGACTTAGCTTTCTCGAGCCAAAATGATGACCGTCAGTTACTACAGCTAAAATGGAGCAGTAATAAGTCCATCACAACACATATCCAGCCATTGATAGTACAACACGCTCCCATATAAAATATTGCTGCCAGGGTTTTAAAAAAGGAAATAATGTCTACATCACTCTACCCTGTGCTACTCAACTGTACAACACTCCACTCTAAGCTACTATATTCTGTGCCTCTCCCTCCACTCTACACCACTCTGCTCTACCCCACTCTAGTGTATGCTATTTCACTGTATCCCACTAAAATAAACACCATTCTAAGCTACTCCTCTATGTGCTATTTCACAGTGTACCACTACACTGTACCTCACTCTACTCTACACCAGTCCACTTAACAATACTCCATTGTGCACCACTCCATTCTATGCCATTCCACCCTATGACATTCTACTTCAATCTGTTCCACTGTGTGCACATGATAACTACACATAAATCAGGATGCAGTGTTTCAAGTTGCTGAGAAACACTGTCTTGTCTTTCTCTGTGAAGTGAGCTTCATCACTTCTATAGACTCCTTTGATATCAATGTGCAAGTTGTCATTGTAGATAGAGCCCATGTTATGGTCTCAGAGGAATGCAGAAATGGTTTTCTTAATGTTTCCTGGCTTTGCCTATATATGGACAGAATTTGTTTGATCACTTCCATTTCTGTCTTTGGCATATGTTGGAGAACACCAAGGAATGCTGAGGGACAAGTACTATTATTTGATCAAAGGTATCCTTCATCAGTATTTACAGTCATACCCCAGTAAGAGTGCCTAGGTCATTGCCATCACAGTGCACAATCATGAGGTCAGGGTGTTGGTAATCTGTAATGATTTCAACCAAAGACAGCAATTGACGCCACTTTAACCTTCTCTGGTCAATCCAAGTAATGTCTACATTTGGCAAATTCAGGTCCCTGACAATGTTCCTCCTTCTAGCACACTCTCGAGCCCAAACCACAAAGCTTTGAGCCAAAATCTACATTCTAACCATTTTGAACGCAAACAGTGTGAGAAAGTAGCCTCTTTCTAGTATGGTTTTGACCTGTTGTTCAGTATGTTTGACTGTGTCTACTGGGATCGTGCTAACCAGGACCCCAGTAGTTATGCTCTCTCACTCTGAATGTGGTTGTTGGATACTGTTAAAACATTATTCCACTCATAATTGTCATACTGGTGCCCCCTTATAAGTCCCTAGTATATGGTACCTTAGGTACCCAGGGCATTGGGGTTCAAGGGGATCCCTATGGGCTGCAGCAATTCTTTTGCCACCCATAGGGAGCCCATGCAAAGGCTTCTACAGGACAGCCATTGCAGCCTGTGTGAAATGGTGCATGCACCCTTTCACTGCCATTTACACTGCACCAGGTCACTTATAAGTCACCCACATACCAGTCCTTTCAACCCTCAAGGCTGGGTGCAGCATACCTGTGATGCCATTTTACGTGTGGACTTCACATAGGTCACTACCTATGTACAACTTCTCAATGGTAACTCCAAGGCTTTTGCAAGAATTGGTTGTATGATTCAATGCATTCTGGGGGCTCCTTCGAGGACCCCTAGTATTGCCATTGCAGCCTTCTGAGGTTTTCCAGGCAGCCCCAGCTGCTGCCAGCTCACAGACAGATTTCTGCCCTCCTGTTGCTTGAGCAGCTCAAGCCCAGGTAGGCAGAACAAAGGATTTTCTTTTAGAGAGGGATGTTACACCATCTCCCCTTGGAAATAGGTGTTACAGGCATTGGAGGGGTAGCCTCCCAGAGCCACTGGAAATGCTTTGAAGGGCACAGATGGTGACCTCCTTGCATAATCCAGTCTACACACCTGTCCCTGGACCCCCTGTCCCTGCTCTGGTGGGAAACTGGACAAAAGAAAGGGGAGTGACCACTCCCCTGTTCATGACCACTCCAGGTGTGGTGCTCAGAGCTCCTCCAGAGTGTCCCTGGGTTTTGTCATCTTGGATTCCAAGTTAGCAGGGCACTCTGGGAGCATCTGAGTGGTCGGTGCCAGCAGGTGATGTCAGAGCCCTCCCCTGATAGGTGCTTACCTGTTAGCTGACCAATCCCCCTCTTAGGGCTATTTAGGGTCTCTCTCTTGGGTGGTTCTTCAGATTCAGATTGCAAGACTACAACAGAAATCCTCTGCATCCATTACTTCACCTTCTACCAACAAAACTGTGCTGGACCCTCCAGGAACTCTACAAATTGTAACAAAGAAGCAAAGATGACTTCTGAAACATTATATCTTTAGCTCCTGCCAGTAACTGCAACTCTTTTCAGGTCTAGCATTCTCCAAGGACTGCCTGTCTTCAGTCTGCACCAGAAGAACAAAGGAATCTCCCTTGAAGTGAAGGAGTCACTTCCCTGCTTCAGCCGGCAACTCTCTGCAGCGACAACCAGTGGTTTGGGTCCCCTCCCCTGAAGAAGTGCGTGGATCCAGCAACACAGGTGATGCACTGAAGTGGTCCCGATGGTCCTGAACTCCAGCTGTCCATCTTTGGTGGAGGAAAGAGCTTGCCTTCCCACTCAAGTCAGTACCCCCATGCATCGCATGTTTTGCAGTGGCATTGTTCCATGAAGTTCTGTGTGCACTGTGAAGCTCCAGCCCTCCGTCCTGTGATGCACAGCTTCCTGCCTGGTTCTCCGGCAGCATGCGATCCGTTTGTGTAGTGCTGCATGGGCCTCCTTTTGCACCTTCTTTGTCACCGAGCTGTGGGACTCCTGTGCATGCTGCCTGGTATTCTGAGGGCTCTCTGAGTTGCTGAGAGCCCCCTCTGTCTCCCTCTTCTGGGTAGAGGCCCCCAGTGCCCTCCTGGTCCCAGGCAGCGCCATTTTCCACTGTCTGCAAGCCTTGAATGTGCCAAGACATGTTTGCGGAATCCAGTGATGCAAACCATACTGCAATCATCAATCCAGCGTGGGACATCATCTACACCAACCAGGAACCTGCATCCGTCTTCTTGGGTGCAGTACTGACTGTTCTTCTTCACCGGTGGTACTTCTTTTGCATCTTCATCCGGGTTAGCAGGGGCTCCTGCTCTCACTGGAGTCTTCAGTGCTTCTTGGACTTGGTACCCTTCTTCCACAGGTCTTCAGGTCCAGGAATCCATCATTGGAGTCCTGCAGTCTCTTCTGGTTCTTGTAAAAGCTTCTATCATGTGTTCTTGTGTGCTCTAGGAAAGTTACTGTGATTTACTTCTGCTTTCCTGGGCTACTGGGTAGGTTCTATAACTTAACTGTGGTGTCTTCTAATTCTCCCAAGACTTGCCTAGGTGGGAAACTGACTTTCGCATTCCACTATTTTAGTATATGGTTTGTGTTCGCCCTAGGCCCATATCTAACTGTTGTGATTTTCACTATTTGCACTGTTTTCTAGCAGTTTTTACAGCTATTTTTGCATTCTAGTGTATATACTGTGTATATTACTTACCTCCTAAGGGAGTTTTGTCTCTAAGGTATTTTTGGCATTTGTGTCACCAAAATAAAATACCTTTATTTTTGTAACAATTAGTTTTTTGTTTCATGTGTGAGTACTGTGTGACTACAGTGACATTGCATGATCTTTGCATGTCTCCTAGTTAGGCCTTGGATGCTCATGCACACTACCCATAGAGAACCTGGCTTCTAGACACTGACTACAATTCACTAATAAGGGATAACTGGACTTGGTATAAGGTGTAAGTACCTTAGGTACCCACTACAAACCAGGCCAGCCTCCTATGAGCAGTAGTAGCACACAGGAGAAAGCTAGATCAGAATGAGATAGCTTTGAAAATGAAAGGCAGTCAAAATGGAGGACAGGAGTTGTTTAAACAAAATGTTAGATTTTATTGGATGTTGTAAATATGCAGGTAGTTAAAATTATGTAGTAATTTTGAAGAAAAAGTAAGTACATCTGTGATTGGCTGTGGCTAAAATAAAGAAAGAATTAATGCAGCCTTGGATATGCTTATAATTGAAAACAGTCAACCACACCTGCTGTAATTTGGTTGTAGAGTGGTATACTGTTTCTAGAATGTTTTGTGAACTTCTGACCTATTGGTTCTAGTGGGTTGCTAATGAGACTGTGCTAAAAGGAGTGTTGTGAGATAGGTATTAAACAGAGTGTAGTCTGTCTTTTTTCAAATTAGAGTTGCTTAAACTCATTCTTAAAGAATGAGGCTGTGTTTTCTTAGTGAAGACATTCTTATGAAGTGTAGTGTAATTTAAAAATACTAAGCTAAACATGTTTTTGGTCCATGTACTTATTCGTGAATTTGTTGTGAAGTTACACAGGGGTCGCTCTGAGGGTCGGGACGCATTCAGTAATACGCACAAATATTCTACCATATTGGGCTTCTTCACAGAAGTGCAAGAAAGGGTTAACACACAATAACCATTGAGAAGTAGAATAACGACAGTAAAATATGAAAAGGACGTTTTGATTTGCTATCTTCAGCAATATCACTGGGTGAAGTTTAAAAGGTTGCCAATGATGGTTGTTTTGTGTGAGAGTGGTGTGTCATTCTTATGGTTAATTTTCACATTTTCTGTGAGAGTTGAATCTACATCTCAACATCAAAAAAATATCTGACCAGCCAACCCAATGTACAAGTATGTGAATGTGAGTGTATTAAAAAAAATTTGATTGTAAAGGTACATGTGTATGCGAGGTTGATAAAAGAGAGTATGATATATACAAAAGTACTGTAACTGTATGAGGGGATTTAGGAGTGGCTGTGTGAGTGTTTTCATATATTCATGAATGGATGAGTAAGCATCTTTCTAGGTGTGTGAGTGAATATGTAAGTATGTGTCTGAGTGTTAGAGTAGGTATGTGACAAGTCCCTTAATAATGTCTTACCCAGGAATTGTACAGTGTGTATGTGTGTGTGTGTGTGCTGTTTTACTGCATGGTCTAGTTGACATAAACTCCTTGTTAAGGTATAAACTTCTGTTACTCTATGTACTAGATACTCCTGAGGTAGGCTATAGGTAAATCATAGGACAGGTTGCTATGTGTCTAGAGGATAAGATATGCACTTTTAAGTCATACTCAGTCACATATGTAATTTGAGACTTTATAGGCATAGTTAAATATGCAGTCTTTCACCCATACTGCATCATATACATATGTAGAGAAGCAGTGTTACTCATCTAGTCTGTGAGAGAGAGACAGAGGCATGTAGATATTTGTTGACTTGACCATACAGCACTTATGCATGCAGCAGTAGCTACATATAAGTCACCATTAGGGTAGGCTGTAGGTAGGCCATTGTGCAGAGTGCTTTGTTCCTAAATGTGCTTTTTTAAGTTTTACTGAGGTATATGTGCACTTACAGACCCATACGCCCAGTTATACTTCCAGTCTCCTGCCCACACTGCAACTCACATGCCTATTTACAAATGCATAAAGCCACTCCCACACCCAGTCAGACAGCGACAGAGACACTTATAGATTCACTCACACCCCCACACAGCAGTTATGTATCCAACAGTATCAGGGCCAGTTGCACACACAGTTACATACCCCTATGCTCACTAACACAGCCAGTAGGCAATTCATATAGCCACTTACATACACATTTAGAGACACATAGAGTTACTAAAAGAGCCAGTCATATACCATCATCTGGTGGCAAACCCATAGAGGGACTGATACACTAATCCAGATATGTATTCAAGTACTTAGAAACCTACACACCCATCTAGACAAATAGTCATTTCTACATGGCTTCTGCCTAGTATTGCAGAGCCTGTGTGTGTAGTTTTATTGCCAGATCAACTTGGCATTTAAAACCCTTTTGCCAAGCCTTAAGCTCTCCTTTTACTACATATGTCATGCCTAAGGTAGGCTGTAGGTAGGTGTAGGGCAGGGTGCTATGTCTTTAGAAGGTGAGGCATATACTTTGAAGTTTCAGTAATTCACATGCACACTTTCAGACCCATATGCTCAGCTGAGTATCCAGTGTCCCAACCATACTGTAACTCAAATACATATATAGAAAAGCATAGAGGCAAACCCCACCCAGTCAGACAGAGACGGAGGCACTTACACATTCAGTCACATCCCAATACACCACTTATGTATCCAGCAGTGAGAGAGTCAGTTCCACACAGTTAAAAACCAATACCCAATAATATAGCCACTAAGGCCCTCATTATGAACACGGCGGTAAAAACCACACCGCCGACAGTGGCAGTAACTACCGCCAACAGACTGGCAGTCTGGACCACCAAATAATGAAACACATGAAAAGCAGGAAGCCTGAAAAACACTCACCACCAGCAGAGGAGTGCTGAAAATGACAGAAGAGGCCAGCCACAGGCCAACAGAAACGCCCTACCCGCCCAACAACTAATGAAGCACAAGACCGCCATCAGCTCCGGGGCAGGAACCGCCGCCACTCAAAGCCTGGCAGAAACGAACCAAATAATAGGAAACACTCACCGGAGGCACACACAATACGCCAAAGCAGACACGGAGAGAGAATTGGAAATCATGCCAGTGCTGCTCCTTGCCGTATACCTCGGCGACTGTGATTGCCAACGAAGATGACAACAGTAAGTACCGCAACCTACTAAACAAGGGAAGAAAGGGCACAGTTACATACCCACCCACTCTACCCACCCTGCAACGCATTCACAACCCCTCACAACATCAAAAGCCATACACACCTGAGCAAGAGGTACTTACCCGACACAAGGCCAAGACAACCTGCCCAAAGTACACACATGTGCACAACACCCACCCACAATGAAACGATGAACCACATATCCAGAGTGCGCCAGCACCAACACTGGGCACACAAACTTTAATACAGTTTTAGTAACATCAGATTGTCCAAATGAGGCCATTGGACAGTCCAAATCAAAAAGGCTGATGGGCCCAAATGGCCCGAACTTGACTCCCACATGTTCACATGGTACTCCACCATAAAGGGACATCAATGGGGCAACCAGGCACCTCAGGGAACAGGGGCAGAGGGTGGCAGGGGTGGCAATTATGTCTGTGGAGGGGGGCATTTGGACTTTCATTTGGGAGGTGGAGGGATTTAGATTTAGCCTTGTAAGGTGGGTGAGCGGGCTTGGACCGGGGGGGGGTTGCAGATGGACCAGGGCCAGCACGGGCCTTCTTGCACACTGGGGAAGAGGCACGGGAATGGGAAGGGGGGACTTGGACATGGGAGGAGTGGACAGGGCAAGGAGGTGGGCACGTTTAGGGATGAGATAGGGTGGGCCAGTGGGTTCAAAAAGGTCAACACAGGACAGGAAAAGTTCTTAGGGGCAGTCGGGGTGGACATGGAGGAAGGTGTGGGAGTGGAGGCAAAGGGAGTGGTTGTAGGTGTGCGTGATGTGGATGCAGGTGCCTGTACAGTATGCTGAGGTGTGGTGGATGTGTGTTGGGTGGGTGTCTGTGAACGTTTGAGTGTCTAGGGAGGAAGGGGGTGGACACAGTGGGACAAGACAGGCTGCCAGTGTAGAGTTTGGTGAGTGTGCTGCAAGTGTTACTCAAAGTTGTTGTGGTGAGTACAAGTGTAGTGTCTGGGATGCATTACAGGATGTCTGATGTTGTGGTGACTGCAAGAATGGGGCCTGCAACAGTGAATGAGAGTGCAGTGCTTGTGGGTATGCATGTTGAGGTGACAGACAGGGAGGCGGGTGAGGTGGTCACACTGGGGGAAGTGGATGTTGTTGTGTGTGCCTTTGTATTTTGGCAGTGTGTATGCCTGTGGTGGGAAGTGTGGTGCTTGTGTTTCTCTGTATGTTTTTTGTGTGTTGAGGTGTGTGCATGGCTGTCTGAACGTGTGCTTGGGATGGGTGAAGGGAGTGGGGTGCTGGAAGGGGTAGAGGTGGTTGGAGGGGGGATGGAAAGACCAGGGACACTGGCTGCCGTCAAAGAGGAGGCCAGTGCCTGAAAAGATCTCTGTAGGGCAGAAGTGGCATTGTGAATGCCTTCCAGGTATGCATTGCACTGCTGCATCTGGGATGCTATCTCCTGGATGGCATTCACGATGGTTGTCTGTCCTACAGCACCCTCGTAATCACCCTGCCATCACTACTGAAGGGCAAGTGCTCTCTGTACCCCATTTCCTGGCCACGGGCTAATTTCAGGTGACACTGGGCAATGGTGTAGGGTTCTTACAGCCAATGTTTAGCCTTATCCTGTCCAAATACCTGGATGCGTTTGTACAACACCTGCAGGCATGTGTGAAGTTTCCCCAAAGTGCTGAAGTCCATGCCATCAAGTCAGAATTGTATGTCTTTGCCAACATTCTCCATTTGATAGGTGCCATCAATGGTACCCACATAGCTCTCATCCCCCCAAGAGTAAGTGAAGAGGTGTACAGAAACAGGAAGAACTTCCACTCCATGAACATACAATTGGTGTGTACTGCAGACCAGTTATATTTCACATGTGAATGCCATGTTACATGGATCAGTCCATGATTCATTTGTCTTGAGGAACAGAAGTGTGCCACACATGATGGAACAACTACAAGGGGACAAAGGTTGGCCCGTAGGTGAGTGTGTATAACACTGGATCAGTACATAGCTGACAGCCAGGCTGTCCGCAAGTAATGGCAGTTTGTTACAGTCCTGCTTCAACCACTTTTGCAGGTGATTCTTGCTACCCCAAATTGCATTGGCTCCTGACACCTGTGAGAAATTCCAGGATAGATGCAGAGAAGAATTATAATGAGGCCCATGGACATACTAGGAGGGTGATACAGCGCACTATAGGTCTCTTGAAGGCTAGATTCTGTTGCCTCCATTTCTCTGAAGGATCCCTGTGCTATGGCCTTGAGAAGGTGTGTAGAATAGTGGAGGCTTGCTACATGCTGCACAACGTGGCTGTGAGGAAATCTATCCCCTTACTGGAGGAGGAAGGTGCTGTATATCCAGACCAGCTTCCTCTGAGAGGGGATGAGAGTGATGGTGATGAAGAGGGGGAAGATATTCACTCCAGGAACCAACTGATCCAACTATACTTCCAGTGACTATGAGGTACTGTTCACTGATAATGTTGTCTGCCCTGCTAAATGTCAGTCTGACTTATTCACTATGGGGATATGGGGTCTGTAGTCATTGACACTGTTACATGAATTTCAGGTGCCATGTGACATGATCACCAACATGGTGTACATTTCTGTTTACTCCACACAATGTTGTGCGTGGGGTGCCTTTCCTGCAATAAAGGTCTGGTTTTTAATTTAACTGGCAAATGCATTCGCACCTACAATTGATTCAACTTAATGACAGGGGACATTGAAATTGGTGTATATGTGTTTTAATAGTTGTCAGGGATGCATTGGTGCTCCTTATAGTGATAGGGAGTGTGCTGATGGTTGATGTCCATACGGGCTACATGGTCTCAGCGATTGGTGGCAGTGGGTATATGTCCATCTGTACCTTGCAAGTTGTTGATATGCTATTGGTCGGTGAGGATGGTAGCACAGTGGCACACTTGGGAGACAGTTTGTGTCAAAGTCACTTCATTGAGGGTGCCTTGGTCTTGTCAGGTGTTCCAGTGCCATATCTGGGTCTGAGGGACCGTTTGAGTGTCTGGTGCTGGGCTGTATGGGTAGGGGTGCTGGTCTCCTGTGTGTCCTTGGACAGTGGCTCCAGTCCAGTTGCTGCTGCTGATGTTGATGGCTGCTCTGTGTCCTGGGCAGTGTGTAGGGGCTTTCTGGTTTGTGGGGGTCGCATGCTGGGTTGGGTGGTGGTGCTGCAGTACTCTTGCAAGAGGGCCCATGGTGGCATTGAGTTGTTTCCACTGCTCCATGGTTTCTTGATGTTGGGCTAGCTGCAGCCTTTGACTCTGGTCTAGTGTGGCCAGGATCTGGCCCATCCTGTCTTAGGTATGGTGGTATGCTCCCAGGACCTCTGAGATCACCACCTGGGCTGCAGCATCCATCCTTGGCCTCCCCCCCTGGGCCACTGTTGCCCTTCGACTGGGCCTAGCCCCCTGTGCCTGTGTCCCCTTCATAGGTCTGGTGGTACCACTTGCACTGGGGCCCTCCTCATCCTGCCTGTTGGTAGGTGGAGCCTGTGGACTCTGTACTTGTATACCACCAGTCTGTGACCTGGAGACACTGGTGTGGGGTCGTTTGGCCAGAGTTGATATTGGTGGGTGGGTGGTACGGGTGTCAGTGGTGTCCTGGGTGGGGCTGCTGGAGGGTGACAGTCCAGGACTGTGTGACGGACCAAGGTATTCCTTAGTGTCCACAGTTCCCTCTCCAGTTTCCTGAATGAGCCTCTGTCTCCATGTGGGGCACTGGCACTCCTTGTCCTGTCCGTCAGGGTGGCATGGGTGGTGGTGCCTGTGGGGGGGAATGCACATGTATGTTACATTTACTAATTTGGATGAGGGTGCACAGCTCTGGCCTATTTTATGCAGTTTTTTCCCCTGTTGGGCCATGCAGGGACCTTCTGTGGAGTTGCCATTGCATTGTGCATGGGATGTGGTGGTGGATTGTGGGTGGTGTAGTGCCATTGTGCTACCTTGCTGGGGTGGGTGGCTGTGCACAGAGGAAGGGATGTGGGCCTTTTGGTGGGTTTGCAGGCATGCAAGGTTACTGGATGTAGTGATTGAGGCCAGGGTGGGGTGTGATCCTGGTGGTAGTTGGAGGGCTGAGGTGGTGCATGCATTACAGGTGTGGTGGATATGGAGTAATTGTAGATGACTTTCCCGAGTCCATTCCTTCAGTGAGTACAGTGAGGTCCTTAGGGTGCAGGATGGCCAGTACCTTTTGCTCACAGTCAGAGTATTCAGGGGTGTAGGTGGGGGTCCTCCCCTAGTCTTCTGGACTGCAATGTGTTTCCTCAATGCCATGGACCTCACCTTCCCGCGCAGATTGTTCCATCTCTTGCGGATGTCGTCCCTCGTGCTTGAATGGTTTCCCAACGCATTGACCTTTTTCACTATAGTCTGCCATAACTCCATCCTCCTGGCTATGGGTGTGTGCTGGACCTATGCCCCGAAGATTTGTGGCTCGACCTTGAGTATCTCATCCACCATTGTTCTTAGCTCCCTTTCTGTGAAGTGTGGGTGCTTAGGGGGTGCCATGGTGTGTTTTGTGGATGCTGTGTTGTGTGGATATTGGTGAGGGTGCTGTTGTGTGGTTGGGTGTGTGAGCTGTGTGATGTTGCGTTCAGTGTCTGCATGTTGTGTTGTCATTCTGGCTTATCCTATTGATGAAGGATTGCGGGGTGTGTCTGTGACTGTTTTATAGTGTTGTGGATATGTGTCAGGTGTGTGTGTTTCAAACTTGCCAATGTGTGCATTTCTTGCTGTTGTGTCCCATTGCTGGCCGTGGCGTTCTGTACCGATAATTGTTGTTCGACATCCACTAACTGCAGCGGTGATTTGTGAATCATTATTTGGAGGGAGGGGGATTTGTGTGCTTGGCGGTGGTGGGGTGTGATGTGCAGCCTTTCCACCGACAAGGCCCTGGTGATGGCTGGTGGTAGCGGAAATTTTGGCGATTATGTGTTTTTGGCATCTTTAGATGGTGGGATTCTGTTCACCGCCAATGGCAATCTTCTTCTGTTCACCATCGCCACGGCGGCCAATGGTGTTTACTGCCATGTTCATAATGACCACCTAAGTAATCCATACATCCAGTTATAGACAGATACTAAGATAGCTTTAAAGAATCCTTTAAAGAAATTTCAGGCCTTCTACTCTGTGTGTGAAAATTTACTGCCAGGCCAAATAGGCATTTGAAACCCCTTGCTGAGCCATAAACTGTGTTTTTTCTACATAAAGTCCCCTGTATGCAGGCTGTAGATAGACATACACTGGGGCATACACTGACACACTCAGATACACTCCAATGTATATAGGAGCACACACGTCACACACTTATGCATACACCAACACACTGAAGCACACACTCATGCTTAAGCTAACACACCTAGCACAAACTGATGTATGCAGTAAGACATGCAGGAAGACAGTTATGCATACACTGACACAACTAGGTACACACTGATGCATACAGGGAGGCACACACATGCATACACTAACACACCCAGGGACAGGCTTATGCATAGACTGTTACACCCTGGCATAAAATTATGCATGCGCTAACACATCCAGATACACTTTGAGGCATATAGTGACATGACCACATGTACAAATATGCATACACTGACACCCCTAGACATGCACTGATGTGCATACTAACATATCCCGTCACACACTGACCCATACAATAAGACACCCAGACACACAATGTTACATACACTGACATGCCCAGGCACACACTCATGTATGCACTTATATACCCAGGTATACACTTATGCACACAGTGACACAGCCAGGCACACAGTGTTACATACGCTGACACACCCAGGCTGACCTTGATACATATGCTGAAAGACCTGTGTACATTCTAATGGCTAGAGTAGCACACACTGGCATATACAAATGATCAACCAAGAAGACAGTGATGAAAACACTCACATATGCAGCTACATTCTCAAGCATATACTAATACCCCAAATGACACACTTCATCATACACTGACAGGCTCAGTCATACAATTCTACATACAGTCTAACACCCAGAGAGTAATTTATGCATACAATGAGACTCCCTAACATACATTGACACATATGCTTAGGCACTCAGGAACACAGTGACACATACAGTAGTATACGCACGCACACACCGATGCATATGTTAACAAAGGCAGAAAATCACAGATATAAACATGACAAATATAAGAGTTAGAATGACTATAGTAATATAGCTGTTTAGATTGTAAGTTAAATGCTTAAAAGATTTAAGGCAGGTTATTAGAGCTAATTATAATTATAATTATGACTAATATGCATATACCATTTTAAACAGAGCACTGGTCCTGGGACTGGTTAGCAGAGTCAAAAAATATCTTATCAGCTAAAAATGGGGGCAAAACGTGAGGGGCTTCTGCAATCAGCCCAATTTGTCCAAATAGGTGACCTCTAATGTAGGCCTCGGGTAGAGTTATACAGATGCATACACTGAGACACTCAGATGCACTCTAATGTATATAATAGCAGACCCAGGCACAAACTGATGCATAGAATAACACTCTAAAGCACACACTCATGCATACACTAACATACCCAGCACAAAATAATGTCTACAGTAACATGTGCAGGGAGACACTTATTCATACAGTGACACATTAAGGTGCACACTGATGCATATGTTTAGTGCTTAGTCACACAGAGGCGCAGTATACCCAGGCACACAATGATGCATACGCTGAGACAGGCAGAGACACACAGATATAGACATGAAAACTAATAGACTGGCTATACTATAGTATTATAACTGTTCATGTTGCCAGGTAAATGCTTACAAAATGTCCCTTAATAGTATGTAATGGAAAGATAAATATACTCATTTGTTTTCTCTTTCCAGACATCTGCTTCCATTTAAAACCAGAGAATTACAATGACAAAAAACTGAAAGAAGAAAGAAGCAGAGGAAACAATGCTATCTCCTCACAACTGAGAAACAAAAGGGGAAAAATGTAGAGTGTTTGGTGAATAAGAAATGACCTGCTGGTAAGAAAACAAAGACGTTTTTTTTTTAAATAGTATGTGGAAAAATGCAAACTGAGCAAAATCAAGTAAATAAAAAGCAATGTTTCAAATCAACTAAGAAAGGACAAAAAGTATATGGTATTACCAGTAAAAAAATTGACAATAAAGCAGATGGTTTACCTAGATGGCAGATGCAGTTCAAGGAAATAAGAGTCTCATAAGAACTATGAAGCAGTATAAAAGGAGAAGAAAAGCAGTCAAAAAAAAGGAATGTGTTGAGGCTGTAGTTGATATTGCGTTTGCCCTCAAGAGGAAGTTATTTTTTAGAGTTGAGTGCAAAGCTCTCTATCCTTGGTGTAATCTCTCGATGGGCTTTTAACCACACCCATGTCACGCCCATCAGTTTGGTTGGTTTGTGGGATTGCCTTTTAAAATTTGCTTGATTTCATTAGTGAAAGGCATGCACATGTCATGCCTTTTCTGGTGTTTATCCGTCCTCAAACTCACTGGCCAATTACTGAAAACATATGAGCTCAATGTTTTCCGTATGGTTTGTTGGATTACTTTTTCTTTTCATTTTCTAGGCAGCACGATCCCACTGGGCAGTAATTGAGTACTTCACATGTCATTGACCCTGTTACATGCATAATTGCACTTTTGCCAGTTACATGGATAATTGCACTTTTACCAATACTTTTCACTGTGAGTGAACTTATGTTTCCTGTTTCACTACAGCATCCATCCTCTGCATTTTAAAGAAGTTCTCAGTGATGCTATTGATCTGTTTCAAATGAAACAAGAAAAAGCAGCTCCCATGAGTGTGTGGGAGAAAAGTTTAGAGGCTCACAGTTTTCCACAACTGGTTCCCACTGGAGCAGGTGGCCGCTATGATGTCCGCCCTGTACATTTGCCAGCAGCTGAATAACAATCAACCAGATTATATTTACAGGATCCTAGATTTCGCCATTTTGTTCCATACATATTCTGTCTTCTGTCTGAGAGTCACTTGTCTGTTCTTTCATATGCTGTCAACTACATATTAAAGACAGGAGTTAATCTTTGATACCTTTGAAACCTTTCTGCAAAGGAATTCATTGACAAAGTTCATGGAAAGGATGAAAAGTTAGAAAACAGCTTTATTAATTTGATGGCGTGTCCATGTGGCAGCAGCAAGTATTGGTCTTGTCGGCATGGTGAGTTGAAATGCATGTTGAGAAACCAAGGTGCGCCTACTTGGTTTCTGACACTCTGTTGTTCTAAGTATGCATGTGATGACCTGCCTGAATTTTTGAAAGAAGCAAACTCAAACACTAAGGACATCGAAATGAAGAAAGACAGAGAAGTTTACTCCTTGGATCCCACTGATGTTTGCAGATATTTTAACCACAGGTTTCAAGTCATGTCTTTTATCTGCAACGAAACAAACCCTTCTCTAAGAGAAGTAGCTGATTTCTTTTGGCATAAAGAGTACCAAACAAGGGGTGTTCCTCATAGTTACAAGCTGTTAATAATAAAAGATGCAACAAAATGTGGAACAGGCAGTGATGAGTCTGTCCTCTTTCATAGAAGAGGATGTGACATCCCACATACCAAAAGAGGGCGTTGGAAAACACCTGAGATAACAAGTTCTGCACTTTCAAAATCACAGATGTAGAAAGTACTGTTTTTGAAATACTGTTGGGAAAAGAAACTTCACACAAGGTATTGTTTTGGATTTCCATGAGCTGTCACCAAGGTATTGGTTTGGATTTCCATGAGCCGTCATTTCCCAGGGAAGAATAAACAGCTTTTTCTCTGCAGTCAGATATGCACTGACATGAAAATCACCAAAAAACACAAATAACGTGAGAACAGAGGCCTCAAAGTATATTAATTGATATAATCCAGCCACTCTGAAAATGTGCAATACGAACATAGATAAACAGTCTGTTTCAGACCATACCTTCACTTTATATATTACAAAATCAGAGAAGACAGAGATGAAGGAGATGCAGGGGGATATTTCTGCAGAAAAGAGTCTTACCAAGAAATTGTATAGTTTCTGTTTGAAAATGGTTTCTAACAGAGAGATAGGGTCCTACGAGTGTTCTCATCAGTTGGGCGTGGCTAGTTTGTTCTGGAAGTCAAGGGGGATAGTTTGGGATAGTCTAGGCCTTTCAAGCACATGAAATAGAGTAATGAAGTCTCTATGGGAAATTCAGCAGTTTGATCCAGAAAGTACAGACATTGGGAAATCAAATATGTTGGACACATATTATCCAAGAAGGTGTTCCACACCTAGGAAACATGTGCCTTTATGAAGTACTTAATACTACAGATAGAGAAGCAATGTAATGGAAAACATAGAAGAAGGCAAATATGCAGTAGTTGGATAGATATGTTGTTTGGTGAGATATACTAAAGGCAATCTAATTAACTGTCCACACCTCAAATGTGTCCGGACCCCCCCTCTTGGTCCTTGCACTTGAGTGCTTTTTTAGGGTTATATCAATAACTCATAGTTTCTTCTACTATGGGGAAAAGAAAGCAAACTCATAATGGAGCGGGCAATAATACTAAACCTTCTAATAAGGCCAATCTAACTACTAATTATTTTGCAAAGGCTATACTTCAATGAGTTAATTGTCATGGCAAAAGTGAGAATGGTGGATACCAAAAGTGCTCAGAGAGGGGTTATTGTTAAAGTTATGGCAAGGCTGCCAATTTAATTAACAATACAATATTGCCAAGTGAGTGTACTGTTGGTGCAAAACTGTTAAAAATGGGGTCTCTAGTTGGCAGTCTGTTTGCACCCTGTCTAAGTAGGGACCTTTACTCTAGTTAGGATAAGGGAGATATCGGCTCGGATAACCCCTGCTCACCCTCTTGATAGCTTGGCATGAGTAGTCAGGTTTATCTCAGAAGCAATGTGTAAAGCATTTGCACATAACACACAGTACTAAATGAAAATTCCACAAAAGGACACCACACCAGTTTTAGAAAAATAGCCAATATTTATCTGTATAAAACAAGACCAAATATAATACAAATCCAACACACAGTAATACAAATATGAATTCTGCAAGATTTACCCAATGATACAGTTCCTTCAAGTTAATAGCACCACCTGGGGCTATCACAGCATTGTGATAAACAAAACCAACAGTTCAGGCCAGCTGCGGGTCGCGGGCCAGCTACGGTGTCGGGAAGACCCACAAAATTGTACCTTTGGATCCTCATGGTGAGCTCCGGAGAGCGGTGTCACTGGAGTTGCGGTGTCTGTTCCCAAATTGGTGTGGGAGTTATTGGGCCCTTGAAAGCACGCGCGTTGCGGATAAAACTCCAGGCTGATTAAGTCTGGAGCACTGGCATGAATGGCGTCGGGGCTACAGTGTGAAGTGGGACGATGCGATGTATGGTGCACACAAGTCACGGTACAGGCAGCGGCTCTGTGATGGAATCCAGCAGCATCTGTGAGACCAGGGCTGCGGTATGAAGTGAGGCAGTGTGACGTGCGGGGCCACCAGATCACAGTTCAGGCAGCGTCGTTGTTGTTGCTGAAGCGATGTTGTTGGTAGGCCAAAGCCAGTGGTGCGGGATGGAGAAGTGCTTGGGGACCGTCACGAGCGGTGTCCACTAGCCACGGTGCAGGCAGGGATGCCTGGTGACAGTGCAGGCAGCGTCGTTGTTGTTGCTGAAGCAATGTTGTCGGTAGGCCAAAGCCAGTGGTGCGGGATGGAACAGTGCTTGGTGACCGCCACAAGCGGTGTCCACAGGCCACGGTGCAGGCAAGGATGCCTGGTGACAACACTTGAGTCGATGGTGCTGGCATAGGTGGGCCAGGGCTGGGGTGTGGGACAGTGCTTTGTGTACCTCACAAGCGGTGTCCACAGTCCACGCTGCAGGCAGCAGCAGCGGTATCAGCAGGAGCGGTGGGGTCAGGGATGCTCAGGGTGTGGTGTGAGCAGGCGATGCCAGAGTGGGGGGCCTACAGGTCATGGTGCAAGCAGAGGCTGAGTGAAGTCGTCCAATGAGAGCGTCAGTAAGACCAGGATTGTGGTGCCAAGCGGGGCAGTGTGGCTCCGTGCGGTGTCTGCAGTTCACGGTGCAGGCCAGCTGCATTGTTGTTGGTTTCTCCTTTTGAATAGCACAAAACATACAGTTCACAGTGCTGCTGGTCACGTCATGGAAACTGAAGTCTTTGGTGTCCCTGAGACTTTCAACAGGGGGGAAGCTCTCTCAAGCAGGACACACAGCAAAGTTTACCCTTTGCACTCTTTTCAGGCAGAAGCAGCAACTGCAGGCCAGTCCAGCAAGGCAACAAAGCAAAGGGATAGTACTCCTCCTTCAGCTCTTCTCCTGGGCAGAAGTTCCTCTTGATTCTAGAAAGGTTCTAAAAGTCTGGTGTTGTGGGTCTTCTTCTTATATTCTTTTCTGCCTTTGAAGTTTGGCAAACTTCAAAGCAAAGTCTCAAGTGTTAGCAAGATCCTTCCTTGTTCGGGCCAGGCCCCAGACATACACCAGGGTGTTGGAGTCTGCATTGTGTGAGGGCAGGCACAGTCCTTTTAGGTGCAAGTGACCACTCCTCCCTCCACTCTTGCTCAGATGGCTCATCAGGGTATGCAGGCTACACCCCAGCTCCATTTGTGTCACTGTCTAGGGGAGAGGTGTAAGCAGCCCAACTGTCAAACTGACCCAGACGGGGATTCCACAAACATGCAGAGTCACAGAATGGTTTAAGCAAGAAAATACTTTCTAATAATGACATTTTCAAACTCACAATCCAAAACCAACTTCACTAAAAGATGTATTTTTAAATTGTGAGTTCAGAGACCCTAAACTCCACATTTCTATCTGCTCTCAAAATGGATCTGTGCTTTAAAGGGATTTACAGGCAGCCCCAATGTTAACCTGTGAGAGAGGTAGGCCTTGCAACAGTGAAACCTGAATTTGGCAGTATTTCACTGTTAGAACATAAAAAAAACACACCAGTACATGTCCTACCTTTCAAATACACTGCACCCTGCCCATGGGGCTACCGAGGGCCTATTGTAGGGGTGTCTTACAGGTTCAAAAAGGGAAGGGTTGGGCCTGGCAAGTGGGTGCACTTGCCAGGTCAAATTGCCAGTTTAAAACTGCACACACAGACACTGCAGTGGCAGGCCTGAGCCATGTTTACAGGGCTACTTATGTGGGTGGCACACTCAGTGCTGCAGGCCCACGAGTAGCATTTGATTTACAGACCCTTAGCACCTCTGGTGCACTTTACTAGGGACTCACCAGTGAATCAAATATGCCAATCATGGATAAACCAATCAACAGTACAATTTACCTAAGGAGCACTTGCACTTTAGCTCTGATCAGTAGTGGTAAAGTTCACAGAGACAATAAAACCAGCAAAAACAGAGTCCAGTCAACTATAAAAACAGGAGGTCAGATGGCAAAAAGGCAAGTGAGACACACCAAAATGCTGCCAGGTCTAACAGAAACCTAAAGTTATTCCTTTACCATTTTTACCATCTGTACATATGGAACTGTCAGGGATAACAGAATGTTCAGATAGCAGCGATGTTAGTGTCGATGATCTAACCCCCCCACCCAAGAAAAAGAGAAGTAGGCAAATAGGGAAAATCAACCTAACTACCTTACCTAAGCCCCCTAATGTTGGGAAAGCAAAAGTAGCAACAGGAGGAAAATGATCAAAGCCACCAGCTTCTTTTTCTGCCTAATGCTTTCCAGTCCACAAAAGTCTGAGGCTCCTCTTAAAGAGGACATACATACAATAAATTGGACAATATTGAATCTGAAATCTTGTCAAAAATTAGGGAAGTAAAAGAATGTATGACACTAAATGAAGAATCTGTTAATTTCTTTATGGGCAAAAAGAATACTTCAATTCTGGGTCACACAGCTCCAAATGGGAATTTATTTAGTACAGCGTCTTCTAATATTGTGCCAGATGTGAACAAGCCCCTAATGTAAAGGAACCTGCCAGAACAGATAACAAAAATGAAACGATAGTACAAAGGAAATCACCACAAACTATTTTACCCTCCAGCAATCGAGAAATATGGATTGATTCGAAGTAAAGTTGTGAGAATACTAAAAGCTATCACTTGAGATCTTACGTTTGTCCCCTGAGGTGACACCTTATGTAATTGTACGGAAAAATGCACCCAAACTGAGATTAAACAGTTGAGATTCTTGGCCAGATCATACAATAAAATTGTACAAAGGTTACTAAAGAACCTATGCACACCAGATGTTTTGTACCAGGAAATCATACTGCTAAGACTTGTTCAATGGGTGGGCCATTCAGGGAAACACATAGGAGGGTATTGTATAGTGGTCAATTTTTGTCATCCCTTATTTTTTTTAAATATTCTCACAGACGTATATAAAAAGGCAGCAAAATAGTTTAGACTGGAAATGAGATATTACTGCTGAACCCTTGAAAGTTTTCTACAGGCCAGTGAATAGACCACCACATTTCAAGAGAGAGGCATAGGATAATTAGATATAAAACAAGCAGGCCATGAATATTTAACATGTTCTAACCGATTCGACCCCCCTTTGCGGTAGTGACAAGCTAGATTGACTATCAGAGTGTAGGAAGAAGGAGGCGCTGCATGTTGTTAAAGAGGTCTCCGCAATATTATAAGGATTGACAACCACCAAACACACCTCTATTTATCTAGCAGATAAGATCTCTCTGGCCCCAAAAGGTAATTTTAACACTTTTATGTCATGGAATGTAGCTGGGGTGAAAAATAAATAAGCAAATAATAAATGGCATGAATTAATAAATTCTTTACATATAATTTGTTAACAAGAGACATTTCACAAGGAAACTTTTTATATTAAAGGATGTTTCAGTATTTACTCCATCCATACCCTCTCCTAGTGGGAAAGCTAAAGGTGGGTTAGCTGTGTTGATATCACCCTTATATTCCATGTAACTTGATTAAAGCATTCACCAAATCCTCATTTTTGTCATTTTTATATTTACAATGAAAGGATAGGATGGGAATTGTACTGAATTATTTTTATAATAATAGGTTCAATAATACCACAAATATGATGGTCTTCACCCTTCAAGAGAAATTAAATATAATATAGGAGATATCATAGTCCCATATATTTTGACATAGGTAGGAGATTTTAATACTGGTGTATGTCAGATAACTACAGAGAAAGTTAATGGATATACGGGTGATTCAAGCATTGGCCAATCCCATTTCTTGCATGACAGATATGGGGTTGCCCTGAATGAGATAATGTTCAGTTATCATTTCGAACTGATGGAGCAGGAGGGAGATACTGATAATACTAAGATTCCAACCTTGCAGGGAGGGGGACATTATTCAGTCTTTGACCATATATTAATTTCTAAGAATGGTTCATTAATGTTTGATTCTCTCAAGATCGTGCATACCCGAGACATATAAATACTCCCAAAATTGTTATGCACGTCCAACAATCTGATTGGCTTATTTATCACGGAAGGATTTTTAACTCAGATCATTTTGACTCATTCCCCTTTAATGCTGCAATAATCAAGTTTAGAGCACCCTTTTTGAACAGTATTA
This sequence comes from Pleurodeles waltl, assembly GCF_031143425.1. Lineage (NCBI taxonomy): Eukaryota > Metazoa > Chordata > Amphibia > Caudata > Salamandridae > Pleurodeles > Pleurodeles waltl. The sequence goes on from NC_090442.1 coordinate 554,520,950, forward strand.
CATTGGATAAAGTAAGAGTTGGTATGGAGATGTGTGAAAATTAGAAGGCACCTGGGGCTGCGACTCGCAATTTGCGAGTCGCAAAATCATATGCAGAATGGTGCCCCAGACACCTTCTGCGAATCGCAAGGGGGTCGCAAAGACCCACCTCATTAATATTAATGAGGTGGGTCGCAATTTGCGACCCCCTTGCGATTCCCTGCACTCACAGGGATGGTGGGCTGCTGGAGACAGTAGACGTCCATGTCTGTGACTGCTTTTTTAATAAAGCAGTTTTTTTTTTGTTTTTTTTTGTATTGCAGCCCATTTTCCTTAAAGGCAATACAAAAGAAAAAATTAAACCATTTGGTTTCATTTTTTCAGAGTAGGCAGTGGTCCATTGGACCACTGCCTGCTCTGAAAAAATATTTATGGCGACATTCACAAAGGGGAAGAGGTCCCGTGGGGACTCCTTCCCTTTTACGAATGAGTTAGCACCCACTTGACATGGGTGCTAACTGCGAATTGCTTTGCGACCACGTTCGCGGTCACAAAGCAATTCTGCACCGCGGTGTGAATCGCAAATAGGAAGGGAACACCCCTTCCTATTTGTGAGTCGCATTCCCATTTTGTGAGTCGGTACCGACTCGCAAAATGGGAATGTGCATGCAATGTGCATTTTGCATGGCGCAAACTGAGAATTTCGCAGTTTGCGCCATGCAAAACGCTTTGTACATCTGGCCCCTAGTCCAGAAGGGGTCCTGGTAGATGCTTTCAAGTAAAATTTTGACTTGTTGGGCCCCATCCTAACACAAGTATATTCAGCAGTTTTAGAAGGATATATTGTAACTTCTTGGAATGAAAGCATAATTGTCCCTATTTTTAAAAAAGGTAATAGGGGAGATGTTAAATGTTACAGACCAATCTCCCTCCTGGATTCCTCAGTCACATTATTAGGGAGAATACTTTTAGAAAGGCTGGAGACTTGGGTGACAGATAAACAGATGCTTATGGAAACACAAATAGGCTTTAGGCCTGAGGCTGGGACTCTACAAAGTTGCATCAACCTCCATTTAATAACAAGTACATATACTGTAGCATAAAAGGGTAATCTATTCCTGCATTCAGTAGATCTCATCAGCTCCCTTGATCTTGTTAATCATGCTAACATGTGGAATGTTTTGACAGATCTGGGTGTGCCTGTAGATATAGTAAGTTTTCTATCACAGATACATAGCCATCTAACAGCTTGGGTATGCTATGGGACAAATGGAGAGTTTACTCCTGGCTTTAGGATAGGGAGGGGCATTTTCCAGGGGTGCATTTTAGAAACACTTCTATTTTCCCTATACAATAATGGTGTGGATGTCTATCTACAGCAATTGGCTACTGACACATTGAAAATTGGCAACACATAGTCCAAGTCCTCCTGTATTCAGACAATGTGGTCCTGTTATCGTTATCACAAACAGCTAATGGTCTCAAGCAGCTGATTGAGGACTTTATAAAATTTATGGAGGAAAGAGATATGTGTCTAAATTTGGATAAAACATTTGTAATGACATGTGGGTCGGGTAAGGCCAAGGAGAAAACCTATAAGGCTAACGGCCAAAAACTTATAGAGATGAACCGTTTTAGATATTTGGGTCTTCACTTCTGTAATTTGGGTTCATGGAATTGGCATATGGAAATTATGAAAACGAAATTTGTAAGATCAGTTGAGGCCATCTTCAGGTTTTCAACTAAAATTGGCAACACCTCACTGATGAGAATTTACAAATTTAAAAAGGTAAAGCCATCAGTACTGTTACATATGGCTCTGCCTTATGGAGTTCAACAAATATACAATTGCTGCAAGCACTGGAGAATAGATTCCCATGTAGCTTACTTGCCATGGCCAGCTCCACATTTTCATATTTTGTACACAAAGAATTAGCATCCTCCTTTTTCGAAGATTCTATTTATATAAGGACATTCTTATCCTGGTATGGAATCTGGTCTAAAACAGGAACAGGGTTTAACAACGACATCATCAAAGACTGTTTAGCTTTAGAGCATCAAGATAACATCCAATGGTTTGCTCATCTGAAGAATTTGTTGAAAGGTATAGATATGAATCCTGATCTGGATGATCCTCACAGAAAGAGTTGAAGAAGCTACTGATGGGGCAGAGGGAGGCTGAAAGAGCTGCCAGAGAAGGTATAAAACCTACAGTTGTGCAATACATGAGCAGATATTCAGCTAATTTTGTTCAAAACTACTAACAAATGTTCAAGATAGGTTTTATCTAACCAGAATGCAATTTGGGACTCTGCACTTTTTAGTAGCATTTCCTAAAATGGGGAAGTGCTCCAACTACTTACCAAACTGCCATTGCAACAGACACCATTTTATTTATTTTGTAACATTTGTCATGATATTAGGAAAGATTTCTTTAAAGACGTTGTTTATTGCTATCAGACTGTTTTGTTTTAAAGAGGCTTTTAACTATTTGTGTAAACTAAGTACAGTAGAAATTTGTTTTGTGGTAACTCAATTAACCACCTGTGCAATCAAATGCAGGAAAATCTATACACACTTAGAGGATTTAGGCTACAAGGATGAGTAATATGATGATTGCTGGTTGGTGTAAAAAAGATTTAATTAGTTTGAGTCAGGTGCATGTTTTATGGAAATTCAATCATGTGAATATGTATGCATATGTTTTATTGCTTTTATGTCTACATCTTTTATAGCTCATATCTGAATAAAGATTAATTTGAATTTGACTTCAATTAACCACTGAAAACTTAGACCCTCATTACGACCCTGGAGGTCGGCGGTAATATGGTGGAGAGTACTGAAAACAGGCTGGCGGTACTTTCTACCATATTATGGCATTGGCGGTTTGGCTGAAGACAAACCGCCAGTGTACCACACCCACTGCCACAGTGGTAACAGCTGCCGGGCTGGAAATATCAATCTACAGCCCAGCGGCCGTCACTGTCCCGCCTGCGGGATTATGACCCTGCCTACTGCCATGGTTTCCGTGGCTTCCTTACCGGCATGAAAACCATGGCGGTGGGCACTATCAGTGACAGGGAATCTATTCCCTGTCACTGATAGAGGTCTGACTCAGCCCCACCCCCCTCTTCACATACCCCCTCAACTCCTTTCCTCTCCAAATCCCCCCTACATTCACACCCCCTTCACACACACACACACACACACACACATGTATACATACACCCATTCCCACATGCATCCATGCATGCATACATCCATTCACACACACATACGCACACACTTTCATACATACACAGACACTCATTCACAGATCACAACATACACGTACTCACACCTCCATATATGCACACACGCATTCAACACGAAACACACACCCGCATACACGCACGCATAAACATTCACACACACACCCCCACACACACACACAACACCACACACCCCCGTCAGGGGGTCCTACGACAGGAGACGGGATGGGGTGCTGCCACCACCAGCAGCATCCGCCAACAGAACACCGCCAGGCCATATTATGGGTCATAATACGGCTGGCGGCGGTCTACTGGTGTGGCGCTGCTGGGGGCAGCAGCACCACCTTACCGGCATCCGCCACCATGGCCACAGCCGGATTTCCGCCATCCTTCTAGCGGAAATCTGGCTGCAGTCATATATTACAGCAGATGGCTGGTACCTGCTGCGATGGTCTTTTGGCTTTTGGTAGCATCATAATGTGGGCCTTAGTTGCCAAAATCCAGACACTGTTATAGCTTTGGCATGCTGAATCAGAATTACTTAAAGACTATGACGGCGACACTATCAACACTGTGAAAGACAACATTCAGGGTTTCATTATGACTTTGGTGGTCTTTTCACAAGACTGCTGTGGTGGCAGCTGCTAAAAGACCGCTTGTTATCAGTGTACCGTCTGCTGTATTAAGAGTCAAACACTGAAGGTCCCCAAAACACAGCCACAAATCCGACACTGCCAGGACACTGGAGGTGGAAAAGAAGTGGTTGCACAACCAGCACTGCCAGCCCAACAACCTTTCAGCCACCAAGACTCAGAAATCAGCACAGTGGTTCTTCCATGGCGGAAAACCATTGGCGGTCTGCACTGCTGCGCTCAAAAACTCACCTCAGACAGAGCACAACACCACAATGGACACTATGAATACCACACACCTGACACATACCAGACACACCTACTCACTGCACTATATACCACCACCCACACAAACCTCAATCTTTTGTGACAAAAACCAGAGAGTCAGCCAGGACTTACAAAATTATAACTTAGCACTTGCACATCATAGGCACATATACACTTCACACTCAGCATACACCACACAACTGTACTATCAACACAATACACACATAAATACTGCACACAAACACCACAACCAACCAGACCACTCAACCAAACACCCCCACCCCACCAAGCACCCAACACTGCACCCTACACACACAAACCCCACCCTCCCACAACCCAACCACTATGTCTCATCAAAAGCACCCACGTTGTAAAGACGATTAGTTGAGGGTCATGGTTGATTAAATCATCAGGGTAGAGCTACAACTGTTTGAAGCACAGGTACAGCAAACCTCTATTGCCAAGAAAATGGAGTTATGGCACAGAATTGTCAACAGGGTAAACTCAGTGGGCAACCATCCACACACAAGGGAGGACGTCAGGAAGAGGTGGAATGACCTACGGGGGAAGGTGTGTTCTATGGCATCACACCACCAAATTGAGGTGCTGAAGAAAAGCAGTAGGCCCCCACCTCCTCCCCCAGCGTTCACATCATGGGAAGAGAAGGTCTTGGACATACTGCATCCAGAGGGCATGACTAGAATACCCAAAGGACTATACTCTGGTGAGTAACTAACATTCCCCTGGCACAATTTGTCCAGTCCAGCATGCTTCCACACCACCCAGTCATTCCCCAATTCACCCTTCCACTACACCTCCCACCTAATCACCTAATGCCCCTCCCCTACATGCCACACCACTACCAAGCCCAATGCCCACACAGTCCTTGACAAGTGCACGGATAGCGCAGCCACTCACAATCACTACTGCTCCCACAATGCACCTGCCCATCACCATCAAAACCAGCAATGTGCACTTCACATCACATCTCTTGAATGTATAACCATTGCACCAGCTACACTAACTAGATGCTTCGACTGAGGGCCATTACATGGCAATGACACCAATGGCAAAACACAATGCCAAACAACACCAAACACAGACACAACACTGTCACCAAACCTAATGGCCACCTATCCAGATCAACACCCCTGAAATGGACTGATCATGGACATGAAAGTGAGAAGGTATACTCCATGCACAACATGCACAGACAGGACAAGCAATCCTGTATACACATATACCATCCTCCCACTTGGACACCATGCTGCAATGTATAGCCATACCCACTCACATCTAGCAAGCCTGAATTGTCATGTGCTAACAGGGCATACCTGTCATGCGAACCATCACTCAGGAACAGAACCCACCCACCGATCAAAAGTTACCAAGCCTGATCATCAACTACCCCTATGGAGCATGGTAGATATGTCACAAACTGTGTTAGCAGTGCTTCACTTTTCATTGCCATTGCTGGGAATCATGTCAAGCCACTGCATGCATCAGACAAAGAGACAACCATTCACACCTCCACCATTTAACCCTTTTTCATTCCATCCACAGGTACCCCTGCCAGTGCCACCATGGACAGGATACCAGAGACTGCCAGCCCTCCTCAGGATGAAGGCACCAGTAAGGACAACACCACTGGATGTCTGGACAGTGACGACCTACCTGGCCCATCTGGAACCCCTGGTCAGTCTACCACTCCCTGCCTCACCCTGCCCACAACAACCCCCCCTACCCTGTGGCAGCAATATCACAGCCACCCCTTTGTCCCCAAACCTGTGCCCCAAGGACTGTTCATTCAATAGTGTGCCCCACAGTACAGGGATTTGAGTCGACCCCTCACACCCAAGACAATGAAGGTCCTGGTGAGACTGGGAGTGGGCACAGGCACTTGGGGCAGGTGGTGTGGAAGGGAACCTATGGTCCAGAGAACAGGGCACTCAAAACACTCTCCTGATCAGGAAGCCATCTCCCAAGTCTTGGGAGCATACCATCAATCCCAGGAAAGGATGGGCCAGATCATCAACATGTTGGGGGAAAACCAAAGGCTGCAGAGGGAACAACACCAGGAGGACATGCAGCAGTGGCAGGCCCACAATGCCACCATGGCCTCCATTGCAGGGGTGCTCCGGGACATTAACACCACCCTGCGTGCTTCCTCCACCCACCAGCAGGCCCCTTCCACTACCCACATCATATCTGAGCCTTCAACATCTATGGCAGCTAGTGTAACGGAGGCCCTGCCAGGGGAACCACAGGCCTCTGGCACCCCTCCTCTGTTGCTGGAGAACCCCCCCTGCAAACGTGGATGTCTATCCAGACATCCGGCTGGATCAGATGGCAAGACCAAACCCACTGCCAGAATGTGGCCCTGTCCTGATTTTACTCCGTTGTGTGCCACTGAGACACCCTGTTGACAGTTCAATGACATTACTCAATTTTTTCATGGTCCTTGGACACTGGACCAGTGCTACCTACAGCTGTGCCACCTGCTCTGATAATTTCATCCACCATGACCCCACTCATCACCTGTTTGTCACTGTATGCACAATAAACACTGTAGATCACAGCAATTGCATATGTATCTTTATTTGTACATATACATAGGTATGGGCAGCAAAATGCTATATGAGTATGACCCTCTAAACCAACAGGCGGTGTAATGAACAGCAGATGGAGGCATCCTCTGAAGGAAACACAGTACAACAGACATGTCCTAGGGTAGATGTAAGTGAGTCAGTAGCCCAGGCACACACCAGAGTACATCAACTTATCCAACTCTCCAAAAAGACCATGACAGAGACTACCATCAGGATAGTAGGCACGATGGTCCACAAAACACATATGCAGTTCATAGTTGTTGTGTCCAGTGTAGATTGCCAACTAAACAAGGCACAACAGATGTCACTTACATATCATCAGGCTCAGGAAATACATCACAAAACACTGTAGCTGGCATCTATCATGGGCAAACCTATACTTTGCAAGCAGTTACCAAAGGCTAATTAACATGAATGACTCAAGCAATAGGTAGGAGAGGAAAAGATTCACAGTACACTGTTACTCGCTTAATTGACATGAGAACAGGAGAATGTAGGACACATAGCACAATACAGGCCTGTCCAAAGGAGATGTGAATCTTGCAACCCGTAGGGAGTACACATGTTAGGGATGAGATATTGGAACTCTGCACCTTACATGTAATCAGTCACATCCCACAACACACACATAGGGACAGGAACACATCACACCACCACTGATTACCCAAATCAGGAGGATCATTGACACTAATCAATATGGAAATACAACACTTGCAAATACCCACACAACATAGCTGCCTCCCCATCATCAGCTAGTAATGGTATCTGATGGCTCAGGGCTAGATAGAGATCTGAACATTGATGGAGTGGTAGTTTTGCTATGGCCCTTATCACATGAGGGATGTGTCCCATATCATAGAAGTCTGCCTTCACAAAGGCCAAATTTGCATGTTGGGACATTTGATGTAGTTGTCCTGATGTCTTAAGAAACCACACAGTACATCCTTCAACACAGGACTGAATATGGGCTCTGACATCCCTGCTGCTAAGCTCACTGTATTCTGAAACAAGCATGTGGCAAGAAAGGGTAGCACTGACAGGACTTGTACTGTGGGAGGGATAGCATAGGGCAATAGATCTGGCTTCAACTGGGTGCATAGATCCATGATGGTCAGACAATTTAAACTATAGGTCATGATGATATGCCTGTCCTCTAGGATAGCAAGGTCAACTAGAGTATGGTACACTCATGCAAGTCTCAATCTCCTCATGACAGGGGATCTAGGATAAAGGGGAGAGAATGTACAATGTGACAAGCACTCCACACATGTTAACTGAACATGTCCTTATCACACACACCTAACACTGTAGACATGCCTCAGACTTCAGACACATACAATATTAGGCATGCTGAAGCGGCACGGACACCTACCTAGCTGTACATTACCAAGCGCTAATCGATAGTTTGTGACACACATCACATGTGTAATGTTCCATAAGTACACAGGCCTGTCCTGCACTGACCATGTATATAGTCATGCTATATACCTATATGGTTACACTGCCTATGAGGCTATGAGTATCTGGACATGCACTTCATCAGACAACCGCCCATACAACATCACTGTGTCATGCATGTCACATGTAAAAGCCTTACCATAATGGCACAACATAGGCCTGCTCCACATTCTAGACAAAAAAAAGTGTATGATACACTGATTTTGCTGCAGCAAGGCATGATATGTGCCTACAATGGCAGCCGTCTGTCCTGCGTGCACTAGACAGATGGAAGTAACCTAAGTCTGCTGGTGTATGTTGTCATGGTGGTAGGTGGTAGGTGGTTACAACCGCCATGTAACTTCTCATGGGTTAACATTGCTGTCTATAGGGACTGGGGCCAATGGCAATCACCGCCAGCAGTGACAGCCCTGTATGTGGCAGCCGGGACCGCCATTTTCTGCAGCCTTGCTTACTTGACTCCTGACACTCTTGCAAGCAAGACCTCCACGACGTGAGCTGATGTGTACTGTCTCTGGGAGCCATCATGCCACATCCTGCAGGGGATAGAGCCCCCGTATTCACTCAATAAGAGTTGGAGAAGCTGGTGGAATGGGTTCTATCCCTGTATGGACAGCTGTATGGGGCATCAGAGGAGCAGGGGAGCCCAATGCCATTGTCATGTCTGATAGGGGTGTATGTCAGGGTGAATGGTGTAAGTGTACCAGTCAGGGAGTACATGCATGCAGGGGACATGGATTTAATGTGTGTGAACCGTTAAGATGGGCATGTGTGGGCATTTGGTGAGTCTGATGTTTTTACTCCACTGCTGTAGGTATGGTGCCAGTCTAAATGACTTTCTCCTGCTGTCTGTGTCATCCATGTAGGTGAATGCCCATCAGAAAAATGGGATCTGGTGTGCCATCGCCAAGCAAGTGCAGACCCGAGGGGTCCACTGCCAGTGGAGCACCCATTGCAGAAAGTGGTGGGAGGACCCGAGACACTGGGCCTGAAAGACCACAGAGGCCCAGCTTGGGATGTCCTCCCAACGAGGGAGGGGTGCCTGTCAGACCCTGACCCCCCTAATGGCCTGCATTTTGGCTGTGGCCTACATTGAGGTGGATGGACATTTGAGGGCAGCACAGCAGCCACAAGAGGGTGAGTCCTAACTATATCCAGGGACTTGGCAAGCCTTAAGTGGGATTAGGTGGCTCACTGTACACAAAGTGATATTGTTGTATATGCCACATGTTTCTCCACAATTGGAAATGGGTATTAGGCACCCTGGCATTGTATCTGTTATAGATGTGTGTCCATGCTTTACTGTCAGTGGATTTACATCTCCCATTTACATACCTCTCCATGTCTTTAATGTGGAGATGCACAAATAATATAGGCACATGTGTGACTCCACCCTGGCCATACATTGGATGTGAGTGTTTGGATCACATGAAGCATTGTGTATGACCAGCTCCATCCATCTGCATTAGTTGCTCTGAGGTGTCAGTCCATACCCATCTGTGTATCCCACCTGTATATGGTACTATGTGACGCTCCTTTTATCACTAGGGCTATAAACATCATATATTATAGCTGGTATTGACAGACTGTGGGGCTGCCATTACAGTTCCACCACATGAAGGGCCTTCTCCGGACAGGATTATTAGGCTGATAAGTGACTAGGCATATTACGGTGATCTGCTGACTGTGGGGTATGTGTAGGTAGCCAACCTGGGATACTGATACATGTGGATTTTATGAGACATGATTGCACAGATAATGTTTTCCTAGGAGCTATACTTGTGGAGTTTGGCCATTAAACATATGGGATTGTACTAGAGGTGACAAGCGACCTGGGAGATCACACTTGTGTAACCATTGTGTGTATATGACATGTGTGGCAAAGCCTTAGCAATTCCTATGCTGCAATGCTGAGTAACTGCCTACATCATGTCATAATGTCATAATGGAAACGTGTGGGCACATCTGATGGCCTATGATTATTACAGATTGACTTGGGTAATAGGTAGTGGCAGATTGTGAATGGTTTTGGCATAGCATGACATGGCGTGTAGATGTGATTCACATTTTGTATTCAGTCTCCTTGGGCTGCCTTATGTGGTAGTGGGATGTGTAACTGGCATATAGCCAGTGGTGTTTGCCCATGTGTGCATCATGAATGCAAATATTTCCCCTCTGGGATGTGTCTTGTCTGGGATCAGTGACAGGTTTTGCCATTTGTGGAATGGTGTCTGTGATGCTGGAGTTGTCATGGTGTGTAGTACAACTGGTGTACCTGCATGTGTGGTGGTATTGGTAGAGGGACATGATGTGATATGTGTGTTCCAGAGGTACATCTGTTGCGACACTGCACTCAGTGGATGTGTGATATGTGGTGCATAGCCCATTGTAGATGCACTAAGCAGTATGCTGAGTAGTGATATATGTGTTGGGTGTCAGCTGCTCTGGCTATGTGATAGGGTCTGACTGATGACATGGCTATACCACAGATTCACCTAGTACACATCAGATGTGAACTGTGTGATCTGTGAGTAGAGTTGTCTTCACTGTAATAGACATATTGCAGAGGACATGGACTATTCAGGTGTTGTCAAAGCAGAGGCCTGAAGTGCTGTGTTCAGTCAGCGGCACATCCAATGGGTGAAAGAGGTATGGAGAGGTAAGATGTGCACTCGGGCATGCTATTGATTGTCAGCTAAAATGGCTTTGTTTGGCATCATGGGGATGACTCTGGTAGTGCAGTTTTACTTAGGTGTTGATGTATGTGTGATGGTTGGCATACAGGTGTGGGTAGCAGTGACATGTAATGACATGATGTAGGTAATGTGTATTGGCAAATGCAATTGCCTAGCCATGATATGTATCATCACAGATTAACATGTTTGGCTGTGTCTCTTGGATGTATGTTTTGAACCTTTTCCCCTCTATCTGTCTCTCTCTCTCCTTCCCTCTCTCTTTCTGTGCATCAGCATTATCTGGTAAAGGAGAAGGGGCATAAGCGAGTGGAGAAGCAGCAGCTCAAGGGACCCAGGAAGCTGGAACCAGAGAGGCTGAGGAACCCAGTGGGACAGAAGGTGAGAGGAGTGCCACTGGAGAGACAGGAGCTACCACCTCTTCTTTGGAACCCTCCTCTTGTGTGCATTCCCTGGTGGTGGCAACCCCATCTGGGACTACCCCAGTACTATCTTTCTCAACAACCTCCCTTACTACCATCACCCTCCCTGTAGCACGCCAACCAGTTGCCCGTGCTCGCTCACCCAGGAGGGTGGGCGTCTCCTTTGCCGCAGTGAGGAGGCTATTGACTGCCTGGGGTCCATCTCTGTGGGTCTGTCCACCATTGTGAATGCCATCCAGGGACTGGCAGCTCAAGTATAACAGAGCAATGCGTTCCCGGGGAGCATTCACAGTGCCATGGCTGGCCTACAGAGATCTGTTCAGGCTCTGGCCTCCACTCTGATGGCTGCCAGTATTCCTTTGTCTCCCGTCACCCGTCCACCTACCTCTTCCTGTTCCCACACCCTTCTCCCCATACCCATTCAAAGCACACCTACACACAGGCATCCATCCACCTCAACAGACAAAGGCACCTCAGACAAACACAAGCACCAAGACACCCACCACCGGCATGCACACAAGCAACATCCACCTGCAGACACAACAACATCCACTTCCTGCACTGACTCTCCCACCACCCCTTCCTTCATGGAAACTACACCAGACACACCTGCAACCACAACACCATCATTCGCTGATCCAGCCACCAATCCTATCTTACCCAAAGTCAGCACATTAGCAGACCCTCAGACATCCACCTCAGTCACCACATCTGCAGTCACCACAACCACATGCAGCACATGTACCATACTTGCAGACACCACCCTAACAGACAGTCACCCATCCACCATGGCATCTCCTAGCACCTCCTCCCATCCTCCTCCCAAAACACCTAAATGCCTGTTCTCACCCTCCCAACAGACACCCAGCACCCACAAGCATTCCACACAAGCACTTGCACCCAAGACATCCACGAAGACACATCTTACAACCACTCCCTCCACTCCCAAACCCTTTTGCCAAGACTGCCCCATGTCTCTAAGAAGTGTTTCCTCTCAGAGTTTTCCCTGTTTCCTACCCTTCTCCCACCCTGTGATACCCCAAGAGCTCTTTGTCCCTCCCCAAGTCCAGCCCTTCCTTCTCCAAGTCCTCCTCTGCCCCCCGGTAGTGTCCATGCACCTCATCCTGCCACAAAGTCTACCCTCCCAAGCCCAGGCCCAAGGACCCACCTCCCAAATCCAAACCAAAGCCCAAGGACTCCCTCCCAAGCCCTAAACCTCCCTACCCCCCCTTGATGCCCCTACTATGAGGAGGTCATTTTTGAAGTCAGGAGTCAAGAAGGGGCACAGTGAAGTGCAACATGAACAATGAACTGGCCAATGGCCTTATGTTTATAAATAGTTATTGATTTTAATTCCATTTCACCTTCGTAATACATCTGGGCCAACCTGGTGTTGGATTTGATAGAAGCATACTTGTTCTGCCTTTCTTTCTATTTGGCTGTTTGGTGTTTGTGGGCTTTGGTTTGAGTGTGTGACATGTGAGTGCGTGTTGGTTGTGCTAGCTGTTGTGCCTGGGCTGCACGTATGTGTGTGTGAGACCCTGCCATTAGTCAGGCTGTCATTGCTGTGTATTGTGTGTGGCATATGTTTGTGTTTGGTACATGCATGTGTGTAGCTAAATTGTGTTGCCATGTGTTATGGTGGTGTTGTGTACCCTTGTGTGTTTGTTGTGCATGCGTCCGTGTGTGTGGTGATGGCTATGTCATATGCATTTTGTGCTGTGTGGGCGTGGTGCAACATAAGGAACATATGGCAGTGTGGTAGTGTTGATTGGTTGTATGGTATTGTTACATGTTGCTGTCAGTATGTGTTGTCATGTGTCAGTGTGCAATGACATTGTTTGCTGAAGCGTTTGTGTAGTTGCAGTTGTAATGTCCTTGTGTGACTCTGTGGTGTTGAATATGATTGTGTTAGATAGTGACGGTGATGTGTGTGTGCGGGCTGGTGTGTATGGCACGTGTATGTTGGTCGTGGTGTGTGCAGTTTGGGTGTGCATGTGTGTACTATGTGTGTGCTTGTGCGATATAGGTGTGTGTGTGTGTGTGTTCATATGGGTGTGTGGATATGTGTGTGTGTGTGGGCGTCGCAAGCCATCCCGGCTGTGTATGTTGTGTGTGCGTGTATACTAATGACTTTCCCTCCAGTGTGTGTTGAGTGGGTGTACTTAGGGTTGTTGTCTTCATCGTCGTCGGTGGTTCCAGAGTCATTGTGCAAGCAGGAGAGGTGGGAGGACTTCAAGTTCATGTTCCATGGTGGCTCTGAACGGGTACGGCTTCCTGAAGGTGAGTGTCTCCTCTTATTCTGTTGGTTTCCGCCAGGGTTTTGATGGTGGTGTGACCGTGGCAGGAACCTTTGCATTGTGTAGCTTCATAATGACTCCTGTGGAAACATGGTCCCTGCCGGTCTGAAGGTGCCTACCTCCATCTGCAGCTGTTTGACCACACTAGTAATACTGGTGGTAGTGTGGTTGTGTTCTGTATGGTCATAATTTGGCAGTCTTCACTGCCGGGCTTTGGCGGTACGAACGCTGCTGCTAGCATGGCGGTCCTGAGTCTGCCTAACTCGTAATGACCCCCTCATTGTTCAGTCTTTCCAAACTACTTGTTGAAAGCTGAGATTGAACAGGAGGATACCATTGCAGCTGAGATAGCTAAAGAGAGTTCATTAAGCACCAAATTACCTGACCCTCTTGGACAACTAATAGTTGAAAATGAAGCCGGCATAGCCATGAATGAGGTAGAGACAGCAATGCAACAAGCATGGCAGGAAAGTGTTGATTTTGAGCACTTACTTGCACAACTGAACGACAAACAGATATACATTTATATTGAGGTAAAAGATACACTGGAGCATGGACTTCTGCATGACAAGAAAGTACGTAAATGCTCTCAATTTAAGCCAATACTATTCTACATCAGTGGTCAAGCTGGCATCGGGAAAAACATTCTAATTTTAAGTTTTCACCGCTTATCTACAGAGGACAACAGAGCCAAATCTATCATGCATAGTAACATCACAAACTAGATCAGCTACACACAGCATTATCAACTACTTATGCTACCTGCTGAACATGAAAATGAACTGGAACGCCAGACATTATCTGGTGAAGCTTGTCATGCAAGAGTAGTGAAGAAACTGATGCTTTTAATTATCAATGCAGTGAGCATGATTTGAAATTTAATGCTTGCCTTTGTGCAGACTTTCAAAACAGAGTATGACGTGCTGTTTGGAGAAAACATTTAATTGTTTTTGGTGATCTACTGCAACTTACTCCATCAAAGTACAGCAGGCCACTTCTCCATAATGAAAAGCAACATTCTTTGAGAACAATTGGCAATGTAAATGTTTGGTTAAACCTCCAATACAATGAACTAGTGAAAAATATGCATCAAGCATCTGAAGTGGAATATGGAATTATTCTGAAGGACATTCGAGTAGGAGTTCTGACAAAGGAGAAGAAATGTGCTTTGGAAATTTGCCTTATCCAGAAATTATCTTCATCTAACAACACAGTAGCACAACTGATGTACAATTTCATTGAATAAGACAAATCCATAGTCTTTTTAATGCCTATACACCAAGAAAACCCCAACTTTAACAAGCAATTACTGAAACTGGAAAAAGAAGATATTTTGGAAATCACAGCTATCGATAAAATGGAACACAAGGAAGTAACAATATTGCTAACTGAAAAACTACAAGCAAAATTGGATTCTTTGGATAAGTCTCTATGTACTTAGAAAAGTGCTTATGCGTGTGCAAAAACTGTTGAGTAATTTTGTAGCGTAATTTGAATGTTGAGGAAGGGTTAGTAAATGGTGCTATGGGTAAAGTTATTGATTTCATTATTTTCCAGATAGAGATGAGATTGGATATTTAATTATAAAATTTGATCAGATTGATGGCATAAAGCTGATTGGCCGATGTATTGTAAGCTTTTTACTTGTAAAGGACTTATATGTCAGACGGCAGCAGTTTCCACTCTCTTTAGCACATGCTGTAACCGTCCATAAATCTCAAAGTTTAAGTGTAGCCACAGTTTTTATTATTATTAGAAGCATAATATTTAAAGAAAGTATGTCATATGTAGCATTATCTCAAGCTAGAACATTGTCCGTTTTTTGGTTGAATTTGATGAAAGGAAAGATATTGTTCATGCAAGCTGTGTAAGAAAGTACAATTGGTTAAGAAGTTTATAAGCTCCTCATTTGGGTCAGAATCCTATTTATGAGAAACAGATAATCTGTCCAAAGCAGAAGCTTACAAAAGAGTCAACTGATGTTCTAAAAATAGGCTATCAGTTGGAAAACAGTTCAGGTGTCAACTGCTATGCAAATGTTGTTCTCAATGTACTATTTCCTTTACCACATCTTGCAAATGTAATTCAACCAAAAACAGTTGCCACTGGTTTGTGTTCTGCACTATATCATTTGCTCCAACCTTTAATCAGTGATAGGAGTCTAATACAGTCTGATTCAGGCACTTAGCACCTTGTAGATACAAATAGTGGATCTGTAGTACTCACTCTACTCAGTCAACAAGATGCATAAGAATCTAGGGCCAGATGTAGGTACAAAAAAATTAGCAACTCGCAATTTGCGAGTATGTGCGACTCGCAAATTGCGAGTCGCTAATAGGAATGCAGGTACAATGTCCGTGTACAATTTGCAACTCGCACCCGGAGTCGCAAAGCAGATAGCGAGTCCGCTGTTTGCGAGGTCGCTTTTTGCGACCTCGCAAAAAACGAACTCGCAATTTGCGAGTGGGTGTCGCAAATTGCGAGTACCATGTAAATTGCTTGCAGGTGCTGCAGAACACTCCAGAAACCACTCCAGAACACTCTGGAAACACTTCCTGGCACATGATGATGACATCACAGCCAGGAAGTTTACAAATATACCTGGGAGGAGGGAGGACCACACCCATTTTAAACTGCTGAACTGCAAACAGGAGGAACAGCAGCTACAATGGCTAAATCACCTAGAAAACGAAAACTGAAATTCTCTGAGAAGGAGCTGGAGGTGCTGACAGAAGAATGCTGTCAGCACTATGATGAACTCTTCGGAAAGGCAGCCCTCAATGTGCAAGAAGCCACCAAAAAACAACGCTGGCTGGAGATCCAAGAAAAAGTGAACTCCCTGGGGGTGAGCCACAGGAGTATGGAAGAGATAAAAAACGGTGGTATGACCTCCGCTCCCGCACCAAGGAGAGGGTGGCAGAAAGGCTCCAGGAGATGAGAGGCACAGGAGAGGGACCATCATCCGTACCACCACCCACACCCCTGGAAGAAACGGTGGAGGAGACCCTGGAGCAGGAGACAGTGACAGGAATAGGAGATCTGGACACCTCTGAGCCCACTACATCAACCAGTGAGTACCATGTGATATGCCTGTACCCCCATCAATGCCATACCCCCACCCACCATGTACATAGGGACATGCACAACCAAGATAGCTCCATTTCAGGGTAGCAAACACCAGAATGATGAATTATGGGAAATGTAGTCAAATAGCCAGTTCATAAGCAAATGTTTATTAGGAAGTGTGCAACAGATAGTAGACACTGACAGTCTGTTCCCCATGTCCCACAGGTCTCCCACAAGACACCACCACTAGCCACAGCAGCCAGCCCCATGAGGACAGTACAGGAGCTGCCACCACTCCCACCTGCATGACAAACACCATCCCTGTGATGTCCACACCTGCTGCAACTGTGTTTCACACAGGGCATCCACCGCTGTGCAGGCGACGCAGGAACAGGAGAGCAGGGCTGCAGGCTGCGTCCGGCCGTCCATCTACCACCAACAGCGAGGCACAGCTGCTCCTTGGTCAGCGCCTACAAAACAATATATTAGGGCGTATTAGTGGGGTGCTGCACCGCTTTGTGAGAAACAACGAGGCCAGCATGAAGCAGCTCCATTCCCGAATGGACGTGATTGCCAGAAACACTGGGGACCTAGCCCTGTCCATGAGGGATCTGGTGGCAGGACTACAGGCACAGGGCGAGGGTGGGTGGCGCAGGGACCGTCAGCTGCTACAGAGGCTTGACAGGATGGCCGACTGGCTGTTAACACCACTGGCCTGTCGAGAAGGACAGTTGGCCAGTTGGCCTCCAAGTAGAAATGGGCCATTTTGCAGGGGATGTGGCTAGAGGCCTGGGCCGGATCACACATGTGATTGATTTAATGGAGGCACGGCATCTGTCCAGGGACACAGGGGACACAGGGGACACTCCCCAGGACAGCGAGGAGGGCTCTACAGTGAGCAGTGTCTCTGCCAGTGACACTAGGGTGCTCCGGAGTGGGAGTACCAGGCAGAGCACTGCAGAACCACCAGGGACCAGCCAGGCTGGCAGAGGCCGCCGTAGGACATAGACAGAACCCTGACCCTGATGTTGGGGCACATGACAGCAATGTGCCCCATGCATGGTTTGCATTTAGATGAACATGAACAGTTAGTAATTGTAAATAGTTGTATTTCTGCACATATTAAATAGTTTTTTTGTTCCACTTAACAAATTGAGTTTTTGGTCAATAGGTGAGTATGGTTGAAGTTGACACGTACCTTCCAATGTGTTCCCGTCTCAGTCTGCCTTGATTTGCTATACTCCGATCCCCATGATGGTGATGTGGTTGCTCTTGCTCTTCATCCTCAGAATCTGGGTCTGCAGGGGTGAGAGGTAGCCCACGTCGGGTGGCAATATTGTGCAGGATGGCGCATGCGACAACAATTTTGAATGCTGTAATGGGGGTATACTGGAGGGCGCCTCCACTGCGGTGGAGGCATCTGAACCTTGCTTTCAGTAATCCGAAGGTGCGTTCTATGATGTTCCTGGTCCTCTTATGTGCACTGTTGTATCGCCTCTCTGAATCATTGCTGGGTGTTAAGAAAGGAGTCATTATCCATGGCCGTAGAGCATATGCACTGTCACCTGTTGGGAACAAACATCACACTGTTAGAAAGTCCTGGTTGGTATTCACAGTGACCTGTGTGTATGTCTGCAAGGTGTATGCAGCTCTACCTGGGAGGTATCCGTCTCCAAACTCCCCACGTTCCAGGCGTTGGTGTATCCCACTGTGCCTAAAAATGTAGGAGTCATGGGTACTGCCAGGAAATTTTGCAACAATGTCGGTGATGACATAATGGGCGTCACAAACAACCTGAATATTGAGTGAGTGGGTACACTTTCTGTTGCGGAACAGATGTTCCAGGTTTGCAGGGGGGCATATTTGAATATGTGTCCCATTTACACATCCTATGACATGGGGAAAGTTGGCAATCCGGTAAAAGTCCAGCTTGGTGCTGTTAATTTCTGCCTCATTCCTGGGTAGGTATATGAAGTGAGAAATGTGTGTGAGTAAGGCATCTAGGAATGCCCTGAGGAACCTTGACAGTGCACTTTGAGATACACCACCTGCCACAGCAATGACCCCCTGATAGCTCCCTGAGGCCAAGAGGTGCAGTGAGCATAGCACTTGCACATGCGTAGGGATGGCGCAGCCACGCAGAGTGTGGCGTTCTAGCTGTGGTTTTAGTAAATCAATTAATTCTAGTACGGCTGCGCTGCTAAGGCGGTATTTGTTATATGTCTCCTCCACAGTTTGCTGCAAAAGAGTCTGCCTTGTTCTATAGATCTTCTCCTGTCTCTGGCTCCTCCTCCTCCTCTGCTGGGCTGCATGGACTCTCCTCCTCACTGCTATCAGGTATATCTCCGCCATCTTGAGTAACCCAGATGCCTTCTGGGTCTCCTTTTATACTTTGGTTATGATTACCACCTGCTCTGAGTTAGTGGTAAATGGGACACGCAAACTGGGCTTTTTGCGACTAGTCGCAATTTGAGAGTTGCAATTGCATATGGTTTGCGACTCGCAAATTGCGACTTCCTATTTGCGGGTCGCAAAATGGGGTCGCAAATTTTGCGAGTCGGTAACGGCTCGCATCGCTTTTTGCGAGTCGCAAATGGGATTTTTGCATCCCATTTCCGATTTTGCAAAGTCGCAAATAGCGATTCGGGCCATTTGCGACTCGTAAAACTTTGCTACATCTGGCCCCTATAGTGGTTATCTTTAGAAGTTTAGTAGAAGAAGTAAATATTGAGGAGGTATTTGGACTGAGTTACAAATGGAACCATTACTGTGAAGATTGCTCTTTTACATCCACCACTCAAATAAAGTCTGAGCGACTTAACACAACCGGATTACAAAACTGGTCCTTTTGAAAGACTGATTAAAAACATAAACACAAAAATTATCTGCCCAAATTATAGATCAGATGTTATGTCAATGTTGCATGTACAAAGAAGTAGAAAATGCCTTACAACGATGCAGAGAAGATGGATCTAAATTAGAAACTGAAATTACAAACGTCAAAGCTGGTCAAACATTTATTTCTGGAAAGAATCACACTACTTTAGCTATTATCTTTCACATAGGAGTTAAAATAGCATTCTGACACTACACTATCTATTTAAAGGGTAAAACTGAATGGACAGGATGCAATGAGAGCAACCTTAAACTCAAAGAAAACTGTATTTCAAACTACGAAAGTCTTACCTTGTGTTTCTTTATCCAAAGTTCTAAGGAGCATTTCTGGAAAAAAGTAATGCACTACATGGCGTATCACTGTTTTAGACATTATTCAGCCTACAAGAGGTAATGAACTCAAAAAGGTCTCCAAAATTGAAATGTCCTTTTATTATTCACAAAGGAGTTAATATAACATCTGGATCTTTCACTGTCTAATTAAAGAGTGAAACTGATCTAATTAAAGCAACTTTAAATTGAAACATAAACTGCCTTTCAAACTACAAAAGTCTTACCTTTTGTTTCTTCAACCAAAGTTCTTAGTAGTATCTCCGGAAAAAAGTGATGTATGGGATTTCATCTATGTGGATCTTCAGTGTTTTAGACATCATTTGGCCCACCAGGAGTGATGTCTTAAAAAAAGACTCCAGCGTACAAGTGATCTTTATATCTATTAGTACTATTGAACTAGTTAAAATAATAAAATAATTATTTTAGCACATTTGTTTAGATTAGTTTAGGAATTGTAGGTAAAACAATTGATTAAGAAATGTTAGTGAGTGCCATGCATAGTTTCACTTATTTGTAGTGATATACTGTGCAGTATTTCTCCAATGTATGCAATTGTTTTCCCTACTGTTCAATAATGATTCTTCATAAATACAACATTTAAATTGCACAAGTATAAAAGTTGAGAAGAGTAAAAAAGAGAAAATGTTTTACTATAATATGACATATTGTAACAGCATGTGAAATGCGCACTGTTTTGTTTCTGGAATTTTGTAATTGTAATATTTATGTTCTTTTTCAACAGTGATAAGAGCTATACCTTTTCAGATGTGTCAACATACTTGTAGTGTCACATAAGTATTTGTTTGAGACACCCCTGAAGAGAGTGTTGACGCACAAAGAGCACATCCCAAGTTTTGCTACTACTTTCTTTTGCCTGGAGTGGATGGTGAGAAACTCCCATGCAATTTATTGCCACTTTGCTGGGGGTTGCTCCTCCAAAGAACTGTGTTCAACAGTGTGTGGCAACTGATCCTCACTGCCACAAGCTGCCATTTTATTGTCAAATGATGGAAAAAGGCACCACAATTTAATATAGAAAAATAAAAGAGTAGGTGCTGAATTGAGAACATGTTTTTTTGCAATCTTGAAGACTGTTTTCTCCCCACTGTTCAAGGATGAAAGCTTATACAGTACATTCATTATGATGTGCAAGCACAAACACTGAGAACAGTAAGAAAGGAAAAAGGGAAAACGAAATGCTTTACCATAATGTGAAATACTACTACAGCATAATAACAGCTTACTGCTTATTTTACAGTATGAACTTATGCATTGCAGAAACACAAAATATATGATGCAATTGTGCAAAAGTAACACTAAAATATATGTGTTCTTCTTTTTAAAGAGATGAATGATCCATCTATTGGAGTAATGTAATTTCCTAATTACTACGTTCTCAGTAGTTGTACAAACTAACAATGTAAAGGTATATACCAAGATACAGTTTCATAGAGCCACTTAGACATACACATACACTGATAGAGCCACTCATACCCAGTCATGCACCCATTCAGCCACTCACACATCCACTCAGTCAACAATATAATCAGTAACATATTCAGTCACTTAAGAATACAATGACTACTGCATGCACTCAATTACCCACACAGATAGTCACTCAATCAGTGATCCACTAATACAAGTACTAATGCATGCATGCACTAACACAACCATTCACTCTCCTATGTGAGTACTGATACACCCACTGACCCATACAGCGAAAAAGACATTCACTCACTCCTCTAAATATACATGTATACATTCATTCACTTACCCATGCAGATAGTAACACAGACAGGCAGCCACTTGTGCAGCTAGTGTCAAACAGACTCAGTATTACATACAGACACTGACTCAGTCACTCACACACTGAAAGAGGGACTCATGCAGCCACTTACTGTTACAGACACTCACACGCCCACTTACTCACCCATATAGATACTCACACAACCATTTACTCACCCATATAGTCACCAACGCACCCTCTCCTTCACCATTAATAACCACTAACACACCCAGTCACTTACATATATAGATACTCACACACTCAATCACACAATTATACAGATACGAACACACCCATGTGGACACTCATGCATGCACTGACAAAACAGTGCACACATTAATTTATACACTATCATACCCAGGCACACACTCACATGGGCACTGACACGCAGCCACACACTCATGGATACACTAACACACCCAGGCATACATTGATCTTTACACTAACACATCAAGGCATAAACTGATGCATACACTGGAAGAAAAAAGCGAATACTCATTATTACAGTAAGAAACCCAGTCACACAGTCATGCATACATTTACAAACCCTGGTACACACTGATTTATACATTAACACTGCCAGGTACACTTTGATACAAAAACTGACAGAATCAGGGAGATATTTGTGCATACATTACCAAACTCCGGCACACACTGATACGTACACTAACAGATCCAGAAACACACTTAAGCATATACTGACACACTAAGGCACACAGTGCTGCATACATTGAAATATCCAGGCACACTTGTATTCACATACCAACATGGCCAGTCAAACACTGATGCATGCACAGACAAAGCCACTCACTCACCTTTATAGTTACTTACACACATGCACTCACTCAACCATATAGACACTCACACAGTTACTTATTTACCCATAACGTCAATGACAAGCCAATCACTCACCCATAGTTACTCAAATATACATTCACTCACCTATACAGCCACTCATGCACCCACTGACTCACCCATACAGGCACTCATGTGCCATCTCACTCACCCATATAACCATTCACACATACTCTCACACCCCAATACAGCCACTCACTAAGCCATATACCTACTTACACACCCACTGAATTACTCATACAGCCATTCACACAGTCATTTACTCGGCCAAACAGTCACTCACAGAGCCAATCACTTATACAACCACACACGAAGCCACTCAATCACTCACTCACCCATAGAGCCACGCATACCCATTGGCTCCAACTCACATACCTAGTCAGTCACTCATACAGCTACTACCTCAGCCACTCAGTCACCCATATAGCAACTCACACCCCAGTATCTCACTCATAGAACCACTCACACCCCAGTTGCTCACTCATATAGTCACTCACACTACCACTCAATCACTGATACAGTCACTCACACAGCCACTCACTCACCCATACAACCACTCACACAGTCATTCACTTTCTTATACAGACACATACCAACCCAGCCACTCACAGATACAACCACTCACACACACACTCACACACACATTCAGCCACTCACACACCCACTCAATCACCAGTGAAGCTTCTTATGGCCTCACTGACACATCAATACAAACATTCACACATTCATTGAAGAACCAATGCATGCACTGTCACACCCATTCACTCACCGTCATACCCTTGCACTCAAACACTTACATACCCACTTACTCCCTCATGCACCAACTACCTCACTTTTACACAAACTCACTCACTCGTACTCTTTCTTACTCACACACACATATAGTTTATCTTTTTTAAACCATGAAAGGGGGTTTTAATACTTTCTTTCAGTTTTTAACTTTTTTTGTTTTTTGAAAATAAAATGGCAATTGGAAAAAATATTAACTAAATAACCACAAAATGGGGTAGCAAGAGTCATATATGCAAAACAAATGAAAAAAGTGACTGTTGTGATTCCTTGCTGTCTCTAGAACTGTGGCAAATGATTGCTCCCCCACTGTGAGTACTTCTTTGCAGTCCAAACACAATGTCTTAATTTCTCTCAGCTCTGGGGACTTCTCTGGGAGTCTTTGTACTACTTCTGTGGGAATTGGTGTTACACTTGAGGTAGATAGTTCTGCTGCAATATGCTCCCTCTACACTCTTGCCAAGTGCTTGCTGTGATATGTCTTCAAGTGGGTCAAAATACTTATAGCCCCACAGAAGTATTTTTTAGATATCCCTCTTGATAGATTCTTCTCACACAAAGAGCACTTC
The DNA here is from genome assembly GCF_031143425.1 of Pleurodeles waltl. Lineage (NCBI taxonomy): Eukaryota > Metazoa > Chordata > Amphibia > Caudata > Salamandridae > Pleurodeles > Pleurodeles waltl. The sequence goes on from NC_090442.1 coordinate 554,544,854, forward strand.
ACATGCTTGTCAACTGTGTTTTTTTCCCCAGAGAGGATAGTAAAAGTATCCCAGGTAATGAATTGCCACTTTGTTGGGGGTTCCTCATCAGAAGAATTGTGGCTTCTGCTGTTCACTGCCACCAGATGACATTTTATTTTAGGAAATAAAGGAAAAGCTCAAAATGTTCTTCTAGCACTGGAAAGTAACAGATAGATTAATTGCTGCTGCCAATCTCTCCAATGGAAGTATGAAAATGAGAACACTGGTTGGTGAATTCCTTTGTAGAATAATGAAAAGTGTCTTGCCCAGTGAAATCCCTTTGTTACGTAATCATGTGATAATCACGAACACTGACATAGCCGCGAATACCAGTGTTGTGAAGACGGGAAATGGAATAAAAAAGTGTTCAACAATAAAATTACTTATAAAAATATCAGTTTATACATTATATTAGTAAGCTATTGACCTAAAAAAATAATTCCAATATGTGAATATATATCATACACTTTCCAAACATCATGTTAAATCTGCAGATATCCATGGTACCATAATCTATGTAACGCAACTTTTCACAATACATTTGTGCGTAATAGAAAATTTGAAAAAAAGAGATCCATTAAACAAAACACTGAATAAACTCCTCAGGAACACAGCTGAGGAGGACCTGAGACTACTAGCCTAGATATGCATGAATCCCAGGGGAAGCAGTGGTTAAAGTGAGCGGAATCATAGGGCAACGATATGGCAATATATCTTCATAGCGTTTCTTAGGATCTTTAACAATTTTTGTACATTTTGTAGCACCCTATTTTATATTGTAAGTCATGCCAGTGTAAACTAATGTATTAGATAGTAAAATGGCTTTCATTCACAAACTGAAATATGATAGTACTAAACATACACAAGTCACAATTGTCAAATGTTTCAATTATTATTTAATACTGTGATTCTCTGATGACAGACACAGACTTCTGCAGTGCATTAACTACTAAAGAGACATTAAAGTTAGGATATAGAAACACAGAAATTCACTAAAAAAGCAAAGGTTACAGGGATGTTATACTGTGAGGAAGCCTCAGAGTTTGAGACTCACCCACACTAAACTTTTGGTAAAATGAAATATGCTTGTCTAACACTGGTGCTGCCTTATTAAGCAAAGACTGCTGTGACACAGCAAGGGTAGGAGGTCCATGGATGGTTACATGTCATCACTTGGGCACACACATATGCACCTGTGTAAGGCCTGAGTGGGGAGGACTCCTAGAGTGTGCAGTCCAAGAACTGCGCTTAGGTATCATGATGCAGAAGGAACTATGCAGAGTGGGTAGTGACTTGGAGTAGGCCTTATGAGATGGGTATACACATGTGAGGGATAGATAGTGTGCTTACTGTCATTTCATTGTAATGACACTTCATTCAATGTCAATGGGACAGGATGGCCTAATGTGTAACTCCAGTTCCCTATGCTCCACAGACTCCAGAGTCACACCAATGTTCACTGTAACTTGTATGAAAATAATAATTTAGTAGGTTACAAAAGCATATCTGTACAGCTTATGGGTCATCCAGGAATGTCATCTTTCTCCGACTCAGCCCAAGATAAGGGCCCAGTATTGCTCTCTCCAACTGCCTGAGCAAGGCCTTGCATCAATCAGGCAGCTGACATTCCATGCCAGAACTGGGTCTGAGAGGCCCTGGAAGGAATGTCAGGGAGGAGGGCTGAGTATCTCAGACCACATGTGGCAACTAGCTCCTGGACAACGCTATTTATAGCTATCCCAGAAGACTGTGCAGCAAGGTCGGGACAGGGCGGAGAAGTGGTGTGGCACATCTGGATAGGACACAGTTGCTGCCCCACTAGGCACTTTTGCCCCCACGTAAAAGGTCTTGCACAGAGGAGGGCTCTATCACATGGCTATGCTTCCATGCAGGACACTGGGACTCAAGATGGGCATCATGGACAACCAGAAAGAAGAACCCCGACTGCCTACTGGGGCAAGGATTCTGCCCCTGAATGTCCTCAGAGTCAGAGAGGCACATGCCAGGACCAGGTAAGCTGGCCCTCTTACACCCCCTGAGGATCAGATGAGGGAAAGACTGGGATCTGGCACAAGGAGGGTGTGCTGTCCAGAAGTAAAGAAGGCACCCAAATGAAAGGATGGCACAGGAAGTCAGTGGGACTGACTCTCTAACCAAGTTGGGAACCTCTGGGCCAGAAAGCCTGAAGAAAATGCTCTTGGTGGCAGGGGCTCACCACCAGGAGAGAAATTACAGATCATCAAAAAAAGTCCCCAGGGGCCCGGGTTATGGCTGACAGAAGGTCTGCAAAATTTGACCTTTCTGGAGCAAACAGTGAAGTCCATGAGGCTCCGCCACTGCTCTGTGCCCCTCTGGGCAAGGGCACCAGAGCTGCCCCTAAGAAAAAGAGGAGTTCGAGGCAATGCCGTTTTACTCCTCCTGTTGCAGAGGGAGGGACCCCAGACCCCATCCGTGGGCCCTGCAGAGACCGGTCCGCTTTTGAAAAAAGAGGGGGTGCTGTCATACACCCCCCGCAATGGTACAGGGCAGACCCCATACTGGGGCCCCGTGAGGTCGAGGAAAAGCCGAGGTGCAGATGTGGGCCGGAAGGCAGCCTCTATGCAAAGCCAGGGAGCACTGTTGCGCTCCCCGTGAAGGTAGAAGAGGGGCCACGGATCCCATCCCAGGGCTCTAAAAAGAACAGAAGCTGGGGCATGCTGTCATGCCCCCATGAAGATGGACACCAGCTGTGGGTGTGGCCTGCGCCTGAAATAAAGCCAGGGAGCACCATCACACTCCCCGTAAAGAATGCCAAGGGGCACCGGGCCCCATTCCTGTGACCCACAAAGAAGAAAAGTCAGGTAGCTCCATTGCGCTCCCTGTGAAGATTGCCGGTGGGCTGGACCCCATCCCAGGGTCCTGCAAAGAAAAAAAGTCAAGGAGCGCTGTTGCACTGCTGATAAAGGTGGTGGATGGGCCCAGAATCCCATCCCTGGGCCCGAGGGTGGTGAGAAGATGGGGGGAGTGCCATTCCACTACCGCCTGCAGCTCACCTGGCTGCAGCTCATATCATGTATGCCCACTGGAGCGGGCAGACTCCCTATGAAGGGCCAGTTCCTGCGGTAGCACAGGAAGGTGCTGGCTATACAGGTAGCTGGCGGGGTAGCCAAGGGTGGGCTCCCTGGGTTATCTTCAGAGAGGGGATCACCTTGTGTGGGGGTGTCTAGGTGGGACTTGACACCCCTAAGGTGGTGATCGTTCTCCTGGCAGCAACACAACTCTCTCCACCACAGCAGGAGAGCTGCTTCTATAATATCTATGCTCCAGCGAGGAGCACCCCATAGTGCTTGCGGACCTAGATTATGTTTTCCCCTAGAGCTGAGCATTTTGGGTTTGAGGGGTGGCCCCAGGAACATGGGATCACCATTAACATGTCAGAAGCAGCACGGCATCCCCCCAAGGCGTTACCTAACCCCCTCCTAGATTGCGTGGAACTTGAAAAAGATAACACTTCAAGGGCTCCAACTTGTTTTAACCCAGTACCCAGTACCCAGCTGGAACTTTTGTTTCAGGGTGATGGAGCTGCACCCTCTAGGGGTGACAATCATGGCTGCAGTTGTTGTGGCGAGAATGCTGATAACAACAGGATTGTTATAATGGTGAACACCCTTTGGGGGTGAAAGGCTCTAATTGCAGGTGTTTCTATAGTAAGGAAGTCCTTTAGAGACAATGGTTCGAATGGTAGCATGTTATGCTAATTGTGTTATAAATGTAAAAACACCCTCTAGGGATGAAATATGGTATTACATCATGGTTAACAACCAAGTGATATCCTTTAGGGACTGTGTGAACTGGTAATATGTTTATGTTTAGTAATTCAATATGGATTATGATCATCCTTGGCCCACTCCCATTAGGGTGCGGGTAGACCATGTATATAATACTGAGAGCAATCGTAGCATTGCTCTCATTCCCAAGTTACTGTCAAATCTTACATTAGCCTACAAGTGAATGTTCTGCCATGGAGGTTGTTAGATTATATCTCCCCTTGGGAGAAACAAGAATTAATATGCAATGTCATCCAAAGGTAATTCCATCAACTTGTGTGTATTTGTAAATTATTACATAGTATTGAGTAGTGTGTGTGTAATAAATATACTTTTCCTTTATCAAAGGAAAATCACAAACTGGACAATCATTTATTGAGGGCTATTCTTGTGAATGGTGATTACTAGCCAACACCACCTCCCTTGGACTGCTTTTCAACACTACCTTATGAGAGTCAAGCACTACAATGGGGTGTTTGGTTCCCAATGGTGGTCGAGTGCGGACCCATGGCTTGTGCATGCCACACAACTAATTACCCACCCGCATATTAGAAAAGATAAGCCCCAGGGAATTGTCAGTCCCCAGGTCAGTAAAAAGCCCTGGAGGGGGGCCCATGTGCCCTCTTCTTATTTTCTTTCTATGACCTGATCCGCCAATGCCATTTTAAAAAAGAAGCGCAGGAGACCGCACTTGTTTGTTTTTTATTTTCTCTGTGAATTTGCAGTGATGCTGCAAAATTGGCAGCAAGAAAATAACAAAAATAACTTTTTTTACCCTGATGGGACACCAGCACCAGAGCTAAGGGGTCAGGGTGTCCCTATCCTGTCTCTTTTTCCTTTTTTTTTGCATTTGGTGGAGTGACTTGGCTAAAGTCAAGTCGTAAGATGGCTGCCAACACTTCCTTATTTGAAATGTTGGCACCCATAGCAGAGCTCTGTAGCTCCGTGCACGAGATATACACATTTATTTTCCTGTTAATGTCTCCATAATCTGCGTACCGAAAGCTAGCTTTCTGCCAAATTTAGTTATGTTCAGTGGTTAGGGCTGTAGTTGTGTCTAAAGATCATTTAGGAGTTAACATGGGAAACTTACATTTTTTTACCCTCCCTTTTTCTCGGCCCCCCTTGACGCATCACCCTGACACTATCCGTTTGCAGCTACTTTTCAATATTTGGACTGCTAATGTTTCATTGATATTTTCATTGATGTTATAAAAGTTGCCATGAGTGTTGTAATATCTGGGGTAATTAGCAGTACATGGTGAGGGCGTGACTTATACTTACCGTAGGTCGCCAATTATAGTTACTTGAAATAACTCTAACTATAACTGCTGCTTTTCTATGGTTTTGTGTTAGTAAATTCAGAACCTAACTATAACATCATTGCAACTGACAGGCCTGCAAACCAAAATATGCTCCAGAGCCCACAATTGGCATTTAGTAAAGTGTATCCCTAAGCCAATCACCTGCCCTTGCACAGACCAGCAATTGTTGTTGCCTTTGAGAAATGGTTACTTGAGCTAATGCTTGTTTTAAAACTTGTGTAGGAATCTGGAACACATGTAAACTTGTTGCCTGAGCTTGTGGTATCCTCATGACTCAGACTGGGTGTGTCAAGGTACAGCAGCCTTATGACTCAAACTGGGTGTGGCCAGGTGACTCAGGCGGGGTGTGGCCAGGTGCAACATGTATTTACAGACACACCAGTCTTGAGGTGATTGCTTGCTGTCAGAGATCTTCAGATGCAGAGTAGAATTCTCTGCTCCTCCATGCTTGCGCATGGATTGTCTATTCACACAGTCCAGCGTCACAGTAGCCAATCACAGAAAAGAAGAGATCAAGTAGATTAGCATCATAAAAGGCGGTAATGTGCTACAAGCCCATGAAAGGCTTCTTATGGGTGACCTTCTATAGTTTATTGCCGGATGTTCAGATGACCAGCACGCACTAGAAAGGCATGTTATCAGGGTCTGTGGCTATTGGAATACTTACTGTCTGCCAAATAACAACACTTATCATTGTTAGCTTGCAATGACAGTACAGATTTAAGTGTGTGTTGGACAACTGTTATTTTAACAATGTACTATGAACATGTTTGTTACAGTTGAGTTTCATGTAGCATTTTTGTTATGGCAATCATTGCCTATCATAAAGAACGCCCAGTGTTTGGCACACGCTAGTTTCAAAACGTGAATCAAAGGTCTGTTATATCCATGTTCAAGTGTAACAGTGATGCCACAAATTACATACGAAAGTGAGTTTTAGTATATTAACCCTATGCTCCGAGTATGGTTAAAAGACTGAACTGTGTTCTTTCCAATACTAACATACTTTGCTGAATCCCTGAATAGCATAGAAATCTGAATACTTAACAATTGATTTTCATTCTTTATCGCCTGGTATAGGTCTATGATTGTGAGACCCAACGAGCAAGATGTACACTGAATTCCTTGAACACTTTAGGTAGGTCTTTTAGTGGGGCCACATTGACTTGGGAAAAAGGTGGGAATACATGTAGATAGTATAGGAGGCTAAACAGTGTATCTGGTTGCAGGTTCCATATTGTTTCTTGAAGATCCCTAGAAAGAGGGAGAACCATCAAAAGTGGTAAAGGGGACCCTGACAGCTAGATCTAGTTTGTGAGAATTGGCAAAGAGTAGGTTTAATATTTTGGTTACATGAAAAGTGTTATTTGACCAAATGTTTAGTTCAACATAGGAGATATCTGCTCTTCGTAGAGTACCGCTAGCCATACAGAGCCTGCCAGGCAACATCAGTGTTTCTCTCTCTCATCCGTTCCCTTTTTCCCAGAGCGTTCCTGTGCTGATCACGTACAAGTATGTGGGAGGCACGCAATGTCTAGGTGGAGTTGGGGACAAACAGCTTGGGTCACCATTGTGTCTCCGTGAGACAAACAGGTTTGTGCTTGACAGTAACCTTTGGTTTTTTAAGAGAATTTCTACATTTTGTTTAATTATTTTTCCTAACTATAACATCCCTGTGACCTTTGATTTTTTTTCAGTAACTATTTATAAAGATTCCATGAGAGAGGGTATCCTCATAAGGTTATTATAGATGCTTATAAAAGGGCAAAAAGCAAGAAAAGAGAGGACTTACTTTTTAAATCTCAACATTCCAGGGCACAGGGAAATGTCGAGTCTTCACAACTTAGATTCTTTCTGGAGTTCAACAAAGAAAACAAGGCACTAAAAACCATCCTGACACGTAATTGGCATGTTTTGCAACAAGTCAAACATATGCGGGCAAAGCACCCTCAGATCACATATCGAAAAGCACAATCATTGGGGGATATCTTAAAAAATACTTTTTTCAAGAAAAAGGAGAACAGAAGGTAGTTGGCAAAAAAGAGTCTGGGGCCTTGGAGCTGTTTCCATTGCAAAGCATGCAAATTTGTTATGAACAAACAGTATTTTGTGACATTTGAGGGGAGAGTGTGCCTTATTATCAAGAGAGGATCACATGTGACACTGAATTTGTAGTGTATGTAATCCAATGTGCATGTTTAAAAGAATATTTTGGGAGTACGATCCATAAGCTGAAGATTTGATTCTTGCAGGATCTTAGAGCCATTAAGAATCAAGACAGATCATATCCTATGGCAAAACATTTTTGGGATGTGCGTGAAGGAGATTGCAAGAGTTCGACTTTCTTCGACATAAAACATATTAAGATAGACCCTTGAAAGGTAGATAGGGCACTAGAATGAAAGAGAATGGAATCCAGGATGATTTTATCTTTAGTGACAGCAAACCAAGGGGCACAATTTAGAAGCAGAATTATATGTGCACATTTAGAGAGAGGATGTGAGTCCGTCAGAATTTGATTTTGTCGGTATTGAGACAGGGATGTTTTCTTCTGGTAGGTCCCCTGTCTGGTTCCAGTTAATTGAATAACTTTTCCGATGGATGTGTTCAATCCGAATTTGGTTGTCTTGACAATATGAAAATAATTAAATATATGGAGTAATAATAGAAGAGGGTATTATAATGAGGTATTCATTCTCTTAGATGTTACGTAATGGGTTGTAAATTTTGCACTTTGTTGGAAGTATATTGCAAGCAGTTGTCTGGAATGTTACCCCCCTATCCCTTTATTTTTGACAAACCTGGCACTCTATTTAAGTAGCAATATGGTATGGTTATGTGCAATCCAGCAGTACTGATAACTGCTTTGATCATTCTGAACACAGCACATGTCACTTTAATGTTTTGTAATATCGAGTTAGCATATAGAAAATAATTTGCAATTTGCACATTACTTGTTGTATGGACGTCTTTGCGCTTTATACAAAGGTAATGAGGTATGATTATGTGCTATCTTGGAACATCATTGATTGACATAACTTCACAATATATAGCACAGGTCACCTTTGATATTTACTCTTTATTCTATGGAAGCACTTGACACTTTATACAATACAATAGTCAATGAGGGAGGGATGGTTGTGTGCAATTTAAGAAGATTAACAACTGCCAAGATTTTGCAATATAGAGCACATCACTTTGATATTGTGCATTTTCAAGGTGCTAAAGAGAGACCTGTCTGCCACACAGCATTTTATGGGATATTTATGTGGGTGGATGTAGACAGAGTATTTTTAAGAAATGGAATTTTGTTTTCTGTAAATTATTGTGAAGCTTGTGAATTGAGCAATGCTGCACTTTATTTTATATCTGTCAGACTTTATATATTGTAATTTACAACAGTGTGGTTTGCACAGCACTGGTCACTTTATATATTTTTGCCCGGTATGGAGTCATCTAAAAAGAGGGACGCATTGTGTAGCCGTTGCATAGGCAGTATAGTTGTGACTTTGTAATCTTGACTGATGTTTTGTACTCTGTACAGTATATGTCACATTTGTTCTAGATATAGCAGATAAATAATTAGTATAGAATTTTAGTTATGCACATCATATATTATGAGATCTATGCCAGCTGAATATTAGAATATTAGAATGTGGTCCTTATTATTAGCTACATGCTATACATATCAGATGTTACTAATTCAGTATGGTAGTTTGTTTGATATGAGGACTACAAACCTTGGGTTTGGCATTGATGCAATCTGCAGATATATAGGATATTATTTTACTGAAGATTATCAAACATGTGTAGACCAATAGCATTGGATGATATGCAAATGATTCATTGATAGCCTATAAGTACGATTAGGAAGGTCATGTCATACGTTGTCATACATATTATTTTTATATTGCACAATCATGTTTTTAATAGATAGAGGATCGAATTGTAAGAAAATCTAAATTTGATCCTTTACATTCAAGCCGGTTTTTATGCATTATGTTTTAAAAGATTGAGTATGATCGGAGTAAACTCCTTCTCAAAATGGAGCTCATGATACCTTTGAGAGCAACAGGATGGCAGGTAGAGTAAGGAGGTGGTGTGAAAAGAAACGATGGACAACAAGCATATACTGGGCAGCTGTTTGTTTGTGGGAGATTATCCAGTTGAAGGCGTTCAGCCGAAATGAGTTGACATTTTGTATGGGGAAGCACTTTTGAAAAATAAATGTAATGGACTGATCGAGTGATGCATGGTTATCTTTTCAACAAATATGGTGGTGTTGTAAATGGCTGCTATGGTGCGGCTATCAGTGGTGGAAAGAACTTCCCTAGAAGTATGAGATATATATATATATACACATTACCTAGTTGTGGTTGCCACTAGGGAGTTATGGTTAGGACCATGATTTCACAGAAAAAAGCATTTTTTGACTTGCCTATATCTTTGGCACCGTTTGATGTATCTTCACAAAACTTTCCAAAAAAGTGTACCAGTGATTCTTGTTGCACACAGAAAGTTTTGTGGTGTTCTGTCAAGCAGGGGCTGAGAAAAAGGGAGGGTAAAAAAAAAAAAAAGTGTTTCCCATGTTAATTCCCAAAGGAGTTTTGAACACAACTACTGCCCGAACCACTGGACAGATTTTGCAGAAAGCTAGCTTTCGGTATGCAGATTGAGCTTTTTGTTTTATGGTGTAAAACTGTTCAGTAGTTTTGAGATATTTAAGGGAAAATACATGAGTATATCTAGGGCCAAGGCTCTGTTATGCTGTTTTAGTGGCGATCGCAGCATATTCATAAATGCACATGTTTATGGGAATGCTGTGATTGGCTGACCGCAACCTGACTGGAAAGCTCTTTCCTTACCTTTCATTTTGCTCCTTTGTCTCGGAGCAGTTCCCAATTTGTCCCACCCACACACCATCTTTCAAGTACATTCAGGCATTTCAGCTAGTATCTGCCCAGAAATATTGTGGGAAACTCCTCACATGGAGTTGTATTTCTTCCATTGGATCCGCTACCAGAGGCAAACTCATAAAGACAATCCTAATATGCTTGACCGACATGTAAAATGTGCCTCCTGTGCAGCATTGGAATGTTTAATAAATTACCTTGAATTTTAATCATATCACCTCTTGATGTCAATATTTACGTGAAGCCCCTCATGGATCTTGTCCACTCATTCCATCTCTGTTCCACTCCAGAGCTGATGGCACTCAAGTAAACCTGAGAATCACATGTGATGAAAACGGATTCAAAAAGTATCTAATGGCTTCATAGGCATTCAAACTTAAATAAGACTAAACACATAGGGCCAGATTTATGAAATTATTTTTTGGTGACTCGAAAATAGCGACTCCATAAAAAAGCTTGGCCATCCACATCACAGCACAAAATACTCCATTGATGTGCTTAGCCCACCCAGGCATTGCACCATGGGAGTTGTAGTGCACTTATTCAGTATGCTGTACTGAGTGCTGATGACAACATCAAACAAACGTTCACATCACTAACATGTCATACACACATGCAGCAGAGTCACAACATTATAGTGCCAAAACACAAACAATTTAATGACAATAACTATGTACATTTATGTTCCACAGATCACAGCACGGACATCTTTGCACCAGTGGCAGCTGAGGGGCCTTCTGGGCATGACATCATCCCAGAACCTACCTCACCACTTTCACCTCCACGCAGCAGAACAACACCAGCAGGCAGGAGAGCCACCACGTCTACACTGCCCACTTTGATGATAGTGATGGTGACCAGTCCAGTGTGAGGGACCCCACCACAGGTCTGGAGAAGTGTGGCTCAATGGTTAGAGCGGCAAACCCTGATGCAGAAATCTGGCCTGGGACCAGGGTTCAATTCCTGCCTCAGCAGGGCTTGGGCTCAATTTCCTTGGACCTGATAATTCTCGCACTGGTGCCTAATCTACTTCATTGGTCACACTCTGTAACTTTGGGAAATAGCTTGCTTAATCTCCACAACAGCCCCAACAGTGCTGGGATGCCTGGCTTCACCTTGGAGGTTGGAGGAGTGGGCACCACACAGGGAAAAGCCAGGAGGGGTTCCACAGTGGTATGCGTACAGCACCTTGAGACCCTAACGGGTGAGTAGTGTGCTGTACAAGTACGAAGTTTACAGTTTTTGCACTGAAAACGTGCCAGAAGTGGCAGATAACCCATCCGTCTATGGAGGCCTGGAAAGGTCCTCCTGAAGGACACTCCATCTGCAAAGTTAGAAGATTGGCGCTGTTAGTATGGAGCTGCAGCACTTGACAAAGGCAGTTGAGGAGGGGCAGGAGAGCAGCTAATCTGCTATGGAGCAGGAGTCCAACGCACAGTATATGCACCACAGACAGTACATTGCACGTGTAGACACCTTCACCAGGTCTATCAACTGCCTGGCAAACACCACAGCAAGCCTGGCCAGGTGTAAAGTCAATAGTCAGACTGATATGCCCCACTGCTGCCAGGACGGGCTGGTGCAGGTCACGACTACCCTGGAAAACATTCAATTCCCAACCTGTGCTTCCCCACCACCACTTGCCACTTGAGGATGAGGAGGAATCCAGCATCAGTGGTGTGTCTGCACAGGAGGCTTGCACAACTAGGTGTACACGCTGCCATCCCTCTGGGTCTGATACAGCATCTGTCCCGTGACACAGTGCAGCATAAAAACAACCAAACCCGAAGGGACACAAAAAGTGACTCCCTCACAACTTGGTGTTCTGAGTTGCCTAGGTTTTTTGGGACATATTTTGCCCCGTTACCTATATGTTTTGTCAGCTGTGGTAGCCATCTGAATAAAAGGTGGACACTCAGTTGTACACCAAGCACTACCCCATCTGTGATGTTTCATTAATAAGATGTCATGTTATCCCTTACCTCAAAAATAGTTGTTTGTTATCACGGTCAGTTGTGCACATCCCTCAGCTGCATGGTTTCTGTCCTTCTGCCCCCATAGTGGGTGGCTGTAGGTCATTGTCAGAGTCATAGTCAGGCCTAATGTCAACATTGTGCAGTCTCCTCACCATCACAGGTCGCTATGATTTTGCAGCATGTATCCAGCCTGTAGAGAAGCGCCCTGCCGGTCTTGTGGAAAACAGAACCTTAAGATGCCAAATGTTCGCTCAATGAGGGAGCGTGTTGTCTTATGTGCCCTGTTGTTTTGTCTTCTCTCAGTGTTCTCGGAGACAGATAAGGTGTGAGGATCATGGGCCGTAAGGCATAGGCACTATCACCTTAGGAGCATGAAATGGCACATCATTAGGTCACATCACACATACAATCCTGGCCAATGCATTAATTGAGTTTAAGAATCTCTTACCTAGCGGGAACCCATCTCCCAATACCCGCTGTGGCAGTCAGAACGTGAAGGAGTTATGGGTGTTGCCTGGGTATCTGGCCTCAAGGTCAGTGATGACACAGGAGGCGTCAATCATTACCTGCACAATCAGTGAGTTTGTGTGCTCTTCTTGTAGATATATTTTACAGCTGAAAGGGGCATATAGCAATATGTGTGCCATCAACACAGCCAAGGACATTGGGAAACCTTGCACCCTATAGAAATTAAATTTGGCTGCGGCAACGATTGGGGGTATTGGGGAAGTATATGTATTGGTGCAGCTTTCCAACAATTATGTCCAGGAACTTGTGGAAGAACATGGAAAAGGTGTTTTGGGACACCCCTCCTGCCACTGCTATACCTGTCTGGTAACTCACTGATGCTAGGCGGTGTAGGCAACGCAATACCTGCATATGGGGAGATATAGTGTTGCTTCTATTAATTGGGGCCTGTAACTGGGGTTGCAATTCAAACCAAGTATGACCTGACTACTCAGTATGTACCTGTTTATGAACTCCTCCTCTTTCTAGTTAAACAGGGTGACCCTCACCCTAAATATCCTCTCCTGTATTCTCCTCCTGTTCCTCACAGCCAGAATCCTCGTCCTCCTTGTTGAATGTATCATGCCTCCATTGTGAATGAGCCAGATGCATTTTGAGGGTCTTTCTGTAGTTTGCACATGGTTACCATCGGTGCTGTCAGTGATAATTGAATTTCTTAAAAGGCCTTTTTGTGATTAGTCACTATTAGGAAATGCTTTGTACATGCGATTCACAAATAGGAAATCGGTATTTGCGATTTCCTATTTTGCCAGTTTCCAAAATGTGATCTCTACAGGGTAGAAATCGCATTTTGTGTCCGTGTTTTTATCATTCCTACAGACCAAATGCCGGTTTTGCATTTCTTAATGGCCCAGAATAGCGATTCTATCCAATAAGAAAGGCAAAATTGATTCCTACATCTGGCCCTTAGTCTTAGTGGATCTTGGGTGTTCTGAAGTCCCTTTACTGGTGCTTGCTCCTGTGCTTTTGGTAGTCCGGAGTGTACTCTTCTTCTGGGTGTCCAACCTTGGGGGTCTGATACACTGGGAACTGGTACACCACAGCCCTAGAAAGACCTAGAGCCACCAAACTTGGCATGGTGGCAGTTCATTTTGGCTTGGCTGGTGGGTCCAGGTCGCTGGTCAGCAGCAGGTGTGTCAACCAGACTTCATGGGTTCCTTGCCCGTAGGGTGCAGGAGAGTGATACCTTCACTCTGCGGGAGGTTCTTGGCCATTTTTAGAAGGCTGGAGGTGTTCTGGGGTTTTGTAGAGTCCTTCAGGTTTCCAGGTAACACCTCAGTGGTGATGTTTGAGTCCTTGGAGCAGGAGGCATGGTGTGGCACCTTTTTCTTTGTGTATCTGGACTTCAGTTCTCATGCCTTGGGTCATCTTTTTCCTGGTCTTCTTGTGGCAGTTGAATCTGAGATCTTGGTCAGGGTGTGTCCTCTAAATATTGCATTAATGGGGGCATTAAGGGATGCACCTGGGAGTGGCAAATGGGCCACATACCTTAGGGTGGCTACACCCACTAAGTGATCACTTCCTTTGGGAAGGGGGCACACCCCTGACCCTGATTGACTATTTTTCCAACCATCCAAGATGGAGGAAAATTAAATGGAGTGGTCACCTTGCCTGCCACACCTGAGGGGGGGAGGGGGTGCAGGCTGAGGGTGGCCACTCCACCTGTTCTTGGAAAGTTTCAAGCTGGTTCTGTTACTTAAAGTGGGTGTAGAACCAATGGACGGCCTTCTGCTGCTAGCATCAGAACTGGGGGTCAGATTTCAAAGGCGGCAAGGCCTTAGAAGCTGACCACTGGGGAAGGGTGCCTTCCTGGGAGGCGAGGTTTGACACCTTCACCTATGAAAGGCATTGTCTTCTGGCCCCTGAGAGAAAGGGCTATCATCCTGTGAGGTTTTGCAGAGGGGGACCTCTAAGGTGCCCTCTGGGTACATTTTATAATAAATCCCACACTGGCATCAGTGTAGATTCATTATTTTGAGTTGTTTGATACCAAACAACCCAGGGTTCAAATAGACCATACGGGTAGCTGGGGAACTCATAGTGACCATTGTCCAGCATATGCATTTGCTACGGCTTCCATATACACTTACTCTGTCTCAGAATTGGCAAAGGCACTGTAGAGGCATATCTGCTCATGCACATATGCCCTAACTGGCATTATAGTGCACCCTGTCTTAGGGCTGTAAGGTCTGCCAGAGGGGTGACTTACCTATATTGCATGCCGTATTAGTGGACATGGTACACCATGGTGAGTGTGATGTTGGGTTTGCAACTTTGGGTACACCTTGTCATGCACTTGCAATGGCAATATGCATGAGGTTGGTGTGGGCCCTCTCAGAGTGGCATAATTGGTGCTGCAACTCTGGGAGGGCTCCTCTTCAGTACCCTTGCTCTAGGTACCAAGGGTGCCATTTACTGGGGACTTACACGTGTTGCTGAGGTGCCAATCACAGTACAGTTTTGGGGAAAGAAATTAATTTGGCTCTGGGACTTTGTTTAGCAGGGGCCAGGGCACTTTCAGTTCAAATCCACACCATTTTCCAGGGGCTAACCATGTCGAAAGAGGCACTTGCTCACAGTAAGACATATCTTTCACAATTTGTCTTAGCAGCAACACTTCCAAATTGCTGTTTTTCTGTGGGAAAAGTTGGTAGCCCCATCGGCTAATACAGAGTTACCAGGTGGCATCCCAACCTGGCTAACATTTGACTGGGACTACCAAACTGGGTCATGTAAGTGGTCAGATTTTTCATGGCATTAAATGGGACCTGATGCCCAGGTCAAAACTAATGGCTTGATTAAAGGTAGGAAACCTTTAGAAAGTTGCCACTCAGTGCTTTTCTCATCCAGTGGCCTCACAAAGGCATACATACACAGAAAGCTTTTTGATTTCCTGGTGAGGCATGTGAATGACTCACAGTCTTAAGCTCAGCAAGGTGTCACTTCCTCTGCTATGATGGCCTCTCAGGGAATTATCCCAGAGGTGTGCTTCAAAGAGGAATCCACCTCTAATGGGCCCAACACCCCTGAGAAGGATGCCTTTTGTTCCTGCAGACAACATGGAGACAGGACCAGAAAGCAGAAACTCAACCCCAAGGTCTTACCATTTTGAAGGGGCAAAAATGTGGCATTCTGGGATAGCCAGATACCACATATCACAGGAACTTCATCAGTAGGTAGGAGGGGACCCAGTAGCCCACTGGCTTGTGACCGCATGGTCCCTAAGGGTACTTTCTGGGACAAATATGGCCACTCTGGTATGTTGACCCTAAATACTCACCGGACATGGAAAGAGGATGAGAAGAAGACCACTCTGCACCCATTGAAGCTCACAAAGAGAGGCTCTGATGCCGGAGGTACTGCACCCGCTGCACTTTTGGCAAGTGGAGTTGGAAATCCCTTCTGCATGCCTGGCTCAGGAAAAAGCTGATTATATACCCCAGTGCAAAGCAGAGACTCCAAGGGTCACCTGACGGACCTCACAAAACAGCACTGGGATGATTAAACCTAAAAGAGCCCAAGCCACATCTCTGGTAGCCACAGCAGAGGTTTTGCCACTATTAGACACAAAGCATCCCAAATTACAATTCAGAGATATCCAAAAGGTGCACTTGTGTCTGCTGAGCTTGTGGGTGTCGGTTGTGACCAGATTCATCACACAAGAGGGAAACCAGCCTCCACCAAAGATTTGCACTAGGACCTCTGTGCTGCAAAAGCACAAGGTCTGCATAGGCAGCCCTTGGAGTGTTGCAAAGAGGACTTTGTGGGACCCCAAGATCTGTGGCCAGAGTCACCCCCAGTCATCTGTGCACTGAGGAGTCAACCAGATTTCACTCCGGCCAACCACCTAGCGTAAGCAGCATACATGAGCATCTTTGAGACTGAATCCTTCAGCATCAGGGCAACTCCATTGTCATCAATGGCAGTCAATCTGTAAAGTTTGGATCTTGCTCTACAATTGCTCTGGTGGCTAAGTAACTGTCCAATGTATCTTCTCTGCCCCCGCACCCCAGACCTCTGGCCTACTGGACTTGGTTGCTGAACTAGGGCCACAGTAGTCAAACTAACATTTCCAAGCCTTTTAACAATTTCTGAACATTTTGTTGGCCAATGCTTGTTTGTGGTTGATTTAAAAGATATTTATTATATCTAAAAGCTGGATCGCCACAACCCTCAGGTGGATTTTGATGATTAAGGTCTCCAAAAATGTATAAAAAACATTTCTATTTTTATACATTGGTGTCTTGCTTCTTTCGTGTTGTGTGAGTGTCTTATTCTATTGTTTGGTGCTGTTAAATGCTTTACACATTGTTCCTTTGCTGAGTCTTACTGCCCAAAGCCACAGCTACTCAGGATTGAGCTAAGGTTAATAAATGTATCTGACTGGACCCAAGACAGTATTTGGGAATGTACTGCATGGTGGGGCTTCAAAGCCATACCATGCAGTACACCCAAAACCTCACAGCTGGAATATGCCTCAGCCATGGTGGGGAAAAAAACAGAAACACGAAAAAGCCCTCATTGGATACCAGCTAAATGCATTATGACCTTGACCTCCCACCTACCATAAAACAAAGTAAAAATACACACCTTCCCCAACAATCCAACAGTCAACATCTTCTGTGCATTCCCAAATCCAAATGAATCCAGCTGTAACTTCAGATATGATAGATATTTTCTGTGGATGGGCCCCACCTATGAAACAGCATCTTTCAACACCTTCTCATTATCAGAAAACAGCAAAACATTCACCTTTAAGACGTCCCCCTGCCCTCGCTGCCTCACATTTCTCGTTTATTCTCTTTCAGCACACAGATGTAGCTCAGTTGTGCAATGAGTGCTATATAAGTTTATCCAAATATTCAAATAAATAAATTATAAATAAATAAATATACTCCTGCTCAACTACAACAATATAAAGATGTATCATAGTACCTGTTCTGAGCTGTCCTGAACTAGAGCTGATTGATTTCCGTCTCCTCAAGGATAGGACCAAGCCTGACCCTCTATGTGATAGCCTGCTGTTGTATAACACATCTGCTGTTTGGAGGCGCTGCTCAGAAGATCCCCAACTAGCTCTCTCAGGCAAAAGATACCGTTCTCCAGAAACATGAAACCACCCACAGATCGCGGACTGTAATGATGAATAGAAAGGAGATGAATGATTAAAAGAAGGACATTTGAACTTCAAGATCAGAAACTCTGCCTGGTGAGATTACTCCTCTATACCACTGAGTGGCATTTTGTGACCATGCATCATCCCCATGCCCACATAAATTTGTCTGCCATGGTGTCATTTGTTCAAGCAACCAGCGGGTCTCATTGACATACGTTCCAGTGGACAATCACTAGGCGCCTATTGTGCCAAGTGCTGCCGCCCCTGCATGATCAGCATTATTGGGACCAAAGAGAACCTTTCCTAAGATTTAGGGAGACCTTTATGCTGATGTGGAGATAGCCCGTTCGAGCTGTGGACCGAAACATTGGAATTTGAAAATAGCACAGAATAATACATGCCTGGGGATTAAACACCAGTGCAATAGGGTAACCCACTTACTGAACTTTATTTTCTTTACGGTGAGCACTATGTACCAAATGTCATTCTACGTTGTCCTGACGAGACATACAAAAATTCCAGCTACACCTGATACCAACTAAGAAAATATAGATTTATACCCATCTTTGAATAACATTAATTTAATAAATTCAAGCTTTCATTTGTTTCACAGAACCATCCAATTAAGAGTTCTGGAGATGAGCTGTATTTAGTTTTCTAATGGTTTTCTACAACTTTTCCCCTGAGTCTTCTCCCCATCGCACACGAGGGGAACCGCCATTGATTTCAATCATAAAGAATGTCAACAAACACCACTCATCTGGGACTGTCAATGGTGCTAACGTGTCAAAATAATGGGACAGTGCCTCTTATGAAAAATAGTTATTGGAATTGCAGAGCAATACCAGAGCAGCTGTGCAAACTGTGAAACATGAACCCTCCATAAAAGTTAAATGTGAACACATTTCGTAAGTAGTGGCTAGACAATACCACCGTCCTCAGTCTTTACAGTCCGGTCATTTTAATGTGTTTAATAAAGTGCTAGTTCCTTTTAACTAAGCCCTTGTTGGGCAGTCTTGTATATTATTATGTGTATAACAAGTGTGTTCTTAATGCATGTGGCTCGGCTTTAACAATATCTCTCTTGAGATAAATCTTAATTCTAGGGGCAATATGCCAAGAAGAGTTAAAAAAAAGTCTTTCAATTTTGTCCCAGGTCCTCTTCTCTCCCTTGCCAATTGGTTTTCAGGGACAACATGGCAAAAATAGAAAAGGGGCTAGAACAGTTTAATAACACATTTTCAGAATACACCTATCAATTACAAAGTCCTACTTCTTGTAACGTGAGGGAACACAATGGTACCTTAAGCACAACACAGTAACACGATACAAAAGAGAACACACGTCAGATTTAGTTTCAGTATATCGGTGGTTTCAAAATTAATGGGCATTCGTGAAGAGAGCCTTGTTTGGAGCTAATAGTGATCACTGGTACGGCCTGAAAAGTTGAGTCGATTACTCTGGGGGTCAGACTGAGACGTTACCCCATAGAGGTCAGAGCAAACTAATCCTGTTAAACGACAGGCTTCCAGAGTCTCCGGGGCTACTGGTCAGCTCTAATCCCGTTCGCCTCAACCAGCCCTGATCTACAAGTTATCCACTCCCAACACTGCCAAGGCAGAAAGCACTAGCAACAATGGCCATAATCTAATCAGGGGGTTCCAGAGAGCCCCAGAAGAACTACATCAATCTAGGTACTGGTTCGCATTTGAGGGGGGCAAACATAAGTAAAGATAAACATAACGCTGTATCGTTTAAATATTGGTCCTGACCGTCATGTCATGTTTTCCAGGACCCACAGCAGACTCCAATCCTGCAAATGGTTTGTAGGCAAGAGGACATTTTTCCACAGCCTGGTGTTTTGCACAGCACTGGGGAGACGATTTAATGAGAGGTTGCATCGAGAACGAGTCCAGGTTTTTGGAGGTAGGTGCGGTGAAAAGAATGAATCCTAGGTTAGGCTACATGGCCAATTGAATGGGAGAATGATGGTTTAGCCCCCTGCTAGAAACCCAGCGTTTTCTCCATTTAAGTAAATAAACTTTTCTGTTATTTT
Organism: Pleurodeles waltl; assembly: GCF_031143425.1. Classification (NCBI taxonomy): domain Eukaryota; kingdom Metazoa; phylum Chordata; class Amphibia; order Caudata; family Salamandridae; genus Pleurodeles; species Pleurodeles waltl. The sequence continues at coordinate 554,564,595 of NC_090442.1, forward strand.
TCATTGTTGGATGTGATTTAGGCAGTTGAGGACTAGTGGGATGGGACTCTGGGTTATTTCCTGGGCTGATTCATTTTTGAGTGTTGTTTACTTACATCTGAAAATCGATCTTGTACAGTACAGTTAAAAAAGGGAGAGTGTAGAACATTGTGGGGAATCTCATAGTGATGTACATAAAGATGATTCTGCAGAGTCCATGCATACTTGTTGATTTCAGTGTATGGAGAAATACCTAACTCAGCATAAGGCATTTCTAGATATTCTAAACGATTTTTGGAGTCACACCATAACAATATCATTTTTGACAGTGTCAGAAATTTTAGATAGATCAAATAGTAGATTGATAACCTTCATCACTTGAGGTTCCTCTCAGATGTCTGCTAGAGCTGCTTCTGTACCCCTTAAGGTTAAGAAAAAGGAATGAGTCAATTCTAAAAAGCATTGCACAGTTGATTAAACTAGAAAACGTGCTGCAATGTTTTGTAACTGGAATGTTATCATTGTCACTGAACATACGTCTGCAGTCCTATGTAATTGACAATAGCGTACATCTCTGGTCATGGGGAGAGCTGTAGATGGCTGCCCTGACAGTACAAGGATAGAGGGAGGTGACCAGAGAGGTAAACGGACCAAGTGTACTCTGCTGGTGCCACCTATATTTTTGAGTGGGTTGACACTTGGTCAGGAAATGTATGTGTTGCTAGGTAGGTATGTCAAAGTAAATGACAATGTGAATGGTGCCAAGTATTGCCAGTCATCGTATTGCCCAGAGTGATCATTTGTTTGTTTTATAAAAAAAAATACAAATTACTATGCATGTTGTTTAGCTACCCATTTTTCAAAAAGGTTAAGTTGAAATATGAGGGTCAGGCTTTGTAACCTCACAAACCACATTTAAAACCCTAATTGAAAGTCATGTGGCAGCTTGTATTTTTCAGAGCAATACTTTAGCTCATTGAGATATTTGATGGGAACGAAGGGTAGGAGATCCTAATGATGAGATGCTAGTACTGGGTGTGTGATTTGGATGTTTTTATTTTTATTTTATTTTTATGAAGTGCAGTCACTGTAGCATATTTCATTTGGTTGAGGAGTAAGTCTCTCAACAGAGAGGAATTAATCAGAGTGGTCATGTTATTCCTTAGAGAGGAATCTACTTGCTTCAAACATGGTACAGATACCCGTCCCACTGGCACATTAAAGGCTTTCTGGGTAATTTGCATAGATTTCTTCTGGAACCAGTTTTCAAGTGACAAAAGAGGAATACAGTGCCTATAGTTATAAAAAATATATATAATGGATCTTGGATGCGTTAAAGAGGCATTTGCAGTGTGCTTAGAATTTCAGGATTTGTCAGTTTTTTTATATACTGAATATATTATTTTTTGGTTGTGGAGTTGCATGGTGAATATCAAAAAGTCAATAAATTACCTGTGTTTGACCCAAGGAAGCTTGGCACAAAACCAGTCAGACTTAACTTACAGGCAATGCGTAAAGTATTTATTCAGCACACAAACAGTAATTAAGTCAACCGGAATGCAAGAAAAAAACAAAACTAAGTTAGAAATTCTAATAAATTATTTGACACCAAAACAACAAAAGCCCAATCAGTAGAACCGGAGTTATGATTTTTTAAAGCTTAAGGTTCAAAATAGTTGCTAAAAGATCAAAATACCAAACACAGACACCTGGTCACCTTTAGCACCACAAACAAAGATCCAAGTTTGTATGGAGACCTCTTATGGTTTCAGGACTCACTCAGGCTGGCTCCAAGTGTGGGTCCCTAATTATGGGAGCCTGTTATGTCCCTGTGGCTCTGAACAGGAGGCCAGAAAGCTAGGCCTTGGAGTCACTTCTGGTAGCCCTGGATGCAGATGTAGAAGCAGGAATCAACAGCAGGGCTGACCTCTGAGAGTTCAAAGCACGCTCCAAGTAGCAAATCAGTCCTTCCAGGTACAGCAGCAGTCTGGTAGAGTACACAGTATGTCACTGCAGCAGACAGTCCTCTGAGAGTCCTTCCGCAGGTTCAGTAGTAAACTAAGGAACGGGTATGAGAGTCCTATTGTTAATCCCTGGTGTCCAGCTCCTAGGTTGGAGATGTTTCAGGAAAGGTTCTTTGAAGTTCTTGGAGTTTTCTGAATTGCATGCTGTGGCTCCAAGCTTGCTGCAAAGACAATACAGGGCTGTTAGGCCTATTGTGACAAGACAAAGCACAGCCTATTCCGCTGTCCGACCATCAACCCAGTTACTGGCTCACTGAAGCACAGTGAATCCCACTAATCTGTGAATGCCTGGAGAGAATTCCCGAAATCTAGCTGTCAGCTTCACCAATTCATAAGCTGCAGACACAAAGGGCTAAGGACAGGAAAATGCCAACTTTCTAAAAGTGACATTTTCAGAAATGTGATGGAACATCCACCTTTACCATAAAAGAGGGTTTATCAGTACAATTCCACCGGTACCAAACTTGACATACATACCTCCTCTCAACTAGGAAGTACAGCTTATTAAATGTCATAAGGAATCCCCAGTGTTATCCTATACGAGGGGTAGGCCCCATAGTAGTGAAAAATGAACTTGAGAGTTATTTCCTACTAGGACATATAAAACTTAAAAGTACATGTTTTACCTTTTAGTTACAAAGCACCCTGCTCTATGAGCTACCTAGGGCCAACCGTAGGGGTGACTTGTATGTAATGAAAGGGGAATTTATGTCTTGTCAAGGAAGTTAAAATGTCCAGTCAACATGGCAGTAGAACATTGCCTTCAAGCTTCAATGGCAGGCTATTTAAGTGGGTGGCACAATAAACGCTGCAGGCCCACTGATAGCATTTAATTTACAGGCCTTGGCAATATGGTCTACCCCTTTGCAAGGGACATACAAGTAAATTAAATATGCCAATTAGGTATATGCCAATTGTACCACGTTTTAGGGAAGGGGCACCAGCACAATGGTTAGCAGCGGTAAAATGCACATGCATAGGGTTCTAAGGCCAACAAAAATTAATTAAGCAAAAAGTGGAGAGGAAAACGCAAAATATCTGGGGTGACCCCACATAGAGGGCGACTTTCAAGAATTCCTTTTGCCATGTTGGTGTTATTTGGCCTCCCTGTGGGAGTTTGGTAACCTCTTTGGTTAATCATATAGGTTTTACCCTTTCAAACAGTGACATGTTCACTCAGTGTTCAAGATTTTTTCCATTTTCTTTCTATAGAAATAGATCGCGGTTGAACCACTTGTTAGATTATGACAGTTTGTGTTCACTTGGGAAAAAGTTATGGGACATTTTTCAAAGTGAGGGTCCTTGGTTTTTTGGATCCTGAAATTGATTTGACTGATTTGTACAGTTTGCCAAATTTTATTCAAGGAGTCATGTAAGGTTAGATAAAAGATCAAATCTTATGTGCAGATGCAGACTATGCTGCAAGTTCAGGACATGTAGAGGGTTAAAGGATTTTGCATACAATATGTGCAGTTGGATTTAATATTGGAATGTTCAATGTTGTATGTGAAATTTGGATCAACTTTGTGTGCCACTGAAGGAAGTATTTTCAATGCTGGTTGCATGTCAGACTATTCTGTACAAATATATCATTCTTTAAAATATTGTAGCTAGAATAGCAACTACCACAGTTAAGTATATATTGGTAAATAGGGATTTACTGTACTTAACTACTTGTGTAAGTGTGTGGGTGTGTCTATGTGTCTATATAGGGGTGTGTGTGTGTGAATGTATGTGTGTTTTTATATAAATGGAGTAAATCTAGGTCTATCTGTACCTATCTATACTTACCCATTGTGCCTGTCAATATTCTATTTAAGATATTTATAATCTTTAAAGCATAATGTTCTGTTAGAATGCCAAACTTTGGGGATGCAGATGTGATGTTTGAGTAAGGTTTTCTTCAGCACTTTAGAGCAGAATATTTTTGCAGTGATGAAGAAACTGATCAAGTTGGTTATGCCATGCCAAACTTTCAAATGTTGAGTACAATGAAGTAATTTTTCCTTGCAAGTTAGATCAGGAAATTAAATGAAGGGAAGAAACGTTATTGTATGACTTCTGTGTTTCTGTAAAACATTTTGAATCCAGATGAAACCGGTTCATTAAAAATTATGCATGAATCATTATCAAATCCTATTTCAGTTAGACACATTCAATTACATATGTTAGATTAAATAAGGTCATGCATGTCAATGATATGTTCCTAAACTCAGCTACTAGCCGGAGAGTTGGTTTGTGTTGTCTAGAGATTTCTTTGTTTGTAGGATGGGTGTGGGAGGGTTTGAAATGTCTTAGGGGCCCACAAGCCCAGCTATGGGAAGTGCTCATGGGTCCATCTAGAGCACAATGTCTGTACTCAAGTTGTCTTCTAAGGCTGCTCAGTATGGTGACTAGGCTTCAACTTTAAGGAACTAGAGTTAGTTCAAGTGATGGGGCTTTGTCTTAAAATTATATTATTCTACTTGACTTTGCTCCTATGATAGTGCTTGCTGTTTAACATGGATGAGGAACAGGACACTTCACAATGAGGTTTGGCAAGGAAGAAAATGCTGGGCATACTTGCAAAGCCTCTGGAATGTTTTTTGCTACTCATGTATGGGTCTTTTTATTACATCAATGTGCAAATCACTCTATTTCCACTATTGCCTTACCTCTTTTCTTGCAGGTAATAGGTGTACTATAGCAGTTTATTCTTTCTTTTTGGAATTCAGCCTATATAAAGAGACAGTTGGGATACCTTGTGAGAATGCAAACTATATTGTATCCTGTCATCTAAGTGATATACCACTTAATTTCATCTAAATGTGAACACTGTCAATTCAGTAATAGAGAACTGAGGCCCATATTTATACTTTTTTAGTGCTGCATTTGTGCCATGTGTTGACGCAAAAAACAGCGTAAACTTACAAAATACAATTGTATTTTGCAAGTTTGCACCATCTTTGCGTAAAAAAAATTATGCAAATGCGGTGCTAAAAAAGTATAAATATGGGCCTTAGTGTTTTAATTGCAACGTACTGGAACTGAGATCTTGCTTTCTTTGCTGGAGAGGGCAGTTTGAGAAATCAGTCTTTAATGGTAATACTGAATAGTGAAGGCATCTTAGCATATATCCTGCATAGGTTGAGCCAGCTTTGTCAGATATATTTCTAACTCATCACATTTCAAATTTATTAATACAATGACTTAAAAGGTTATTTTTTAATTTTATGTTATTTGTTGGTCTGAAGTCTCCCTTGCATTTTATCATATGTCATGAGTCGTCAATTATTGGTGCTGTCACTGTTAATTTAGAGAGATGCCCAAGGGATTTGCTAATGCTCTCCTTCATCTAAACTCAGGACTTTAATTTGAAGTCCCTCTAATAAATGGGCTTGAAGCCATAAGGAAATCATAGCAGTATTGTAAGATGGACTTTTGTTCAGATCTGAACACTTATGCTTAATCCTGGACCGTGTTATACGCTGGCCAATGTACAGGTGACTGCTTTTGGAAGCCACAGTGTCACCACACACTTAATTATATAATAAGCAAGTGTGATGCTATTGATTAATATTGTGTTTGACCAATGACTTTGTGTTTCACCACTGCACATATTAGTTGCTCAATGTTCACCAGTAGCACATTATATGTTTTGTTCAGTTTAGCCGCCTATTGGCTTTGACATGGCATTAGCCATTATTTTCTGTATCCAGTTTAGCCGCCTACTGGCTTTGACATTGCATTAGCCATTACATTCTGTATTCTGCCTATTGGCTTTGACATGATATTAGACATTGCATTTTGTATTCAGCTCAGCTGCCTATTGGCTTTGACATGATATTAGACATTACATTTTGTATTCAGCTTAGCTGCCTATTGGCTTTAACATGATATTAGACATTGCATTTTGTATTCAGCTCAGCTGCCTATTGGCTTTGACATGACATTAGACATTGCATTTGATATTTAGGTTAGCTGCCTATTGCCTTTAACGTGGAGTTAGACATTACAGTTGAGAATCCAAGCTGTATTTTTCCAAGCTGTGTTTTTCCACAAGATGAACCAAGCTGTTTTCTTCTCACACTAGACTAGACCTGATAAGAGAGAGTACATTTGATGTTTTCCTTTCGGCTCAAGCTTGGGAAGAGGAGCAGTCTAGGAGATCTGGCCAGTCTCCAAAGGCTTCCGTAGTTTTCCCAGGTCTGAGAGGAGGGGGAACGCTTTTCTAAGGGTGGCTCAGGGCTTCAGAGAATTAGATTCGAATCTGCCTGACTTCAGGCTGGAACTTGGTGCCAGTTGCCAGTCTCCCGAGTGGGTAGATAATCTCTTTCTCGCAGTTGACCGGAGTCATCAACTTGCAGACCCCAGAAAGATGAAACTGTAAATAGTTTCTCACACGGTGAAGTATTTGTTTTGCTTTGCATTCAATATCTTATAAATATAACCTGCTGTGTACATTGCAACTATATTTTGTTTTCATTGAACGTGTGCTTGAAATCTATTAATTTGTCTCTCACGAACTTGTGGTTTTAGAAGAATTAACAACAATAAAAGTCTTCTTTGAACTCAGAAGTGCATTCTTGATATGTTCTGTAAGATCTGATTACGAGATAAGAAGGAAAGCAGAACATTTTGGTACCAGAAGTGGGGTCAGAGTCGAATTATAGATTTCTACGTGCACAATTTAAAAGTGTAATTGTTTTTTGTTGTTTGGAGAATTACAGAAGCACGGCAGACCATGTTTGAAAATGCATGTGTAGCTAAACTGCCTGATGGTGCTTTGAGAAATATGTTTTGTTGTGATGAAGCATATTTAGAAAATGTGCCTTTTGGAAGCAATGATGTTCCTTTTGTTTTTGACAGAAGGGTTTGGATACTTTTATCTGCTTCCAGAGAAATGCAGGAGAAATGTAGGCAGTTGGAACATGAAAATGAGAATTTACGTGAGCAAATTAGCCAGAATACATTAATTCAAGATAATGCTGAAAGTTATAAAAATGCTGTTTTAGAAGAATCTTTCTTTTCCCATTCCAGTAATGAGGGGGTTAAGACAGCTTCGAGCTGCTCTGAGCCTCCGTGTGAGACCGGTTTTTTGGCAGTCAAAGTGCATTCCTTAACTGATAACACGGACGAGAACGATAGAGCTCAGAATGTGATTTACGAGTTACCGTTGCAAAATGAAGTAAAACGAAAGATTTTAGAGCTTCTTACTGTTTGTACTTAGCAAGAGACACCGAGTTTCATTAGCTTGTTTGATTTTTGGAAACAGAATAGCCCTCATTTGAGTGAAATCCTAACACTTTGGTATATGGTCACTGGGAAAAATTATACGCAGCTGCGCGCTTGTGATTTGGCATATGAAATAATGCAGACTTTAGGTTTCTGCGCAGTGCAAGAGGCAAACACTGATGTACATGTAAATCAAGAACAAGGGAAGAAAAGAGTGCCCCTAGCTAGGATCATACACTGGATCTGGTACTTGCAAGACAGGGCTAGAGTACCACAGGTAAAAGAGTCACCAGTGAAATTCTGTGCACCATTTGAATTCGTGTCCACTGAGGATAAAAAGCTTGTTTGTTTTACTAATGATTTATTGACTGAAATGTTATTTTCTGGCACAGTAGAAGGAACAGCGTTGTACAATGTGTGTCAGATTTTAAAGCAAGAGCTGTTTGAGATGTGTCATTTTTACACTGATTCTTGGTTTACTGCCAATGGTTTAGCCGTTTGGTTTTCCACATGGCTTGCACCTAACTGGTTCAATTCCCTTGCAGATGTTAAAGAGAAAAATTCAGAGAGAGAAGTGTACACCCAGAATTCTGACTTAGTGGGGATGGCTAATTAGGTGCACCAGAAATGTGAACAGCTGAGAGAAAAAGCCACTTACAGGTGGGCAGAGAGGAGTGAGATGCACATTCCCCTAGATTTGATAAAAACTGTGCAGCACGCACAAGAGAAATCTGTCCCACAAGCAGTCACAGAGCAGTTGGAGAGAGGAAAGCTACCAGAACAGAAATGGCAAATTGATCAGGTTTTAGGGCAAGTGATTGCTGCAAATTACCAAGGAGAAATCGAAATTATGCTGATAACTAGAAAATAATCTGATTCATTCATACAAATTGGAGACAGAATGGCCCAACTTGGCAAAAGTGCAGTGAATGGAGGTTTGATAAAGAATGAGTCTGCCCCAGCCCTTCTGACAGTGCAAGAAAAGGGAAGCTGTGGCGCAGCAGATAAAAACCTCAGTGCTGAGGTGTGGGTTGAAGCCCCAAGTGAACCTCCAGAACCTGCAGAATTTATAACAAAGGGCCCCAAAAACGTCCTGCTGATTATAAAACAGGGAAAGAAAGAGGAAGGGTACATTTCAAATGACAAATGTTATTTGCAAGAAAAGTCATACTTGTTTCTTTTGCAGATCCTACCATGTTTCGCCACTGTCCCTGAGTGTGCAGTGTGGTCCCCCTTCGGGTGTGTGTGTGTGGGGTCGGGGAAGGGACCGAACCCCCAACCTGAACCTGGCTGAGTAAAGTGCGAGCACCATGGATCCATTTTGCGCAAATGGCGCCTTCAGTTCAAGTTCAACTTGTTTAATGGCATTCTTCCACTGGAACTAAGCAACCTTAACAGTTAACTGTTTGTGTTTTCTCGTATGGAACTCTGACTGTCACTTACCTTCCTGCAAACCTTTCAGGTGGAACGTGCACCTTTACATGAGTAGAACTCATGCTACATCAAATTGCTATTTTAGAGACACTATAATCTCATTCAGAGTATAAAAGTTTCAGTCTTTTCTGTGTAGATGTATCTGATGTGAAAGGTTATGAGATCTATAAGTTCATCCACTATTGCTTTACAGGGATTGCTTTGATCATTCAAATCTGATTTGCTGGTAATGTTTTTTTTTGTGCTGATGTTTTTTTTTGTTTTTGTTTGAAACAAGAGATATGGGAAACAAAAATTCATTGGTCATAGGGTGGAATGTGATGCTATTGATTAATATTGTGTTTGACCAATGACTTTGTGTTTCACCACTGCGCATATTAGTTGCTCAATGTTCACCAGTAGCACATTATATGTTTTGTTCAGTTTAGCTGCCTATTGGCTTTGACATGGCATTAGCCATTATTTTCTGTATTCAGTTTAGCTGCCTACTGGCTTTGACATTGCATTAGCCATTACATTCTGTATTCTGTCTATTGGCTTTGACATGATATTAGACATTGCATTTTGTATTCAGCTCAGCTGCCTATTGGCTTTGACATGATATTAGACATTACATTTTGTATTCAGCTTAGCTGCCTATTGGCTTTTAACATGATATTAGACATTGCATTTTGTATTCAGCTCAGCTGCCTATTGGCTTTGACATGACATTAGGCATTGCATTTGATATTTAGGTTAGCTGCCTATTGCCTTTAACGTGGAGTTAGACATTACAGTTGAGAATCCAAGCTGTATTTTTCCAAGCTGTGTTTTTCCACAAGATGAACCAAGCTGTTTTCTCCTCACACTAGACTAGACCTGATAAGAGAGAGTACATTTGGTGTTTTCCTTTCGGCTCAAGCTTGGGAAGAGGAGCAGTCTAGGAGATCTGGCCAGTCTCCAAAGGCTTGCATAGTTTTCCCGGGTCTGAGAGGAGGGGGAACGCTTTTCTAAGGGTGGCTCAGGGCTTCAGAGAATTAGATTTGAATCTGCCTGACTTCAGGCTGGAACTTGGTGCCAGTTGCCAGTCTCCCTGTGGGTAGATCTCTTTCTCTCAGTTGACCGGAGTCATCAACTTGCAGACCCCAGAAAGATGAAGCTGTAAATAGTTTCTCACATGGTGAAGTATTTGTTTTGCTTTGCATTCATTATCTTATAAATATAACCTGCTATGTACATTGCAACTATATTTTGTTTTCATTGAACGTGTGCTTGAAATCTATTAATTCGTCTCTCACAAACTTGTGGTTTTAGAAGAATTAACAACAATAAAAGTCTTCTTTGAACTCAGAAGTGCATTCTTGATATGTTCTGTAAGCTCTGATTACGAGATAAGAAGGAAAGCAGAACAGCAAGTACCCACAAGAAGCTGCCACCTTCTGAGGATGAAAAAAACAAAAGCATTGCATTTAGAACTCCCTTGCTGGACAAAGACTTCAATGGATTGAAAAAAAAACAAAAAAAAACAATAATCTGGAATCTAATAGCGGAATTATTAGCAACAAAGAATCAGGATCAGCAAGTGGAGGGAGTGAGGAAACAAATAAAGGAAATGGCTTTGTAGTAACACATTTCCAGAGAAGACTGAAGCCTTTATATAGGAAAGGAACAGGAAAAGTATATGACATAAAAAATAAATCACATGACAGGAAATACAACTGGTTGAGAAAACCCAGAAGGAACCAATGAGGAAAGAGCTTTGATGGAAAAGGATAAGAAAAGAGACAGAACCCTGAAGCGGACTAGCTGTGGAGCAGGTTTAAAAGGCAGTTCTAAACTCTCAGATAGGTGAATGTCGTTTTGCAGCTGGAGGACCAGGGGTTTCCTGATTCCCCTGCCCTGGCTCCCACCTGTCTGCACTGACAATACAGGATCGTTAAGTTAAGCCCATTGTGTGGTGGCAGAGCCCAGCCTATTCAGATGCAAGTGAGGCTGTGCTTAGTTCCAGTCCCACCCCCATAAAGTAAGTTAAGGGGCCATTATGACTCTGTTAATCCCACTATTGTATGATGGTCTGAGGTGATGTTACAGTCTCAACTGTCAGTTATACACAATCTTGGGACCTAAGGCAGGCTGCATGCACAGAGTGCTGAAAAAGTGGCATTTTCAAACTTGCAATGATAAATGCATCTTTACCATTACAGAGGGTTTACCATTATAATTTGTTAGATACCAGACATGCCATATCTACCACCAGTTAGGAATTACAGATTATGAAATCTAATAAGGAATCACCAATGTTATCCTTTGGGATGGATAGGCCTCGCAGTAATGAAAAACATGATTTGGGAGTTTTTCAATACTAGGACATGTAAAATAACAAAGCACATGTCCTACCTTTTATTTATACAGTGCCCTGTGGGCTACCTAGGGCCTACCTTGGGGTGGCATATGCAATAAAAGGGAAGTTTAAGGCTTGGCAAGGGGTTTTAATGCCAATTCAACATGGCATTGGAATGCTGCCTTCAGGCTACAATGGCAGGCCTGGGACAAGTTGTAAGGAGCTACTTAAGTTGGTGGCACAATAAGTGCTGCATGTCCACTGATAACATTCAATTTACAGGCCCTAGGTCTATGGTGTACCACTCTACAGGAGACTTACAAATAATTTAAATATACGAATCAGGTATATGCCAATCAGACCATGTTTAGGGGAGTGAGAACAATCACTGTAGCTCTGGTTAGCAGTGGTAAAGTGCACAGAGTCCTAAGGCCAACAAGGAAAGCTGAGCAAGAATTAGGAGAAGAAAGGCAAGACGCTTCGGGGTGACCCTGTAGAGAAGGCCATTTCCAACACAACTCCCCTCAGGATGAAGCCAGGGTAGACTAATCAATACATTGATAGACTTCCCTGCTTAGGCGAAAAAACATGGACAATGGCCCTCTACTGCAGGAGCACTTGTCAGTACTACACATTTCTGAATTCAGTTGACTCCTCTGTCTACATTCTCCTGAGTCACGGAACTGACCAATGGGAAATCCTTCTCCTTGCCTGTGGATGCCATCTGTGCAACACGTAACTTTAACTTGCTCATGGATGCATCACAGTAGGCAGACAGTACTACCATCACCAACAAAGTGATGTGGCCCACTCCATCCCATGTATCTGATTTCGGTCCCCAATCCAAGGAAACCTCTGTCCACAAAAACAACAACCAACAGAGGCCACTGACAGCTGCAAGTGTATTTAAATAAGCTTCAGGCCATCCAGTGGTCTCTAATCTATGTGGCTTCTCAGAGTGGGGTGCAGTAGCCCCAGGTGCTAGGTACCCTTTTTCCTCTCTTTCTCCCACCAGTTCAGGAGTGGTAACCTAAGACTGGTCACTCATCCCAGGATCTGAACCCCGAGGTTGAACAAGAATCAGGGATGAGTCCTTCCTCCCCTGCCCCTCCATCTGTGCTTCTGTACCGTCCATTTGGGAGAGGTATGTCCAGTTGTCTGAGCTTTCAGGGCACCCTGGGTGGCTGCCTCTAAAGGCTTTTCTATCACTGGTGGCAATTAATTCCCCAGAAGGCAGTCAACGGGCATCTGGGGACTAACTATTACCCTTCTCTGGGCCACCTCCACACTCCACTCCAGGTATTCCAGGGTTCATAGGCAGACAAAGACCTGCGCCTGGTCCTTGGTCACCCTACACACCTGACTAGTGTACTGCTCTGGGGAAATAGCCTTTCCACTGCAATGGTCCGTCTTTTCCCGGTGTCACTCAGAGCAGTGACAGGACCCCAATCACCTTTACCTGGTGCAAGTAATGACTCTCCCCCTCAGGGATCTACACTTTACCCTCTGAGTTCATTCCCCAGCTAATGGAGATGAGGCTATCTTCTGTCTCCTACCCGTGGGGACTACCTCCTCCTATGGCTATATGGGCCACACCTGTTGATTTCCCACCAGTGGGTGTTTTCTTTGGACAGACAGAATCCTCCTGCTAGTGTCCTAGTTGAAATCAAAGCTGCTGGGTTGGAAATGGGATGTCCTGAGCCACTGCCCACCAGAACCTCCCTGCTTGTTCTCAAAGGGACCTTGGGAACCCATTCCTTCCCCTTTACACTGAGGCTTGTCTGGGTCTCCCTTGACCCTCCTCCTTCTGCTGAAGGGAACCTGAGCCACCGTTCTTAGAGTCACTCCTAGATACCCTTTTGGACACTCTGGTGCTGACCTCATCAGAAAGCTTCCTGGAGTCAGCAACTTGCTATCTACCAGGTGTTGGTGCTTCTCTGTATAACTGGTATTGAGCATGTGCTCCTTCAGAATCAGGTTGTACAGCCCACTGAAATAATCTACCTTGCTGCCTCTCACCCAGCCCTTCAGTTCCTTGCAGACGATAATCCATGAAGTTCATCCAGGATTAGTTTTGGAGTTTGTGGCTGTCCCTGAACATTTGCCTGTATTTCTCTGGGTTTAGCCCAAATTTGAAAAGAAGAATCTCCTTCATCGGGGCATGCTTGGCCTGGTCCTCTACATTGAGATGCAGTAGTGTGTTCATCCCCATTGTAGGCATATACCTCCACATGCTATCCCCCAGTACTCCCCTGAAACCTTATGTACCCTCAGGGCTACTTCATAGGCTGAAAACCATTTATCTATATCATCCCCACCTCATAACTGGGCACCAAGTATTTTGATATGCAAACTTTCACCCCTTCACTAGACACTGAAGATATGCTGCCGCCAATGCTGTTGGACTTCACTTGCTTGACTTTTATGTCCAGTTCCTTCAGGCTCAGTTCACGAACTAGCATGATCCTTTTCTCCTCCATTCTCAGCTTGGCCAGCTCCAGCTTGGGGTTTCTTTCCTCCCTCCTATTCTCCAACTCCACTTGTGTCAGGCCTGAGGAAGACACACTGCTTCCTGCCATGTTTAGGGTATCCCAATTCTCCTGCTGGGAGCAGTGGGGTTCTACCTGCAGCTCCGGATGTTTGTGTAACATAGATCACTGTATGGCACTGCACAAATACAAGTCCCGATCCTCACCACTGAACACCAATGTCAGAAATAGGGTTGTTGGTTGACTGGGTTTTGAGGCATGTTCAAGCAACAGCCACAATCCCTTGCAGGTTGAACCACAAATCATCATTAATTTAATCTGTGCTTAACTCTGAGTAGCTTGGCGCAAAAAGCAGTCAGACTAAACTTAGAGGCAATGTGTTAAGTATTTATCCAGCACACAAACAGTAATACGGTGAAAACACAACACAAAAAATGTCCTAATCCATTTTGAAGAACTAGAGACAATTTCAATCAATTATTTGACAGCAAAACCACCAACATCCAATTAGTAAAACTGGAGTTATGATTTTTGAAAGTTTTAAGTGAAATTGGCTTTCTGGCCATACTTAGAATGACAACAAAGGGCACAGGAGTGGATGGAGACCTTTTGGGGGTTCAGGACTCACTACGGCTGGGTCTACGTGTTGGTTCAAGATGATGGGAGGCTGTTATGTCCCTGTTGCTCTGAACACGACGCCAGCAAAACTTACCCTTAGAGAGGACTTCTGGAAGTCCTGGGTGCAAGTGATGATGCAGGGCTCTACAGCAGGGCTGGCATCTGAAGGTTCAAGGTGGGCTCTAAGCAGCAAAGCAGTCCTTCCAGGTACAGCAGCAGTCTGGCAGAGTTCACAGATGGTCACAGCTACAGGCAGTCCTCTAAGAGTCCTTCCGCAGGTTCAGTAGTGAACTGAAGACTGGGTCTGAGAGCCCTATTTTTATACCCTGGTGCCCTGCTCCTAGACGGTGAGGGAACTTTCCAGAAGGGTTCTTTGAATTTCTAGGAGTTTCCTGCCCACCTGCCCTGGTTCCTAGCAGCTGGGTGCACTCATAATACAGAGCTTTTAAGCCTTAGAGTGTGGTGGCAGAGCTCAGCCTATTCAGATGCAAGTGAGACTGTGCATACCTCCACCCCCCATCAAGTTAGTTATTGGGCCAATATTTTGTGAATGCCTGGGGTGAATTCACAAACTCTCAACCGTCAGTTACAACCAATCATTTGACATATACAGGCTACATGCACAGAGAGCTCAGGACACAAAAATGCAAACTTTTTAAAAGTGTCATTTTCAAACTTGTAATGATAAATCAGACTTTACCATCAACCCTATTAGTGCCCATTGAAAATCATGCTGTAGTTTATCTAATTATGAATACAATTTGGGGAAACTATATATTTTTGTTGTTAGCACTTCCTGTACAATCAATTTATATATAAAACATGCATTTATAACACACCCTCAAGTCACATGACACAATTCAAGATGGCCTACAGATGACTGTGAAAATGATAGGTAGGGTAAAAAAAAAATAGTATTTGCCAAAAGCAGGTGCACATAAATATTTATTATTATGTTTGCTCTTCAGGTAAAAAGGCATATTTTGATTTTCGTTTTGTTTTGTGTGTGTTTTAATGGCTATTTGTCATACCATGACATAGATATAAGTCATATGCATTTTCCATGTGTTTCCATGTGTTCACAGTAGTAAAATAGATGTTTCAGAGAGCACTGTTAGTAAAAGTATGAATATAAAATTTTTTGCTCCTTTTGACACCACTTTACATTCCACAAAATAGTCGACAAACCATTTTTTCTGGTGATGTCTTTCATATATTTATCTCAATCTTGTTATTAGAGATATTTTCAACATCTCCAAATCTATCTTCTGACCTTTATGTACATTAGTGATGTATATTTTGTTTGAAGGTGACAAATGATTTCATGCATAGTCTCTTGAAGGACACACTTCTTGTCCCTTAAACCTAAATGGGAGCTTCTAAAACTGTGCAAAGGATGTATCTTTGTAACAGTAAAATTGTTTTTTCAAAGTGAGGTGTCATTGTGATGGTTAGTGTCTGAATTCACAACTTTTAAATTTGGGTGAGAGGTCACAAAACATGACCTTTAACCTCTAAATAAACATTTTAAAAAGTGTTTTTAGTTTTTATTCTGTAATCCTTAGCTCAATTCCACCAAGTGCATTATTGTTGGACTTGAAATTAAAAGTACTTTTTTCCCCTTTTTCAAATCGGTGAAGATGTCATAACATTTGACCTTTGACTTCTAACTACACTTTTTCTAAGTATTTGAAGGTAATTATTCAATTGTGATTAGATCATATGTTATAAGTGTTGAATCATTGGAATTGTCAAGATAAATACTTGCATTTTCCTTGGTTAATTGGTGGGAGGGACATGTGGTTTGACCTTTGACCTCTAATTACACTTTCTGTAAGTGTGTTATGGTCATTAATCAATTACCGTTAGATTATTTGTGGTAACTGAAGCTTCAATGGAAGCGTCATGATAGGTACTTACATTCTACATAGTTAAAGTGTTGGAGTGGCCATACTATTTGACCTTTGACCTATAAGTACACATTTTCTAAGTCTTTCAAGGTCCTTATTAAATTTCCATTTTATCATTTCTTTCATGTGTATCATTATTTGTATTGTCCTGAAAATTAGTTGAATTTCCTTGGTTAAATTGGGAGAGCAGTAATTCCATTTGATCTTTGGACTCAAAGAGACATTATTTATTTTTTTAAATTACTTTATTATGTTATTGTTGATCCCATTTTTTTCACATAGTGTCATTAGAATAATCTTGAATTTTGCTTGGTCAAATTGGTGACGGGGTTAATTAAATCCAAACTTTGACACAAAATACTACATTCCGAAGTATTTAAGGGCCTGCTTTGGAATTCGGCAGATGGATTACTCTATCACGATGTTGACGGATATCCCATCAACTGTGATCTAAATCATATTGGATATAAAGTGATTTAGATTTCTGTGAATGGGATATCTGTCACAGTTGCAACGGACTAACCTATTCACCAAGATCTGAATCAGGGCCCAAATCTAAAAAATATCAGGGAAGGAACATGACACCATGACTTAGGTGTGTATAGGGGTAAAAAGCAGGCACCCCAATGATCTGTTTTTTTGGTAGTATGGGTGTGCACTTAGGCTAATCCAGGAGATGTACTAAGCATTTGTTGTACACACAGTATCAATAAATGTGGACACACACTTGTAAGAATAACTCAAGACTAATTTACAGAAGTACTTCTGATTTTTATAAATGTTTTCAAACCAAGATCATCAAAATAGGGTAAGTACATCTTTTTTTCTGATTTTTTCACTATTTAAAAAAAGTTCAGTTTTTTTGTCTAATTACGCACCATAGGAATCAATGAGAAAATCTTTAACAATGCATTTAAAATCAGGCAATGAGACCATTACCTGCTTTTTGGTGCCACAGGGCGCATCTATTTTATCTACGTTGCCCACTGCATGGGATGCTCTGCTTTGGGGGAGAGCCAGGAGGACCACAGGCCCTAGAGTGCTATGCAGCAGGAGCCCCTGCTTCTTGGTGCCACTGTATGCATTTATCCCATCTACAATGCCAGATGTGCGGGATGCTCTGCTTTGCAGGGGAGGGTCCAGAGGACCACAAGTCCCAGAGGGCTGTTTGGTAGGAGCCGCTGCCTCTTGGTGCCACTGGGTGCACTATTCCATCTACATTGCCCCCTGCACAGGACGCACCCAGACGTGGTCTGGGCAAAGACCAGACCAAGAGCGGGCCCATCCTTGCCCGTCATTGTCCAAAAGAGGTTTGGCTGGGCCACCCCCCTAACGTCCTTATTGTTAACAACTTCCTGGTATTTACAGTAAGTGTAGTTTTTCAGGTTAGCCGCTTTGCTCCCCCTAGCTAGTGCTAAGTAGTGGCACCACTTGGGTGGAGATTGTATTCTGTTCCATTCTCTGCAGTGTTTGTTCATAGTGTTACCCTTAGAAAAGATGGGCAATGGAAAGTAGCAGCAGACCATGACAATTCCATGGGAAACAACACTTTGGATGGGTTTCTACAGAAGGTGGCTGGAGCTTTAGAAAGGGAGATCGAGTCTGCTTTATGGCAGTTGTCTATTGTAGCCCTCTTGGTTTCCCCCCTTATCGTCCTCTCTGTCTTTTGCAACGCCCTAGCTTAATTTGAGGTCTAATCAGCAGAGGGCTATGCTGGATGTTCACCAGGAGAGGTCGGCTACTTGCTCCATAGACCTTTCAATAGCTTATCCTCCTTTGGCTATAACTGGTCTCGTAGCTGGTACATCTGGAAATTTGGACTTGAAAGGGAAAAGGAAGTATAGTGAAAAATTTGTAGGAAACAAACATGCACACACTGTAGGACTTACATGCCCTGGAACAGTAAGTGGGAGGGCTGAATGGGCCCAGGGGGATCTCCTGGCTCGGTTGGTTTCCCAGTGGAGCAATCTGTGGAGGAGTTAGTCAAGAGACTGCGTCCAATTGAAAATTGTTTGACAGCCATTGAAGAGAACTTGGCGAAAAGTGTTCAACTAATTACTAAGGATCTATTGCCTAAAATTCCTCTCTCTCAGTTTCAGTACTGGAGCAGCACAATATCATCCGGGATGCGGTCCGGGGCTCCGCCCCTCTCAAACTGGTCTACAGCAGGTTTGTAATGACTTCGTAGCACTGACCACAATATTATTATTCCTGGATTTGCAGCAAAGGAGCACAAGGTTATACCCTCTGGGCCAGTTCTGGAACAGTGTCAACTGAACAGTGAAGCCCTAAACAATAGGGATGGTAGAGGGGTGAAATCAGTTGATAAACATGGTAGGGAGGCTACCAACTGCCAGGGATCTCAGACGTGTAAGGAGATAGGAGTCAGTGAAAGGGGGCTTAGGGTTTTACTTCTTCCACCTGAGGCTGGTCTGCCCGTGGCAGTTATCACCAATATTCCTGGACTACAGTTAAACAGCTCAGAATCTTTTACTGAATTGAAAAACAAGGTTTTACAATGGCTACATGTTAATGCCATTTTTTCATACTCCTTAGCATCTGCAATACTAATGGTGGGGAGGGTGGCATAGGTGGGTTTACTGCGTGAGTACTGTGAGGGTGATTGTATTGTGATAAACTTGAAATCTCCTATAATTGTTAACCAGATCTTCTTAAACTGTAGCAAACTTGGACCTATGCACAGGGGCCTTTCTCTGTGCAGACTTGCAGCTTTTTATCCCCGTCCAGGTTCTTTTCTTTCCAAAAAGCCAAAATCTGGCCCAGGAGGATCTGTGGCCGAGATGGTGGCCTCCTCTCACATAAGAATGCTCGCATTTGGCCTCCATCTCCATTGTCTGATGTGGACTGACTGAAAGGTTTGGACAACCAGGGCCCTGAAAACACCCCAATTTTACCTGAATTTTGTGGTGCCTGCCCTTAGGTCAAGAATAAGTAACCCTCTCAGAGGCTTTTAACTCCCCCATCGTAGAAATTTCACAAATTCTGAAATCAACTGGAGCCCCTTTGTACAATCAAAAATTATGCCCGAGAATACAGTTAAAAGGATCAGCTGAAACATAGCTGGATTAGAGGCTAAACTGTCTATCCCAGATTAGGGGATTTTATAGGTAAACATATGATCTGTGTTTTCCAGGAAACTTGGGCTGTGGAGCCCAAGTATACACCAGGATATAAGAGATTTTGGGTTCCTGTGGGCAGGGTGTATTCTGGTAGGCCCTTGGGGGGCCTACTAGTTTGGCTTAGTAAATCTCTCAAGTGCAAAGCCAGAGAACTGGACATGGGATGTGCTGGTATACATGGCCTAGTTTTTTCTACTCACAAAGAGTACCCGCTTCTACTGATAAATATTTATAATGGAAGTGTAGGAAGAAGTTGTGAACCTGAAACCCTATATGTGTTGGACACTATGCTTGCTAATTGTGATAGAACCCATTATGTGTTGATTGGGAGGGAGTTTAATACGACCTTTGAGCCCTACTCACTGGCCCAGGAGCTTTATTGGGAAGAGAACAGTTCATGAGGGATACCACAATTAGCTAAGTGCAGTGGCGGTAGATTGACGAGGGCTGCACTTAAGGTTGTTGTTATCATTACTCTAGCCAGTAATTAATTTGTAAATAAAAACATGCTGGTGCCCAAAACCCTCCTGTGAAACACACAGCTGCTGCAATTGAATGTTTGAGCATATAATACTGATGTAGCGTACTCCTGAAGCCATCTCAGGTCTCTTTATTCCATTTACAGCCACTCCATGCCCCTTCAGTTCACTCTTGCACCTTTCTGCTTTCTCCCTTTGTGACGCTTTTTCGTTTTTCTCTTCCTCCATCTTACCAGTCATCAAAACTAAGTGCCGGTGCCCAGCACCGGAAACTACCAACTCAAATCAAGCACTGACTTTAGCCTATGGCCTTCGGCGTGTAATGGCCGCTCCCGTTCAGATGTAAATTCTGCCCCTACATTTAGGCGATAGATGTGCATGAGTCATAGAGATTACCGTCTGCTAGATACACTTCTTTGGGGCCACATGGAAGATATGGTGGTGATAGAGCTTGAAGAAAGTGACTATGACCCACTGTCAGAAGTTTGCCCCTTCATTGGGGTTCCCGTCTCTAGGAATTCTGACCAGCATCTTATTATGACAAATAGTAAATGCAATGTTAAGTGGGAGGTGTTAAATTCCTCTCCCCGCACCAATGCAACTATGTATCAATTATTGGCAAGTCATATGGAATCTATGCTTGAATATGAGCTGGATGATGAGAGGATAATGGTTGAACATTTGAAATTATATGATTGCCTTAAAGCATTGTTTGTTAAAGAATCAATAGCAAAGACGAGACCAAAGCAAACTGGTAGGTGGTATACCAAGTCCTGCAGGGAAGCCAAGCATAGGCTATTGAGGGCTCTCAAAGGAGGAAATAGAAGTTTGATTAATCAATCTAGAACAAGCCATGGGCTGGAGCAGACTCGAGCTCAGAGATACTGGGAGTGGAAGAGCTGGGCAGCCCTACTGGATGCAGTAAGGCGCAATGACTCTGGAAAGTTTTGAAAGTTGGTAGCAAGTGATAGTGGGGAATCTCAGCCTCTGATTAGGTCTTCAATTCTGCCTTCCGAGTGGGTTCAACACTCCAGTGAACTTTATTCCATGCGAGTCTGGACTCGAAAAGAAGAGTGCCTGCAGGGGAGAGAGTGACCCTTTCTTTAAGTTCACCTTGGCCGAAACATCGACAGCTGTAATCTCCCTTAAATGGGGCAAAGTCCCAGGTCTCGATAAAATACCAGGTGACCTCTATAAGTCCAATCTTGATATGTGGGTACCATGTACCAACATGGTTTGCAATGCAATGGCTGCTGGTGCGCCCATTAATCATACTTAGAAGGGGGCAGAAATAGTCCCTCCATATAAAATGGTAATCCTAGAAACCCAGCTAATTTCTGGCTGACAATTTTTGTTTGCTCTGCAAAGACTATGGACTTGAGGTTAATGCCTGGAAAATGAAACTGATTGTCTGTTGTCAGGGAAAGAAAAAGGTCAGTATAATGATGAATTCTGTTAAAATGGAAGGGGTCACCAAGATAGATCACCTGGGGGTAAGATTGATGGATTTTGGAACCTGGGATGTACTTATTAGCAAAAGTTCACATTTAGTTTGTCATTGGGGGGAGCCCTGGGCTGGAAGGCCAAAGTCACTGAAAGTCCCCTGGCAAAACCGGTAATGGGAATATATAAGGCCCAGGTTAGAGGATCTGCCTTGGTTAAAGTGGAACTGTGGGGTTTCAGTATCTAGAATATCCTGTTAGTTAAAGAAAACAGCTTATTAAGAAACATCAAGGGTTTGTGGAAGTGCACCCCATTGGTTCCTTTAAGACTAGTTCTTGGGCTTCACACTGTTTCATATCATGCAGCCATGAAGCCCATACTCTATTTGATTCATTTCTGGAAGGCAGAAGAACTGGAACCCTAGAGGGAGGGTTTCAGAGATATATTAGGCTATTCAAATTGCTTGGATAAGGTTAGTTGGTTGCGTAAAATGAAATCAACCTGGGACAAATTAGGCTTTCCACAGTTGTGGGAAAATCATGAAGCTATTCCAGCCAAGGCAGCAACACTTATTAAGCAGACATTTTGGGAGAGGGTTAATACTCGTGCTTTTCAGATGAGTAGAACGGGTCG
Source organism: Pleurodeles waltl (assembly GCF_031143425.1). Taxonomy (NCBI): domain Eukaryota; kingdom Metazoa; phylum Chordata; class Amphibia; order Caudata; family Salamandridae; genus Pleurodeles; species Pleurodeles waltl. The sequence goes on from NC_090442.1 coordinate 554,586,278, forward strand.
TCTGACAAATTAATTCCTGTTTGTTAACCAGGAACCATTAGCTGAACTCTTTTTGGATTTGACCATACCTGCTCGTGTTCACTCTTTGTTTTTCTAGTTTAGGTATGGCAGTCTACTTGTGGATGCTTACACCGTCCGATTACTTCCGAATGGTCATGGCAATAGCAAGAGCAAACTATGGCGGTCATTCTGACCGCGGCGGTCGGCTTTCCCGCTGGGCCGGCGGGCGACCGCCAGAAGACCGCCGGCCGGTCCGGCGGGAAAGCCCCTTCAACAATGAAGCCGGCTCGGAATGGAGCCGGCGGAGTTGAAGGGGTGCGACGGGTGCAGTGGCACCCGTCACAATTTTCACTGTCTGCTAAGCAGACAGTGAAAATCTTTGTGGGGCCCTGTTAGGGGGCCCCTGCACTGCCCATGCCAGTGGCATGGGCAGTGCAGGGGCCTCCAGGGGCCCCACGCCACCCGTTCCCACCATCCTGGTTCCGGCGGTGGACACCGCCAGAAACAGGCTGGCGGTAAGGGGGTTGGAATCCCCATGGCGGTGCTGCAAGCAGCGCCGCCCTGGCGGGTTCCCTGGGCCAGCGGGAAACTGGCGGGAAACCGCCGGCTCCCCTTTTCCGACCGCGGCTTTACCGCCGCGGTCAGAATCGCCAAGGAAGCACCGCCAGCCTGTTGGCGGTGCTTCCGCCGCACTCCGCCATGGCGGTCATGGACCGCCAAGGTCAGAATGACCCCCTATGTTTGGTAGGTGAGGAAACAATTGACACTTTCTTTTCTTCTGCCCCAAATACATAGTTTCAAGGAGAAAGTGGATTGCCCCCTATGAAAAATCCTGTTCCTTTATGACCCTGTTAATGCCCACAGGCTTTAAAAAAGTCATCAGTCAATGGTGGTAGTATGTGCCCTTTCCAAATACTTGTTGGCAGCTTGAGCACTTAAGGCTCTTGATAGAGATGGCCCTGAGTGATGGTCTACCATTGTGTTTTTTGCACAACTATTAATTCAGCTAGAAGCCTATGAGTCCCCTATTGATGCTGCTGTAGTTCTAGATTTTTTGTCTATTGATTGGAGATTTTAGTGGATTTTAGTTTATACAATAAGATGATTTGTTTAATTGTGGGTCCAATTGTTGTAGATTCCTAGAATTGCTTGTATTATCAATTATAGGAATCATTGACTGGTCATAATGATGGTTTTATATATTTTATTTATAATGTTCATTTTTATAATATCTAAAAATGTATTTTTTCTTCTTCAACTGTTTTGCTGATAACTTTTATGCTTGACATTGAGATTTAATATTTTGATATGTCTATAAAAACTTGAACTTGAACTTGACTGAGAACTTGTGACTTGAACTCACAAAGTTTAGACTGCTATTAGGAAGTAAACATTTACTAGCATAAGAAATGAATAACCTAATTTGCTGGTTACCCCCCAAGATGGTTGCTTAGTTAACTCTCACATGTCAATGGGATTTTTCACAGTAGATGACCTGAAGCTGCAGATGAGATTGTAGAACACTGTTGCTGAACCCACAAGTAATGTGTGTAGAAGATTGTTTCCTTGTGACATTAAAGTCCTTTCTTTTTTAAAAGACAAGCACTGTACTACACAGTGAATTACAGTGCCTGTTGCTTGAATGTAGGTTTTGAGACTCTGCTCCCCAGGCATCTTTTGTAATATACTTTTGACTGTTCTCCCTCACTGTGTCATGAGTCAAATGTGAAAGGGGTGTACATGTCCCATTTTCTGAGCCATAGTAGGACACACAATGTTAAGAACATTCGGTCCACATTTTATGTCACTGTGCAAGGGACCTACTAGCATAAATTGTCTATTTGTGTGGAGACAAGCAGGGAAGATGAAATCAAGATAGATGGACACCATATAATACCCTTTCAGATTACAACAGAGAAATAAAGCTAATTGACTTAAGCTGAGTTCCTCACTTTGAGTGCCAACTAATGAGAGAACAAAATGAGTGCTGACAGTGAGGATTTCAGTGCTGTAAGGAAACAATCACAGCAAGATGTAGAAATGAGCCAGACAAATCCTCTTCACAGAAGAGGTCTCTGGTAAAACTTCAAAAGAAATGGCTGAAAATAGGGCTCCACCCAAAGTCAAATCTCTGGATACTACATTGAAGGCACTAAGAGCACTCAAAAGAACAATAACTACAACAAAATCCTTGCTACTATCCTTCAACATACCCTTTTGTGCACTGAAGACAGATTGGATAGGGTTACAAAACAGATCATTGCCTCGATTGACTGGGAGAAGGACCTGTGATTGCCATATGCTAAAAAAAAAGATTGTGGAGCTCAAAGACAGACATCACAGGGACCAGCTATACCTTCCTAAAGTGCCCTAGAACCAGGAAGGTAATGACATGAAAGCCTTCCTTCCCCGTTTCATTCAAAGTATCACAAACTTTATGCTTGAGCCTCCTCTAGAGTTCCAACAGGTTCACAGGAACTGATCCAGACATATGACAATTATGATAAGGCCAAGTTCAGATGTTATCTTGTTTCCTCTGACAACAAAATGTACATCTGATCATTGCAGAAGCAAAGAAGAGAGAAACGCTATGAAGAATACATAATATTCATCTTCAAACAATTCTCACAGAAAACATGGTATAGACACAAATGACTCCTGAAGCTATGGCACTGTCTCCAGAAGATGGACAACCAATATGGCATGCAAGACCCTAGATTAATGTCAACCATTCATGTGAACAAGACAATAAAATATGATGAGTCGGGCCAGCTGGAAAGTTTCTTGACCTCACTGTTTACACAGACACGGACACTTCTAACGGACAGTGAAACCTGAACCAGCCCCAAACCCAACATGACAGATCACACTTTGATCAGTCAGTAGATGAAGCGAACTAATTGGAAGAAATAACAAGGAAATGAACCACTGGGAACAAATCAAAGTACCAGCAAATGGCTCTTTCATACAGAGGCAAGTCTTGATCGCAGTTGATACCCTTATAATATGACAAAGGGGGTGCTGCACCTTGATGATTATGATTCATCAAACACTGACCTTGGAAGGTCACTAATCAGTGAGAACTAACCCCATAGCTGATGCATGATCAGATGCAAAGTCTGAATGACACAATGACGTAAGATGTAATAGGGAGGGTGATAGAGAAAATCCCACAGTGAGGTCACAGGGATCAATGGCTGCCCTGCAGAGAGTTACAAGGTAAACAAAGATCTGCTAGTTTATTTACTCTGTAAACCCTGAAAAGAGTCACAGGAAAATCACACCCTCCTGAAAGAAAGAAACTAGGAGAAGAAGCTGGTGATCTCGCTCAACATGGAGAAAATAATTTCCTGTGTTTAGCTGTTCCGGGTCTTGGAAAAAGTAGGAATAGGAATGCAAATCATGAGGGGAGTTAAGTTCCTTATACAAACACCGTCTCTTAGGTTTATGTGCAAAGGCTACATATACATCCTCAGCATTCAACACCAAGTGTGAATTTATACAAGGGTGCCCTCTTTCTCCCTTGCTATTTTTAATTAAGTTAGAATCCTTGACAATAGCTATCTGCGATGCTAAAGACAAACAGATGATCGTAATGCCGGGGGGGGGGAGTGTACAAGACACTGTTCTCTGCACACAATATGTTAGTGACCATAACAAAACTTGCTGGTTTTCCAATTGCCACAAATGCTATACATACTCTGTAACTCCCCTGAGAATGTACCATGTTGAATAAACATTTGGACACAGATTGGGAGATGAGGGAAAAAGTGGACAAAGGGGTCACCTGATAGCACAGAAAGTTTTCGAATGCCACTTTGACCTGTACACAGAGATTACATATTATTGAACACAACAGACTGCAACCACATTAGCCACAGCAGTGGTCTGAATCCTTAGACTTTGGAAGACAAAACTTAGCCCTACGCATTGATTCTTCGTTGCATAAAATTTACACTCATGAACATGTGATTTACAGCCTAAATGACCAGTTAGATAAAATCCAGGTCACATAGGTTATATTTGTTGGGAATCTCTGCCTGATCAAATAATTAACCTACAAACTGTCCCTCAGCTAAAGATGTGTAGTTGATGGTTGTCGAAGTTCCTGGTCCACCAAGAAGGTGAAAAAGAGAGAGATTGTGTCTACAATTTGTCCCTAAAATTCCCTAAAACATTCTTGGTACAGACGGCAGAAACAAAATGAGAGCAAGGTAGCCTTGAACCAACTAAACAAAGGGGTGCTGTGGGTCTCCTGCCTGCAGACACACCTCAGTGAGGGAACTGAAAGAAGGCAAACTACAAAAAATTAACCTACCAACTGTCCCTAGGCTAAAGGTTTATAGCTAATGGTTGTAGAAGTTCCTGGTCCACCTGAAAGGGTAAAAAAAGAGAGAGAGAATGTGCCTATAACCTGTCCCTTAAATAAACATTACTGGTACAAACAGCAGAAACAAAATGAGAGAGAGATTGCCTTGAAGCAACTGTACAAAATGATGTTGTGGGTCTCCTGCCAGCAAAAACTCCTCACTAGGACACTGGAAGATAGTAATCTGCAGAGAATTAATCAACAAACTGTTCCGGAGCAAATTCTCTGTGAAAAGAGTATGCGTCTAACCCAACCCTAATGCTAATCTTGTTGAAAGATTCTGGAATAGATTTGGATTCCAAGAAAATATGCCAAGATACTTGTTTTGGGCTTCCCAGGAGGTCCACAGATTTGTCATACCTTCTAGCCACCAACTTACTTTTATGTCACCTCTTTGGCAATGGCAACAATCTTACCTGCAGGGCAACAGTTTTGTTCATGTTCTTCTTCACTTTGTCTCCAGCACACCCATCATCATCACAGTACGGTTTCCAACATTTGAAGAATAAAAAATGTTTTAACAACTAAGTCCACATAGTCAACAGTCACCACTGTCTTCACAACAATAGTAGAAGATGAGTCTTAGAATTATCACTACAGTGACAGAAAGCTGTGTAACTAAAGCTATATCTGAATGTGTTGTTGAGGTGACAAACACTTGGAATCTTTGAATGATAGATGCTGAAATCCCATTGCAGATAAGAGACAACTCAACTTTCCATCCTCCAACCCACAATACATTTTCTGCTAACCTCATCCTCCATCCCTGTAGATTTTCTATTTCTTGTATTGCATTCCACCTGCTCTCATCCCTTGTGTCAAACCCCTCCTCCACCTCACATACACCATAGCCACAATCTCCATGTACATTTTCTCTATCAATGCCTCAATGCTCCAACTTCAGCTCAATCACCCTTCACCTGGAGCTCTCAATGCAACTATTAACCTCACAAAGTGACCATCCTGTAATTTATTCTTCTGAAGCTCTATCTCTACCACTCCTTTCAGCTATCTACTTCTACCACAGACCCTTACCAGTTGACTGGATCTCGTTTAGACACTTCTCATGTAGCTGTCCTCACTGGGTCACTAGTCCTATAACTGTACTCTCTAGCAATTTATGGGTTTGCGTGCTTTGAGACTGTAGTTGTGCACTTACCTTGAAGAAGCCTCTCTATAATCGTTCAGTACACAGTAAAACAGAATCACTTGAGTCTCTTAGATGATGCTTGATTTCAGTAGACTTTCTTCCGCTTGATCTACATGGCTTCTGCACCTCTATCCTCTGTAAATGTTAGTGCAAGAGATGGAACACCTCAGTTCAAAAAATACATTTTAGCAAAGTACCCCAAACGAATACATTTTCAGACCCCAGGGAAACTGCAGATGCACACTGTAAGTTGTTTTCCACAGTAGACTGAAAAGATTTGTCTATAGAATAAAGAAGAATGCAATGCCACATCAAGGGTTTGAAGTAGTTTGACCACAATGTCCCCAGCCAGAAGGAACTCTGCTGTCTGACCTAAACTCCCAAACCATATTCAACATCAACTGTATCATCTATGGTCATCCATCTTTTGTGTGACATTTTCCTCACCTTTTCCATTTCTGTTGACCATAAGAGTATGTGTATTTTACTTCTTTCAGCAGTGGTTGCACATTCCCTCCTAAAAAGGGTAAAATTAGACTCGAGTATGAAAAGCATTCGTGGTCTCTCTAAAATCACTATACATTGCTTGGATGTCAATCTATGTTTATGAAGATGTGGTTAAGTTAAAGAATTCATGGAGGCTTTTTTGTAAACAGGTGAGAGGATATTATTGTGTTAGCATAGTGGTTTAACAAGGCCAAAAACGTCTGAAAAGAAGAGTTTAACAACTTAAACACCTAGGGACTCAGTGCTATATGGTGGTACCCCATCCCATTATGCTCTATAAATCACAAGACTGCCAGTCCTATACTGGTATGAGGCCATGAAGCACATTAAAAGGTTAGAAAAGCTTACAAACCCCACATTAGGCCAGAACTAGAGACTGAGGCACAATGAAACTTCATAGCACCCATCAAACACTTGTGCACATAGAACAGCCAATTCCACACTCTCACAAAGTAGCCTTATGTACTGCATGACTCACTTGAGTACCTTATGACATGCCCCCATCAGAACAGCCATTTAAACCAATTCACAAAGCCATCAGAAGTGTACAAGACTCTGATATACATCATAAAGCATTCACATTTATTCTCATATTCCCACAGAGAGTATATACTCTCTCAACATAAAATGCATAAAATATAGAGTCCTCACTTTCTTGTCACCCTCATTCTTGAAGAAGATAGTGGATAACATGAAGTTGCTATGCTATAGCAAACATTCAGGGAGGTGATGATGGCAGAGTTGAACCAGCAGAGTAATAGCTTTTTGGAGTGCAATTGTCCAACATGTACGAGCTATTCCTAGGGGGTCTTTTGTTTTGACAAAAAGCATGATTGCAGATTAGACACTTCATCTATGACTTTTCCAAAAGTGCTCTTGCCACATTCAGTTGTATCAGTCACTTGTTTTGTGCAGTCCTCTGCTCCTCCCTATGTCATTCTATGGTGTCATCCTTTTAGACATTTTCCCTTCAACTGTTTACCCCTCAACATGTAGATCACTTTAAAACCTTTCTCATTTGTCAAGCCTAATACATCTGCTCCTAATTCTCAGCACTCCCACAACTATACCTCCACCTTCTCACCTTTTCTGCAACTTTGCCTGAGTTCTTTTTGTACCCTTCTTCTACTCATTCAACACTCCCGTTGGTCTTCTACTGTTGCAGCTCTCTCCATCTCAGCTGCAACCCCTAGACTCTCAACCCTCCTGCAGTTATGGTATTAGCTGTCACATTGCCTACTCCCTTTATCCTCTTAACCCATGTTTACCTCTCTCCCACTCACTTTTCGTGCTGCTGCGGTCTCTCTACCCACTCACCTCTTGTGCAGCTTTGCCTGTCTTCTCCATTATCCTTTCTATCACACTTTTAAGTCGGAAGCTGCTCTCTCTTTTCACTCTTTCAGGTATTCCTGACACAACTAAGATATATATACTACAAGTACATGTTGCCATACAACCTCTGAATCCTTACAGATACTGTAGTGAGAGCTAAAGCAGAAGTAGTTGGAGGAGACTGAGACATGCTATAGTCTGAATACCTGAAACGGAAGTGGTGCACAACAGGTGTCCAGGAAGCAGAGCATCGTCACCCAAGCATGGTTGCAGAGAAAGTGCCTGCTGCAGGATGGATATTTGAGGATGCAGGTTGATCAATACAGGCCCCCAGGAGAATATGTATAATCCTCCACAATGTGTTCCTCATCCCTGAACAATGAGAGTCACTCCCTTCCACAGCGATGCCTGCTGCTGGGCAAGATAGTGAAGCCACGCCCTATATCTGCGTATCCCTCTCCAGGCTTTGGAACTTCGAAAAGTAACAACTTGCAGATTTAATGTGTGCTGTTTGAGTCTTTTGCAGAGTGATCATGCATATACTGACTGTTGAAGAAAAGAGAGTGAGCAGGTGCCAGATGGAAACTTTCCAAGATGCAATGAATGCCTCTTCCATACTTTAGCATGGTGTCTGACCTGCACATCAGTTTTCACTCCTGCCAACGCTGCAAGGAATCCACTTCCCGTGCTTTCCAAAGCAAAAAAATAAATAAAAAAAATAAAAGCAGCATTCACTTCTAGACAACAAATCCTATATATGTGAGAGCTTCTTGATCTCTCAGGGCTGGTATACTACTACTGCAAACATGCTGCTCAGCTGAGCCTGCATAACGAAACACACAATAAACAGGGCCGCGCACTCATCACCTCATTACTGACTCACACATTTTACAAATCAAATGCAAGAATTTAATCTGCAATTCACTTCTAAAATGAATGCAATTACATACAATCTGACTGACGACTTCCAAACACGTTTCCACCTTGAGACCTGAGAGACAACTGTAATTGTGCTTACTGTACCAGTCTGCACTTTGGTGCACACCACAGTTGCCAGAGTTGGTAGACTGCCACCCAAATTGGTCATATGTGGGCCAGTGAATGGCAGCAGCCATCTGTGGACAGGATCAGGGAACAGTATACCTCTGTTCAGAACAGGCTTTGCTGTGCAACATAAAGCTTGCTGCATTGTTCAAATGCCACCACAACCGATAGAACTGCCTTTAGCCTCATTCTCACCCACAATTGTGCATTTAAAATGTTTTTGCTGTTAAAATGTAGACAGCACATTTCTCTTTAGTGAACATACCTGACATCTCAGCGCTGATGTTCAATATGGCTGCTGAGTCAAGTGAATGAGGTAAACATCTTCAAGTAAAAGAACAGCTAGTGGACCTGTCTGAGATCGAAAATGGAGAGGAGCTGGTTTGAAAAATGACTCTCACACTGATAGCACCCCCATGTACACACTAGAGTAATGGAGGGCTAGTGACATTGAAAGGGCACCAGTTAATAATTAAAATTGCCCACATGCTCACAAGATCACCCCATACAACATACCTACAGCCATACACCTAGTCAGGCATGGAGGGTGGGGAGGCCCAACAACCCCTAAAATTAATATGTTCATGAACAATAACCCATTTATTCCAAACTGGATACCTCAAGTCGAACCACCTTCGGGTGCCCCACTGAAATGACAGAAATTCCTAGGAAATAATTGTCGATGACACATTTATGGATGGAGTGTTTTCTCAAATAACAAACCAAATCTACCTCTTATCCATCAGGTCTCAGATTGAGTCACCAAGTGCACCACCTTACAGTGGACCATCAACTCTCCAATGACCACACCAATAAGCCATCTAAACCACCTTACTGTGAAACGCATTATTAACTTTTTCTGAACTCTATCACAACAACAATCTCAACATCATCAAGAATCACGAACTGCACCACAAACTTTTTGAACAGCCAAAAGCTCAGAAACTCCACCCACCAAAGGGTTACAAACATCTCCCCAGAATTCATTCCAAGATGTTCAACTAGTCATGTATTTTTGCACTTGTGCCTATCTTCTGTTTGTCATTGGTACTGCTGGATACAGTCCATATCAAAGAACTGCCTAGTTTAATGGCGTCCATCTAGAAAATGCAACTGAGCTTGTACAGGGGCATCTCCCATGTTACTCACAATTACATAGAACACACCACCAGCATTCCACACGCACTACATAGCACCCTCTTACACAACACATGGCATCAACACATGACTGCTGTGGTTTCCAAGACATCAGCCAGGTCATGTTACATTTGTTTACTGATCCCACATGCAGTAGGTGCGGACAGGCTTTAATTGTCCCAAGAGGTAGCCTTGAAAAAGCAAATGTCTTCTCCACCTGTAGCTATGTAGGGGTAGGGCCTAGATACAACCCCACAAAGTAGAACCCCACAGGAGAATAGTAAATCTGACCTGCTTTGAGACTAGGCCCACAACACTGTACCTTCTTACTGATCCTAGCAATATCCAAACTGAGCTAGACAGAATGCATAGCAAGGGTGCTATAGGGGAGGGAACTGTTTGGCCTCAGGACTTTTCAGAAAAAGGGATTCTTGGAGGTATCAAAACCATCAAACCAATGCACAAACATGTTTGTTCCTGCTTCCATCTGTAGTCCAAGGGTGGCCCTAATCATGTCTGGGGAGGTCTTCTTTTTCAACAACTGGATCCCAAATATGGAGTTGAAGTGTAGAGCCATCCACATCGATGATACCCAAATGAATCTGGTAGGGGAGAGTTGAAGAACAGCATAGATATCCGTGGCAGGAAATCTGGGATACTGAGATACATAGGTATATGTGGATAGAAGGGAAGGGGCAACTCCTAATTGTACAGAAACTCATTCTGTATTCCTTATGTTTCAGAGGCAAAGGAAGTATCCCACTGGGTACTTAAGAAAACTGTGGCAAAATCATGCACATTCTGAACGTTTAATGGGGCACCTCCACGCTGATGAGCACTTACTGGCAATGTGGTGAATTTGCTTATGCTCAGCTCATCCCCAGATGGTGTAGTCTCTGTTCCCTCTTCACCACACATACCCAGCCCTAGTCATTCCCGGGGAACATCTGTCAGAACTGTACCAACACCCACTAAAGAAGAAGGCAACTCTGTTGCATCAGGCTCTATAGAAAAGAACTGCTGATTATTTTGACTGGTCTCAGTAGAAGTACTTTCCAGAGGAATTCAGACTGTACACTGATGCACAAGTATTCACAGGAGGGTCCATTCCCTTCTTCACTGTGCAGAGAAAACAAACACTGGTTGCAAATAACCATGTGGGAAACACTCAAAATGATGAACAGCACTAAGATCAGCCTTATTTCAATCAAGGAAGAGCTAAGAGCCATCCGCCCGAAAGTGATGCAACATTGGTATGTGTTTAACTTGATGACCCTAATGGAGGGTGGGGTGTGTGCAAAGATCGGTGCATCTTGCTGCACGATTATACCAAGCAATGACATGAACAATGTGACTCTTGCCATTGAAGCATTGCACCGATTAAACAAAGACATGCACAAAGAGGGAGTTGCCCCTGAGCAGGAGTGGTTTATGAACTATTCTCCTGGCTCCGCTAGTGGCTGATCAGTCTGTGCATGTCATTGTTGCCCATTTTAATATTGTTACTGTCTTTGTGTGGTTTCCTGCAAATGGGGGTTTCCTGATGTAACAGCACCGTCCTCAGATTGGGTAGAATGTAGGTGGATAGGGAAGTCCTAGTAAGCAAACCTGAACCTCCCAATTATGTGACTGTCATAAAGTATGTGTTGGATAGTTTAGTTGAAAATTCAGCTAGAGGGGGGAATGTTAGTATTAGGAAAGTCGATGTTGACGTGCATGATGACACTATCACAAATACCAACTAAATCAAACCACTATAAGTTAAATCACCCGTCATGAACTCTCCATCAATCCCAACCCAAAGACACGTGGTCAGGCAGGCTCTGAGGCCTAGGCCTGAGAATACTGACTGACAGGTCACAGGTGGGGCAGCACATAGCCAACAGACAAACACACAGGAAACTCAGATCACAGATAGACAGCGAACGCCACAATGGTCCAAGGAGATTAGCCCCCAAAATACACAGATGGCTAGAGGGGTGACGCATTCCCAAATACCATAAAGTCAGATGCCACATGAAGTTAGGAACACACAGCCATTCAGAACACAGCACGCAAGTAACACACAGTGATCCCACATTGTGTCCATGCAAGGTTGTGGCCCACCTGTATTTGTTATCAGGACCTTATTTATGCCTCCATGACAACTTTTCACATTCTTCACCTCAAAAGGAATATTGTAAGTGTTTCAGTGTACACAAAGAAATGTACAAAACACCACACAGAAGCCATGTATTTAGACAGTCCTCAAACTCCAGTTCTGTCAATGTTCTCCCGGCCGTAATGTTTAATCAAACAAACCATTCCTGATTTGGCAAATGCCTTTTGTCTTTAAGTTTCAATGTAAATTCACATTCAAGCAACATTTGTTTTAGGAAAAGAGCATATGCACTTTAGCACTGGCCAGCAGTAGTACAGTGCCCAGAATCCTAAAGCCAGCAATTACGAAGTCAGCAAAACAGGAGATCAGAAGCCAAAACATTAGGGTAAACAACGTCAAGGATGTAAGGCCTAACAGTATGCCACTTTACCAAGGACTTATAAGTGAAATAAATATGCAAATTAGGTGTGAGCAAGTTTTACAATGTTTTAGGAATTGGGCACTAGCACTTTGGCATTTTTTAGCACTGGTAAAGTGCACAGAGTCCTAAAGCCAACAAAAATAAATTCAGCAGAGTAGGAGAGTGAAGGCAAACATTTTGGGTGAAGACCCTACTGAGGCTAAAAGATTTAACAAAAGACATGACTGATGACATTTCACATGAAATCATGCATGATATCACTGTGACGCCATTTATAAGGCTTGAAAGAATTCAACACACTACAGCGCTGGACAATTTTGAGTTAACCTTCATAGGATTATGCTCTCCAAGACTTTACATAACCCAGGAGGTTCAAATGTATGTATTTGCCACATAAATATGTCTTCTGTTAGGCCCTAAATAAACCCTCCATAGTTTAGTATAATCCACTACACAGATACTGAAGACACAATTGCATACAATCTTACATCTATGCTTTCAACGCAAATGTGAGATAAACCACCTCTAGTTCAGGCACCCCTATATGGTACATTACTCAGCAGTGGGCAATGCCTGAAAAACTGCAGCAGTGTTCTGGAAATTAACAGCCATGCCACAAGCTTCTTGCTGCATAGAATTTGTCTGTCACACAGTATTACAGCTATTTAACACGACTAGGTGCCCAGATACCCACTGGCTGATAATCTGTTGTCAACAGAAGTTTTGATCTTCTAGTAGATTTTTGACAACAGGCTTTGGCTTCAGGTCTCATTAAGTCAGTTTGTAAGTGTGGTGCAGCACAAAGCACTGCTTGAACCTCCATTACGTCACAAAAATGACAATGGTGGCGAAAAGGACTTGTAAATGAGGCCCTTTATACATTTCAACAATCACACTTGCCTCCAGGGTTTGTGTTATTTCCATGGTGTAGAAACAGGCATGTACACACAGTGACTCTATGCTGTATATGAACATTACATTATCAGTGATGTTGTTAGTGCTGCCATCAATGATTTCAGTTACATGTCATGAGTACTGTAAGGTGAGGACATAAGCAGTAAATATCTGGGGCACAATTTATAGTTAGATAACTAAACTATTACTAGTGACTTTGTCGAGAGTTGGAGAAACCGGCCAGCCGTTTTGCAAGCCATGTATTAGAGTTTGGAAATTTTCAGAGGAAAAAAAACGTTTTCCCACTTACTATGGTATTCTCTCACATCCCCTTAGGTTGAGAGATGCTCATATACTCACATACCGTCCCTCCAAAATCTTATGAGAAATATCACTTTCAATTCCATCTTCACCATTCTAAACCGTACCCTATCCCCAAGTGGTTTTACCTGCGCTACCTTACTCTGATGTGGTACTAGCTATTTTAATTCAAAACAGGGTTTGTGAAACAGAAAAGCTGTTTCCAAAGCTTCAAAACGGCAGCTGGGTCTAGTACATATCTCCATTCACAAGATGCTTTCCTGCCCCTTTCCTATTCACAACTTTCTTAAACCTTAAAAAGAATATTTTGTATGTATGTGATTAATGTGTGTTCAGAAAAAATCGGGAAGGCTAAAATGGCATTAAAATTTGAATTTGAATATTTAAGTGTATTTGTAAAAGAGATCATGAATCCATCCATTCAGATTTCTGTAAATGTTCCAAAATACCCTGCATTTAAAGAGGGAGAATGCATAGGTTCTTCGGAGCATTCTCTTGGCATGACTTCGGCTGGAATGACAAAATGCAAATCGACATGCTCTTAAGGACATTGAGGGATCGTGCAGTAGTCCCCTGCGATACCTGGACTCTTCAGATAAAACATTCCAAAAACGGCATCCTTCACGAATCACAGATACACTGGAATATATAAGGGATTAAAATGTGTCACCAGTTCATAGTGAAGTGTGCTTCTTCTTTCCGGTGAATCACAAGCATTTTTGTTGTTTCATATTGATTCCTAGTCTTTCAATTGAAATGTGTGTCTATTACTTTTTGATGTGGCAAGTACTACTTCAGCATAGTGAATCAATCACATTCTTCATTAGGCTAATGGAATAATTACTGACTCTGAAATCCATTCGCGAGAAATGTGTGCATGCATTCTCTTAAAATGTTAATCCTTTTCTTTTAATTATGCAAACTTCTTTTATCAACAATCATATATTTGATTAATTAAGCAATTATCCTCAGTATGAACCAGACAATTACATGGCAGTCCATGCACCAGTGCAGGACTTCAAGGTCCAAAGCAAATCTAAGGGTTAATGTAAAAGCCAGAGTGAATTATGGCTTTGATAAACTCAAACGCGCTCGTTAGTGTCTATTTTTGATCTCTCACTGTGGAGGAGAGTGTTTGTTATGTACTCATTCCTTGTTCTCTGATAAATTAGACATGGTGGCAAGCAATATAATGTTCATTTCACTGATTTTGCATCCATATTGTATCACATAATGCTTTGAATACATTCTAGCCTATGACGCTATTTAGCAGTTGCGAAACATGTGAGTGTTTCTGAAGAAAAGACCTAGCAGAGGGCAATGTTGCACTGTTGAAGTAAACGGCTTTTCTAACAAGTTTCACAGCATTTTAGATTGTAACTGGTTTACATTTAATGTGGTAAGAGTTGTGTTTCAGTTCAAGAAAACAGCAGGTAAAAGCAGATAATGCTTTCTGGTGGGTTATTATATCCTCTCTTTAATATTTTAGGTGCTTGATTGATAGAGTTTTTGTATTCTATTTTCTTTTAGTTAGGTAACCATTTTTGTGTGGCATTGTTTTGCTTTTAGACAATGTTATTGTGCCTGACCTGCAAAAGAAAAAAAATAAATCTCTCGGACAGTCTGCGCAGAAAAAACCTGTGATTTTGAAGAAGGGGCCTGTGGGTGTCGCTCTACATAGAAAGTGGATACCTCAAAACAAAAACACCAGTTCCAATGTCTTTCTGTTAAATTTGCCTCAGTAAGCAACAACAGCATAGAATTACTTTTCTACTGCTGAAAAAAGTATCACTGGCTGTAAAAATATAAAATAGCAAGTGTGTGCAGGGGTGATCGCTCAGAGAAAGGAAACATCCCTTGCTGCCATCAATTACTCAACAAAAATAAATTTTGCATCAGAGATTAAACATGTTAATATTTAGTAAAATCAATGTTTCCTGAAAGAAAATACGAAACTGCACTTCAGGGATGGATCACAGGCACTGAGCGGAACAGAGACATGGTATTTTATCACTTTACTGTTTTTTATAAAGTGAATCTCATATCATAGTAGTTGAGGTATCGTCTGCCACAATGTAGGCATATGCAAAGGAACAAACTCTTGCCAAATTAAGTGTACCTGACATTAAATAGATATAATTTGTTGTTGTGGTAGGCCATGCGTTCTTGAAGGTGTATTTGAGAGAAACAGCCTTATGAACTAATTGGGACAAGCAGGACCCTTGTTCATGAATTTGGTATAAGACTTTGAAGCATGACTGATGTTGGACAAAGAGTAATTGCAAAAACATTGGGTTCATTGTGATATCTGATGGTTCAAGCCAAAGTTTGTAGTTACATTTATAATTCAGCTCATTCCCCTGATGAGGAACCAAAGCCCTTTTGAAGATGGTTAGATGTCAGGAATTGGGTTCTTTTGGAAGGGGGTACCCCTATCAACTTATCAAATCCACTGTACTTATATCAAATACAGTTCTGAAGCAATCTCTATGCAAAACACATTGTTTTTATGGCACAAGCAGAAGGCACTTCCAAGAGAACTGCATGTTATGTTCAATCAGTGCCAATAGTTTTAAAGCAAAGAAAATGACATTCCCAAAGCAATTTAGGAAAATAGAGAAAATGCAATGAGAAAAAACAAGATAATCAAAATTAGAAAAGGTCATTGCTAGACCTGTCAGCCTTAGGGTGGTCCCTTCCCAAACATTTTACCTACTCCCCTTCTGTTGTCCTGTGTTACTGAAATTCCTTTTTATTGGCTTTAGGACTTTGTGCACTATACCACTGCTAGCTAGTGCTAAAGTGCTTGTGCTCACTCCATAAAAAGATGTGAAATTGGATTACACCTGATTGGCACATTTCGTTTGATTATAAGTTCCTAAAAAAGCGGTATACTACTATTGAATGCTACTAGTGGATCTGCTGAACTTACTGTGTCACCCACATAGGAAAATATCTTTTTAAAAACACATTTCGACTTCTCATTTCAGCCTGTATTTTAAACTGCCAATTCGGCCTAGCAAAATAAACCCTACCTCTGGCCTAAAAAATATATTTTAATACATATAAGGGACTCCTAAGGTAGGCTCTAAATCACTCATAGTGCAGGTGCAGTGTATTTTAAAATTTGGACTTGAACGTCCTGATAGTTAATAACCCCCACACTCATCTTTCACTACTGTCAGGGCTACCTCTCCCACAGGATAACATTGGATGACCTTATTACATCTAATAAATGATAACTTTTGTTTGGGAACAGGTAGAAATGGCACGTTTGTTTTTTTAAATAATAACTTATAAACCTCTTCAATGGTAAAGCCAGCTTTGAAGTTACAATTATGAAAATTACAAAGTTGGCATTTTCGTGTCCTAAAAGTGGCAGTTTCTTGTCCTAACTAAAAATGCTGAATATGTTGCTCATACCTACCCTCCAACTAAACACCACTAATATAGCTAGGTGAAATACTGGTCTGTGAAAATATTTACATTTTGGAGCAAGAGCCCTCACCCACCACAACAGGTCAACATGTTTCTGACAAATTGTTGTTGATCATTTGACTAAATAAAGGGCAAGAAACATGTTGACCAGTTATAGAGAAAAACAAGGAACATTGTATTAATTATCAAGGACCTTCAAA